>NW_003852624.1:778305-790365 GCF_000181295.1 Otolemur garnettii
AGGCATAAACTTGACCTCACAGCCTGCTTCCTGAGGATCCCAACCTCCAGCACTAATAAGTGGAAAAGTCCAGTCAATAGGAGAACCTAGACCACTGGTTCTCAACCTGTGGGTTGCGACCCATAGGAACTGTATTAAAGGGCCACGGCTTTAGGAAGGTTGAGAACCACTGACCTAGACATGCTGCATTCACCAGCACGGTGAGGGATGCAGGCACCCCGTGCCTTTCTATACTGCACAGATTAGTGCACTTCTGACAAATGAAGATCTATGGCAACCCTGCCTCAGAAAAGTGTCAGTGCCATTTCCCCACCAGCATGTGCACCCTTCCTGTCCCTATGTCACATTTTGGTGATTCTGCCAGTATTTCACACCTTTTCCTTATTTTTACGTCTATTATGGTGCTCTGTGATCAGTGAGTGACCTTTGATATTGACTGTGCCATAAACCAAGCCCATAGTAGACGGTGAACTTAATTGATAAATGTTGTTTGTGTTCTCACCTCTTCCCTGACTGCCTTTTCCCTGGTCTGTCTCCCTCTCCTCAGGTCCCCCTATTCCCTAAGATACAGCAATGTTGAACTTAGGCCAATTAATAGCCCTACATTGACCTCTAAATGTTCAAGTGCAAGGAAGAGTCGTATGTCTCTCACTTTAAATCAAAAGCTAGAAATAATTAAGCTTAGAGAGGAAAGAATATCAAAAGCTGAGATAGGCTGAAACCTGGACCTCACACACCCACCAGTTACCGAAGTTATAAATATAAAGGAACTGTTCTTGAAGGAAATTGAAAGTGCTATTTCAGTGAACATATGAATGACAGGAATGTAAAACAGCCATATTGCGGATAGAAAGTGATCTAGATAAAAAGATCAAACCAGCCACAACATTCCCTTAAGGCAAAATCCTAATCCAAGCCCTCTCTTCTATGATGGTTGAGATAAGTGAGAAAGTTGCAGAAGAAAAGATGGAGCTAGCAGAGGTGGGTTCTTGAGGTTTAAGAACAAAAGCCATCTCAGTAACATAAAAGCAGCCAGTGTGATGGAGAAGCTGCAGCAAATTATCCAGAAGATCTAGCTGAGATCAGTGATGAAGGCAGCCACACTGATCAACAGATTTTCCATGTAGAAAAAATAGCTCTCTATTGAAGAAGATGCCATCTGGGACTTTAATAGCTAGAGAGGAGAAGTCAGTGCTTGGCTTCAAAGCTTCAAAGGACAGGCTGACTCTCTTGTTAAGGTGTTATCACAGCTGGTGACTTAAGTTGAAACCAATTCTCATTTACCATTCTGAAAATCCTAGGGCCCTTAAGAATAATGCTAAATCTCCTCTGTCTGTGCTCTATCATTGGAATAATGAAGCCTAGATGACAGCACATCTGTTTTTAGCATGGTTTATATTTGGAGACTACTGCTCAGAAAAAATACTCATTTCAAAAGATTACTGCTTATTGACCATGTCCCTTGTCACCCAAGAGCTCTGATGGAGATGTACAAGGAGACGAATATTGTTTTCATGTCTGTTAACATAACATTCATTACACAACACATGGATCAAGAACTAATTTCAATTTTCACATCTTATTATATAAGAAAGACATTTTGAAAGGCTATAGCTGCCATAGATAGTGATTCCTCTGATAGATCTCAGCAAAGTAAACTGGAAAGTCTCTAGAAAGTATTCACCATTCTAGTTGTCATTAAAAACACTGATGATTTCAGGGAGGAAGCCAAAATATCAACATTAATAGAAGTTTGGAAGTGGTTGATTTCAGCCCTCATGGATGACTCTGAAGGGTCTAGAATTCAGTGGAATAACTGCAAATGTGATGGAAAACAGAAAAATAACTAGAATTAGAAGTGGAGCCTGAAGATGAGACTGAATTGCTGCAATCTCAGGGTAAAACTTGAGTGGATGTGGATTTGTTTTTGATGCATAAACAAAGAAAATGGTTTTTTGAGATGAAATCTAATCTAATCTAAGCCTGCGTAAATTGTTAAAAAACAACAAAGCATCTTGAATATCAATAAACTTAGTTGATAAATCAAAGGCAGTGTCTGAGTGGACTGACTCCAGCTCTGAAAGAAGTTCTACTGTCGGTAAAATACTATCCAACAGCATCACATGCTCCGGAAAAATCTTCAGTGAAAGCAAAAGTCAATTGGCATGGCAAACTTCATTGTTGTCTTATTTTAAGAAACTGCCCAGCAACTCTAACCTTCAGCAGCCACATTCCGATTGGTCAGCAGCCATAAACATTGAAGCAAGACCCTTCACTAGCAAAAAATTATGACTCATATGACTGGCTGAAGACTCAGATGACCATTCACATTTTTAAGTAAGAAAGTATTTTTAATTAAGTTATGTACTTTTTTTTTTTTTTTTGGAGACAGAGTTTCAAGCTGTCACCCTGGGTAGAGTGCTGTGGTGTCACAGCTCACAGCAACCTCAAACTCTTGTGCTTTAGTGATTCTCTTGCCTCAGCCTCCCAAGTAGCTGGGACTATAGGTGCTTGCCACAATACCTGACGATTTTTTGGTTGCAGTTGTCATTGTTGTTTTAGCTGGCCCCGGACGGGGTTCAAACCCACTAGAGTCTGTATATGTGGCTGGCGCCCTAGCCACTGAGCTACGGGTGCCACCCAGTTACATACATTTTTAAATTGAGACAGAGTCTCACTTTATTACCCTGGGTAGAGTGTCAATGGTGTCACAGCCCACAACAGCCTCAAACTCTTGGACTCAAGTGATCCTCTTGCCTCAGTCTCCTAGGTAGCCAGAACTACAGGTGCCTGCCACAACACTTGGCTAGTTTTTCTGTTTTTAGTAGAGACAGGGTCTTGCTCTTACTCACAGTGGTCTCAAACTCCTGAGGTCAAGCAAACCATTCACCTCAGTGTCTCAGAGTGCTAGGATTACAGGTGTGAACCATCGGGCCCAGCCAAGTTACATACTTGTTTATACATAGTGCTATTACATATTTAATAGACTATAGTATAGTGTGGATATAACTTATATGAAACCAAAATTTTGTGTCCCTTGTTTTATTGCAATCACAATCCAGAGTATCTCTATGTCTTTACATGAGTAAGAAGGGTGCCGTCATCATTCAAAAATTCACCAGTAGTTATCCTCTGTGACCAGAGATGAAGGCAGGAGTTGCTGTTACAAATCTAGGCTCCCCAGTACCAACAGGGATAATAGGATGGCTGTATAGTAGATGTGAAGGGGTAGCACACAGCTGTCAGAACAAAAGTGGGTTTGATTAGAGTATGAGCATCAAAGGCAGCAAGGTCTGTGGGGACAGGGGGCTATGGAGATGACTCCTGCAGCCTAGTGCTCCTCAGGGCAAACTCTATGAGCAGCCAACAAGGGCACTACTTATTCATACACCCAAAAGGAACCAAGCATAGATGATCTAGAGACGAAGGGAAGCTGCCTCAGTAAAAGTCACGAAACTTAGTCCAGTGTCTGGACCTGAGTCCATTGCCTACAGGAGAAGCCTGTAAGGAAAGACTCTATAACAGCATGGCAAGAATTTACAGTAACCATTCCTCCAGGCCTCCAAAATCCATATGTAACTCTTTGAACTCAAGTTGTGGGATTTTCTCTAAGATACAAGACTCCTGTGATTAATTTCTTGGGAGCTTTGGAGGCAGCCCTGAAGGTCACAGAATCTGGACCAGGCGTGTACCCAGCTATTCAGAGGCTTCGGTAAAGCAGGGTCCCTCTTCTTTAGGATAGAGAAGGGCAGAGCTACCCCACGGGTGTATCACAACCCACCCAAGAGACAGGAATGGGGTACGGTATTCTGTTCCCTTAGCCTACGGGGCAGAGGCACAGGGCCTGGGCAGCTCAAGAACTCTCCAGAAAAATCAGTCTCTTCCAAACCTCATCAGAAAGATCCCCCCCCCAAAACAGGATCTGATGCTGTTTCCATCATGAAAAGCTTGGGAAGCATCCGAGTGCAGAATGAAGGGCATGGGGAGCCAGGGGAGGCCTTTAAAGACCTTATTTTGATGTCTTACGTATACCTTCTAGTGTCCATATTGTAAGAATCAATTTGCATGTTATCTGGATTTTACAGATTTCCCTAGATTATTCTCCATAAAGATGTATTATTTTTCTATCCTATGGCCCCAGTGGCCAATTCAATTGGCCATAACATTTTTAGCATAAAGAAAAAACTCACCCAATCGCCTGGGTAAGCACTTATCCTTGAAAAGGAAACTTGAAAAGTCAGTTTAGAACTGGCATTCTAAACTCAGGCAGGCATTCTCCCTTCCTGGGGTGAAGGCTGTTTAGATATTGGCCAAGAAGTGAGAAATCACCTTCCCTCTCATTCTACTTGTACTTGGAGGCATAACCAGCATACTTTTGAATCTTCCCAGGCAACCTTCTTCCCACTCTGCTTAAAAAGCACCATACGGCTTCATTTCAGAAGGAAGAAGAAGCAGGTGTCTTCTCCCCCTTGGTCTGCTTCAGGGCAGTGTCAGGGTTGTCTATCCAGGTAGACAGCCTCAAGGAGGCCGTGGGAGAAGCATTGTCCCCAGCAGGAAGCCATGCTTTCTGGGCTCCTGTGTACCTGGGACCTGCACTGTGGCCTTGGGCAGGCCCTTTGACCTGGGCCTCAGGAAGACTCAGCTTGGAAATGTGGAACTTCAGATTGTTTAGGGTGAGCTACTTGGACACCCAAAGAAAAAAAAGTCCTGCACTTACCAAGAGCTGCTGTGGTGACTCGTTCACACAGAACGACCCCAGCCCACCTGCCAACAGGCAGCTTCTCCATTTTTTTGTGTGAGAGGTTTTCTCCTGTGTTTGAGTCAGAAGCAAATTCAGGCTCCAAAGCAAAGTTGCACTGGCTTCTCTGGACACCCCAGGGTGGCTTTGAAAGCGAAGGGGTGACAGTTTAAGATTGCACTTCAGAAGCAGTGCTGACTGTTGGTCTTCCCGCTGCTGGGTGTTGGGCTGAACAGGAGGCAGGGAGTCGAAGGGTTTGTGTGGTTACCACCTCCTGTTTCATACAACCTTACATAGTCTCTGCCAGCTCCTGAGCCCAGATAAATCAGAGCAAGTTCTCTTTGCTTCTGGTCTTCTCCTCCTTTCTAACAGCAAATAGATTCTCCTGAGACTGGAACATTTGTTTTCTCAGCCCACTAACTCCAACTACAGTACATTTCCTCCTTATCATCACTATTTAGTCTGTAATTATTCTAGTCTACTAACTCCCACAGAGGTTGGGGAGAGCTGTGGCTAAATTGAGTAAATCACTGATTTGGGGTCCTTCGTTGTCATTAATAAACTTAGGACATGGACGTCCCTAGAGACCCAGCTCCTCAAATCTGATGTACATGTATGTTTATAACCCAGGGAGGGGAAGGGAAGCTGCAGGCAAGGACCTTGCCATGACCATCAGAAGTTTTATTTAAATCCACTGTGACTGTAGATTCTATTTATTCTCTTGTCTGGACATGGTTAATAACAAGCTGATTTGGCTAAGTTATGAGAATGGCATCTAAAACAGTAAAGAAATGAAATTCTAATCAAGCACAAACCCACCCATTCTCAAACATCTAGATCACCATATCTCAAGCTACCCTGATGTTTGGCTCTACTGGGAATTGAAGGCAATCAACATAAAAGACAGTTGCTAAAAACATCCTACCCCAAAATATTTTCACTTAATCTCACCAGCACTGCCTTTCACCGAATGGCTGGCGAACAACAGCGACAGTGGTGGCCTGAGGGGACAAGGGAAGACCTGTAGGGAATACACTTGGTCCCAAATAGAAATCACTGGCTGGCAAGCCTAAGGTAATTCACAGGACTAGCTAACCTGAGTAGTGAGATGGGCACCTGTGGAGGCCTGGAAAGGAGTTCTGCTATTCAGTAGTCAGCTCTTCATCAACTAGGCAAGACACAAAAGTTTCCCCAAAGCCCTGGAAACAGAGAACAGGAAGATCAGGAGCTGCATAACCACACTGATATTCTAGAATTATTCATCCTGCAGAAAACTCTGAAGGTCTCTTCTGTATCTCAAGGGAAATGATGCATTAGAAATCTGATTGTCGTGGATATCAGGAAACTGTGGTATACCAGCCAAGGACTGGGCTGTTACTTGGCTTTGAGTGAGTTAACCCAGGTTAAGAAGAAACTGGTCACTGGTGCCCCGAGAGCTCCATGGAAGTCATCTACATATGCTCCTTAGAAGTGCCCCTGCCCCTGGGGATGCTACCCCTGACAAGCAGGGAAGCCTCCCTGGATCCCAATGCATGATGGAATGGTTCCACAATAAGAAAAGAGGGTTAAATCTCTTATATGAGCAGGTTATACACCAATCCTTGAGCCTCCACACCCTCTGCTTCAGGAATAATTGTCTTGAAGTTTTACACAGATTTTGAAAACATTCAACCCCCAAGAATAGCTGTTTTAGTATAACACACTTTCTGACAGAGACTTACATATTCAAAGCAAGTTGATAAGAGAAGGGGCTTGGAGGGCAGTGAGAGGAAGTTCGATGGAGAGAAAAGGGGTGAATGGCTAAGTAATTTGACTCAGATTTCTATTTCTCATCTCATACCCTGCATAAACTAAGATTTTAATATACTAGATGTATTGATAAGAACTGGTTAAAAAATACAGGAGAAGCATAACACTAATGGAGACCTAGGGACACAGCCTTCTCTCAAATGCACAGCTTGCTGCTCCACATATAGTATCTTGAAAAATCTTTACTGCCTTCAAAGATACAGCCTTTGGCACCCAGCACCATGCCTCCAAGTTTAGAATGCGGACCTCCATATTTATGTTCCCCAGATGGTGGAATTTATAAATGCACCATGGGGTGCTATTGAAATTAATAATTTAATTCATTTCAGTGATTGTGCCGTGATTGCTAGTCATTATGGCAATAGCAGTTAGCAGAGTCTGTCAGTACTGGGATGTAGCTGAAGGGTAATATCAGCGAGAGTAATTCCTCTGTCATCCTATTTCAAATGCAGTCAATCCCTTCTGAATGGGGAATAGCCAAAAGTTTCTGGAATGAAAATGAAGGCAGCATCAACATAGATGAAGGTGGCTTCAATTTATGTGATTTCAAAAGTTTGAAGTCAATCCTCCGAGGAACACTGGAATGATTTGTGATTGTTCAGCTTGCAGAAGAAAAAGATAAGAGGAGGCCCAATCACTGTCTTCAAATGCACAAATCTTTCCCCCCATGTCTGTGAAGAATCTATATCCAAATAATTGAGAATTAACTGCACTCTTATTTTATATTCCCACTTGTCTGCTTATCGAGGGAATATACTGGCAGCTGGATGAAATGACTTTTAAGTCCCTTCCAGAGATTCTCAGAGATTCCCTGAGTCTGTGTTTGGGAGCTGAAGGGAGAGAGGAGTAGTGACTCTGTATTTCCTCATGGGAAGTACTTACTTCTCTCAGCCTAATGATCTGGAAGCCTAAATGCACAAAAGGGAAAATCACTGGGCACTGGCACACATAAGTGTGGCCAATGTGAATGAACCCACTGGAATTTTTAACCCAAGAGGCTATAACTGCCTTGGATTTATACAGTGCTTTTCTTCTTTGAGAAGCCAAAAATCCTTTTTAAAAAGTATTTCTTTTGTAATCCTCAAACATTTTGTTGATCATGGAAGCGAGGCCCAATTTATAGATTCCCATTCAATAGCTAAAGAAACTAATATTATACATCAATGGTAAAGTAATACAAAAGAAATTAAAAGTACATTCTGTTCCCCTAATCTTAGCCTTTGCCCCGTCCATTAGATTTCCCCTTTGGGCTACTCCTTTTCTATCCACCCCCCAGAGCCCAAATGGGCAAGAAAAGAGGCAGAATGATTTCCCACATTGTAATGAACTGAATGTTTGTCTCCCATCCCCAAATTCATATGCTGAAGGTCTAATCTCCAGAATGACTGTATTTGAAGCTGCAGACTCTGAAGAAGTAATTAAGATTAAATGAGGTCATAAGGATGAGTCCCTGATCTGATAAAATTAGTGTCCTTCTAAGAAGAGATGCCAGAACCAGATAGCGCTCTCTCTCTCTCTCTCTCTGTCTCACTTTCTCTCTTTCTCTCTCACTGTCTCTCTCTCCTCTGTGAAGAAGACTTCACGAAGAAACAACCCTTCATACATGACTTTGACTGGGACTTATAGCCTCCAGAACTATTGTTTCTGGTATTTTTTAATGATATTTTGTGATCACAGCCTGTGTAAAATATAACAGATTTTGGCCCCAGAAGTGGACTGCTACTATAATGGACACCTAAAAATATAGAAGTAGCTTTGGATCTGAGTGATGGGTGGAGGCTAGAAGAGTTTTGAGGTATATGCCAGAAAAAGTCTAGGGTGCCTTCAAAAATGCAGATGTTAAGGACTTTTCTGGTAAGGGTTAAGAAAGAAAAGACTAGTGGTATAAAGAAAGCCTCTGTCATCTTAAAGAATACGTACATCATCATGGACGGACTATTAGTGGAAATGTGGGTGTTAAAGGTCATTCTGGTGAGGTCTCAGCTAACAACAAGGAGCAGATGCCTAGAAACTAGAACTGCATGATTCTTGTTATCAAGTCGCAAGGAATCTTAGCCGAATTTTCTTCTAGCGCTTCGTGAAAGATCAATCTCACTAGCCCCCCAGCCAAATGAATATTTAGTTGAGAATATTTCTAAACAAAATAGTAAAAGAGCAGCTTGGGTTTTCCTTATCATGTACAGCAAAATATGAAAAGAGAAAGATAAATTGAAGGAATTATTGAGCAAAAAGAAACCAGAATTTGAAAATCTGGAAAATTCTTAGCCTACCTATATTACAAAAAAATAATAATAATAAAATAAGAAAGCTGTTTCTGAAGACTGCACTAAAAGTGTGACTGGATAGTATGGGTGTGAACCACGAATTTAACCAGATGCCTCAGCAGAAGTCAGGAATAGAAATGGGATTATAGTGACTCAAGTCTATAATCCTAGCACTTTGGAAGCTGAAGAGTGGAGATCACTTATGAGTCCCAGAGTTTGAAACCAACCTGGGCAACATAGCAAGACCCTATCTACAAATTTTTTTTAAGAGTTAGCCAGCCATGGAAATGCATGTTTATAATCTCAGATCATCAGATTGGGAGCCTGGTGCTGGAGGATCCGTAGAGCCCAGTAGTTTGAGGTTGCAGTGAGCTGTTATGATGCCAGTGCACTCTAGCCCAAGTGACAAAGTAAGAACCTGTCTCAAAAAATAAAAAATAAAAACAAAACAGTGCAACCATTGTCAGCTGGGACTAAAAGACTAAAGAGGACAGAGAAAATGGGATGGAATGGAAAAAGACTGTCAAATTTCTAGGATTCTACAAGACCCTAGAATAGAGCTATATGGTCAAGAATAAGCTTTATCCTTCAAGAAAATGAAAAAATGATCCCAAAGGCAATTCAGAGAGTAGCAGGGCTGCCATTCCCAGCACAGGGCCAGAGGGGACCTCTTTGGTCTTTAGTGGCCGAGATGCCACTGCTAAGTGCCTAAGAGGCCAGGTCACAGTCCAGTGCTATGGACTGAGACTGCCCCCATGAAGCCAATGGGTTTAGGGCCTACAGCTGTGTTGGGTGATGCTGCTGCCCCAGTGAGTCTGGAGATCAGAGAATCAAACCAGAAAAGGTCATTCTTGAGCCTTAAGATCTAATGGAATCTTCCTTGCTAGATCGAGAATTTTCTCAGGACCCACCACTCTTCTCTTCTTTCTGACTTCTTCCTCTTAGAATGGGCCTGTTTATCCTTTGCCTGTTCTACCACTGTGTTGTAGAAGCACAACTGATTCTTCTATACTCATCTGGTTTCACAGGTTCACAACTACATAGGAATTTTGCTTCAAGATGGATCATACCTTGAATCTAACTCATATCTGATCTAGATGATGCTTAGATGAGACTTTAGACTTAGAATTGATGCTGAGCTAGGTTAAGACTTGGGGCTGCCAGACTGAGGTGAACGTAGTTTGCATATAAGAAGGACATGAATTTGGGGGTCAGAGGGAAAATGTTATGAAGTGAGTATTTGTGTCCCTCTCAAATTACATATTGAAGCCATAACCTCCAGTGCGGCTGTATTTGGAGATGAGATCTTTAAGGAAGTAATAAAAGTTAAATAATGTCATAAGGTTGGAGCTCGAATCTGATGGGATTAACATCCTTATAAGAAGAGACACCAGAGAGTAAACACTGTCACATACACATTCACACACACACATACACGCCCGTCCTCCATCCCCTACCAAGGAAAGTCCATGTGAAGAATAGAAGAGGGAAAACATCTCCAAGCCAGGAAAAGAGTCATCACCAGAAACTCGGCCATACCTTAATCGTAACCTTCTAGCCTCCCAGACTATAAGGACACACCTCCCTGTTGTTTAAGCCTCCCAGTCTGTGACACCATCAGTCCCATGAGCACTAATCCTGCACAGGGCTCTAAACCCAGACTCTGCTGCCACTGCACTAAAGACCGGGGAAGAGACGGTCAGGAAACAGAGTGAACCAAGACACAGGCAGTCACTCCGAAGAGGAGGGTTGGGACTTGGCAACCAAATAAAGATCTGACAACTTCTCTCTTTCATGTCACCCTCCCATCTGGAGTGGGTTAAGGAGCATTCAGGGTGGAACCAGGATAAAGAAGCATAACTACCCCTTGGTTCTAACCTGATTTCAAGGAGAGCTTTAAAAAGGATATGGGTTTGGAAAAGTGGCAACAAAATGTGTTCCATTGTTGCGTTTTAGGGACTTGACAGCAAATAGTTCTGATGAGCTAAGTGCATGGTAACCACAGGTGAGACAACTTTGGTCATTGCTGTAAGTGAGTAGGATCAGCATCACATGTGAGGAAGGCCCCAGGCTCCCTCTCATGCCCCTGAGCACCTCCGTCCTGGCTCAGCAGAGTTTTTCACACTTGCTGCTCCGTCGTGACTACAGCTCTGAGAAAGTGTGTCCTGCCCATTTCACCACCATGGCCACCCCCGTGACTCCAGCATGGAGGGAACTCACACACAGGAGAGCTCCATAAAGCATAAAGCTCCATAAAGCACATTCCTCTGATTAGGGGAAATAAGAGATATCCCTAGAGCAGGGTGGAATCTGCCCATCCAGAGAAGAGCTGGGGAGAGCTAAATCTCCCCAACAGTGTTTTAGCAGTCCTGTCTCTTTCCTGTGCCATGAAAAAGGATGTTGAGGTGGCATTTTTCTTGGAAATGCCGGTCTCCTCTGCCCTCAACAGTGAGGCTGTAGGGGGATAGGCAGGGGACTTTCAGCCACTACTTTTTCCTTCTACCTCATTGTTCTCACCCAGTTGTTATTACTCAGGATTTTTGTTGTTGTTATTGTTGTTTGCAATTTCTGGCCGGGGCTGTGTTTGAACCCACCACCTCCAGTATATGGGGCCGGCGCCCTACTCCTTTGAGCCGTAGGTGCTGCCCAGCCCACCCAGTTGTTATTGTTTCTGCTGTTAGGGACATCTCACAAATCATCACTCATTCTTGAAAATGCCTTTCTGTGGGCTGGCAAAATATGTAGCAGAGAAGACCTTGGACTCAAAGTCAAGTGAATTAAGTCCAATCTCAGCAGTTTCCCAAATTCTCTGTGGGAACTTGGGCAAATTTTTAGCTGCCCTTGGTCTCAGCTTCCTCTTTAAAGATGCTATGGTGGGAGGAGAGTGGATTTCAGGGCAGAAAAAACATAGGTTTAAATAACAGACCTTTCTTTTATAAGTGATGTGACCTTGGGCAACTAACTGCACTCTCTCTCTAAGTCTCAATTTCTTCATTTCTAACATGAGGATCAGTCATCCTACTATATAGAATTGGTGAGAGTCTTAAATTAGTTCATGTATGTCAAATACTAATCAAAACACCTGCAGAAAGCAGGCATCCAAATAAGTTCTTTGCTTCACTTTTCTGTAAAATGAGATTCAATCCTCTCCTCTTTAAGAAGTTGTTTGAAGGGTCAAATGAGACTGTAGATGATGAAGATCCCTGAAAACTACAAAATGCTGTCCACTGATCAGGTAGTCACATGAGG
>NW_003852624.1:790385-801435 GCF_000181295.1 Otolemur garnettii
TAAGTTCTTTGCTTCACTTTTCTGTAAAATGAGATTCAATCCTCTCCTCTTTAAGAAGTTGTTTGAAGGGTCAAATGAGACTGTAGATGATGAAGATCCCTGAAAACTACAAAATGCTGTCCACTGATCAGGTAGTCACATGAGGTTAAAAGAAACAGAACACAAATAACTAGATCCCATTGTATTATGCTCCAAGATCCAAAGAAAATTACCTGATGTTTTCAAAGTATTTCTAAAACAATTTTAAAGAAGGAAATCAGCATGAATTACTTTATTCTAAAAGGCATGTTAAGGGGGGAAGGAAATGAACCCTCAAGTGTGATAGGAGATGGGCGATGATAGGGATGGCTCTGATTTCTAACTGTGTCCTATTTCATCAGCAAAATTGAGTTCAAACCCAAACTAAAAGTATCAGGAGAAAAGATTGGTCCAATTACCATTTCATTCTGTCTTTGGTGATTCATGCTCATTGGAAAATTGGAAGATGGATAATAGCTAAAATTTTGTGTGTGGAGTGTACCAGGCATTTAAGAATACCTTGGACATCCTTGACTTCAGCACAACACTTTTGAAACTGTCATTTGTGAAATGCTATTCTGCCTAATGTTTACAGGGCCTTGAAGTCAAACATGTTTAAGAAAATCTTTCTTCTTTTCTCAGACAGTCACAGGTCATGTTTATAAGCTACAGCTTCTGAATATACCTATAGACTTAGATATATTCATCTAGCCCAGAATTTCCCAAATAAATTTTAAATTTCCTATCTTCTCAGTCTGGAATTAATTTTACAATTAATTCTCAGTCTAGAATTCTCAGTCACAATTAATAGCTATTAAAACAACGTTCTTGGGGGACACAGATATTAAGAAAAGATTTTTCCACCTCCTATGGACTCTGTTCAGCTGTTCTGGGCCCATGGCTTATATACAGCAGAGCAAGATCTGTAGGGAACAACAACTTCAAGACCTTTGCTAGACAATTGTGCATATTCCTCCATCAGTAGGAGCAGAGAGATCATAAATGTCCTTTCAGTAGGAGCAGAGAGATCATAAATGTCCTTTCAACAGAGCAAACACTCACCACCATGTTCCCCTGCACAGGGTCTCGGGCAAGGTAGGTCTATGTAAGTCTGTGCAATGCCAGAGCATATTCTCCTTCTGGGTTTAGACATCAGACTCCTCCTCTCCTCTCCTCCTACAAAAAATAGCAGTGGGAGGGTGAGCAGAAGGAGAAAGCAGAGACACTCGCCTCATTCCAGAATGAAACAGCAATGCACCAAATATCAATCCAAATCACTTGTTCTCCCTCCCCTGCTCAAAACCATTTCAGATCAAAACAGTTGGTAAGCTTGCCTTGGAGAGAAATCTGGCATCTTCGAGGTGGTTACACAGTTTTCTGAATTCACTCTCTGAACATGGTTCTAGCCTAAAGAGCAAAAGCTTAAATTGAGCAGTAAAAATCATTCATGGTAACTGGGCACATGCTTCACATTCTCTCTTCCCAGCACCCTGCGTGCGCGCGCGTGCACACACACACACACACTCTTATTCTTCTGTTTATTTTCCTCCACTATTCATATTCATTGGCATCATCCTTTCCTCTCAGTGATGATCTACTCCATTGTCTTTTTGCCACACAATTCAGTTCAAGACAATTGTTTCTTATCCACTGTGTGCCAGGCACTGAGCTTAGAGTCATCCGTTCTCAGAGTCATCTTGGAGCAGAGTCATCTTGGATTCTGTCCTCTCTCGCACAGTATATAACTGATCACAAATCCTTTCAATTCTGTGTCTGAAATGTCACCCCAATATTACCAGATCTCTTTTCTTACCGCTTTCCTCATTTCTCACCTAGATAAGTACAGCAGCCTGGTGTGACTCATTGCCTCCAGCATCGATCCATTTCCTAGCTAAGTCAGTCATAGAGCCGACCATGAGTTAATAATGCAAAGACTTCCAAAGGCTCTGAATTTTCTACAGAAAATAGCTCCAACTGAGACAGTGGCATCAGGGGCATCGTCTGGCCCCGATTATCTTTACAATTCCAAGTTCCCACGACTCCTGCTTTCTCCCTTCTCCCTGTCAGACCTCCCCCAACAGCAGTGCTGGGTCTGATTTACTATTCTGATCTTAGCACACAGCTAGGTCTGGCATGAAGAAGGTACTCACCAGATCTATATCAAATGATGTGTGGCACAGATGGATGGATGGATAGATGGAAGGTGATATGTAGTAGGCTCCCATTGCTGCTGTCACAAATTACCACAAACTGTGTGGTTTAAAACTACACCAAGTTATAATACTATAGTCTGGAATACAGAAGTCCAAACTGGGTCAGCAGAGCTGCGTCACTTCTGGAGGCTCGAGGGAAGAATCTGTGACTTTGTCTTTTCTAGCTTCTAGAAGCTGCCTACATTTGCTGCTGTCTGGCTCCTTCCTCATCTTCACATGCATCCCTCCAACCTCTGCTTCCATCATCTCATCTCCTTCTCTCTGGATCTCGGACTTTGACACTCCTGCAGCTCTCCCTTAGGGACTTTTGTGATTGCATCATTGGGCCCACCTGGATAATCCAAGATGTTCTCCCTATCTCAAGATTATTAGTCACATCTGCAACATCCATTTTGTATGTAAGGTAACGCATTCACAGGTTGTGAGAATTAGGATGCTGACACATTTGCGAAGCTAGTATCCTGCCTTCCAGAGTGAGTGAATAGTACTTTTGAATGAGTGAATAAGGAATGTCATGGTAGAATAAACTGCCTGGGGTGGCACCTATGGCTCAAGGAATAGGACGCCAGCTCCATATACTGGGGGTGGCGGGTTTAAGCCTGGCCCTAGCCAAAAAAAAAAAAAAAAAGAATAAACTGCCTGGGGAATCATAAACAAGTGAACCCAAACTCTGCCTACAAGGGCAAGGAAAAGCTTCATAGATATAATGAAACTTGAGCTGAGTTTGAAGAACATGCAGGATCTTACATGCCAAGCTGATAAATCTGGAATTTAATCTGAAGTCTATAGGGAGTCATTAGGGAAGCAAGAGGGGTATGACATATTGTGATCTAAGACAGTGCTATCCAATGGAACTTTCTGCAACGATGGAAATGATTCCTGTCTGTGCTATTCAATTAGGAACATGGGCTATTGAGTACTTAAATGTGGCCAGGGTAATTAAGAAACTGAATTTTAAATTTTATTTAATTTTAAGGAATTTAAATCAAATTACATGTGGCTAGTGGCTACTACACTGGACAATGCTATTCTAGAAGAATCATCTAGAGAGTGGATTGAAGGTGATTCAAAGTGCAGGAGACTGAAAGCCAGATCCAAAGGGCATTTTCCCAGATGAAAAGTGATCACAACCTGAACTGAAATGGGAGCAGGAGTGATAATGCCTGGTGGAAAGATTAGAGAGAGAAGCCAAATGAAGTGTTGGGGGATTCAGTTGATTAGGTTTAAGCATATTCAAGGCTAGGACACATCTCAATTTCTAATCTGAGTAGCTAAATATGCTATTCATGAAGCAAAAGGAACAGGGTTAAAAGGTAAGATGATTATCTAAATTCATTAATAGGCAAAGTTTTGAGGTCACTATTAATAGAGGCATTCCAAAATAACTATGTCTAGAGCCCCTAAGAAGGAAATATGGGCTGACAAACATTCAGAAATTATCAGCATGCAGGTGATGGCTGAATTCTTAGGCATGGGTGATTTTTCCCAGAAGGAGTAAATACCACATATAATACTATATAAAAGCCAAAGACAAAAGGCAAAACTGCAGGGAGCACCAGCATTAAAAGAACCAGCAAAAGTTGGAAAGAACAAATTAATGAGCTATGAGAAAAATGAGAAAGAAGTGTTGTGTGCTCTCAGAAGAAAATAGACTTCAGAAGGAAATGGTCATTTTCTCTTAGGGAGGTCAAATGGGATAAGTTGTCATAGGATTTGAAATGGGTGACTTAGCACAACAAACAGTTCTAGCAGAAAGCATGGTGGGAGAAGGGAAGGGAACAGCAGAAGCCAGAAGACTCATGGGTAATTGGAGGAAGAAAGTGAGGCATCATTACAGACCCTACATGTTTAACTTATGTCTCAGTGAGCTCTACCATCAAGGGAAAAAGAGAAGCAGAATAGGAGATAAAGTGGAATGTGAGGATAAAATAGAGGTGAGATTTGCATCTATTTAGAGCTGAAGAAAAGGAAAACATGGGGGTAGTTAAAAATGCAGGAGGGAGAGGAAAAGGACATGGTAGGGCTGCCAGCTCTCCAAACCAAGCAGTCCTATGCTTTAGTTTTACATACTATAAAAGCAAAGGAATACACACACACACACACACACACACCCCTACACAGATGTCATTTTTTAAATCTCATCTTAAAATATTTGTATGTGCACAAATAATGCAGTCTGTTGTTAAAATGTAAGCAATTGCATAGATATTTATCAATATGCTTTCCTTACCAGGTCATTTTTGGTAGGTAAGTTTAATTAAATTATGTCTGGTATTTCTGTCATAACCTGTCACACAAGGGAATGACTTTTGGTGCAGTCTCTGAATTTCTGAGACTCAGCCCCTTACTACCTACTGAACAGTGGCCAGAAGGACCTTCTTTCCAGATAGCATTGTTTTTGTTTTTGTTTTTTTTTTTTGAGACAGAGTCTCACTCTGTCACCCTTGGTAGAGTGCCCTAGTGTCACAGCTCACAGCAACCTCCAACTCCTGGGCTTAGGTGATTCTCCTACCTCAGCCTCCTTAGTAGCTGGGACTATAGGCACCTGCCACAATGCCTGGCTACTTTTTGTTGCAGCTTGACCAAGGCCGGGTTCGAACCCACCACTCTTCGTATATGGGGCTGGCCCTGAGCCACAGGTGCCACCCTTTTCCAGATAGTTTCAATGTTCAGCAAGTTTATAAGAGTATAAGATCAAGTCCCCTTTGCCTGCTCAGGTTCCCTTTGCCCCAGTCCCAAACCCACAGCTCCCACACACCTGGAAGCCCTCCTATGACATAAGAATGGGATAGCACAGTTTTGCCCTGGGCTCATATTCCACTTCAACTCTGATGGCACCAGTCAGTGAGCTTAGGGTTGTTCCTAAGAAGCCTCAGGCAGGAACAGGGAACCTAAGAGGAGAGAGGAGGAAGCAGGAGGGAGCAAGAAGAGGAAGACGAAAATGCTGAGATGCCGAGAGAATGTGAAAGTGACCTGGACTTTTTGTTTTCCTTAGTAGATTTTGGCCTTGGGAGTATGGAGAACATAGAGTTAGATGATGTACTATGGGAGGGGTGACTCTAGGACCAAGCTTTGTGTGCTCTTGGAAGGAAAAAAGGAAGAAGAGGAGAGGAGGAAGGAAGAGAAGAAAGGAGGTACATAGGGGAGGAGGAATGGGGAAAGGGGAAAATGAAGGTGGGAGGAGGTGGCAGAGAAGGCCAATGTAACCACGCTTTGCTGTTCTCTCACCTCGCCTGCCCCACATCATGGGCCCACCTTCCCAGTCAAATGCTGGTTCAACATCTGCTCAATGTTTATGTGACTCTTGAGGAAGCTTTCTTTCTCTTTATTGGTCCTTGAAATGGTGACAGCCAGGCCCTGTTTATTCATTAATGCCTTTAAGTCAATACTGAAGACAGAGGACTAGCAAATGGCACAACTAATATCTATTTCTTGTGTCTCCCAGGAAGAAAGAAGTTTCAAGACGATCCATATCTCTTGTTATCAGAAACTAAACAATATGAAAGAAAAAAAATAAACTTCTAATTGAAAGAGAAGTGTTACAGGTTACTTATTGTTTCCAGGTAAGAAAAATATGACTCAGAGATGCTAAATGAATTGCCCAAAGAAGTAAGCTGGAGTCCAGGTGGAGGCCAGTTCCTCATCTAGTTTTCTTTCCCACTGCCACAGGGGTTTTCAAATTCTGTTCCTTAGAGGTGTCAGAAAGAAGAGAGTGGGTGGGAAGAAGCCCGTAGGGGGCAGATTCTGCTTCCCTTACCCCGCCATCATGGTCAGCCACAGCAGCTCCCTATCGTCTGGTGTGTGCACACGCGCGCACACACACACACACACACACACACACAGATTCTGCATAATATTGCATTTGAAGAAAATTTGTTTTTGTTGACTCCTTGTCAAATGCATAAGGATTTTTTTTTTAATATGAGTATGTTTAGGACTGATGAGAGGCTCAAATGAATAATCAGAGTTGGTGAGAGAGAGAATTAATTCAGGAAGATTCCATATGAAGGTGAACCTTCTCCAGGAAGTTTATGATAGTTCTTAATTTTTTTCACCCATCAGAATCACCTGGAGGGCTTATTAAAACACAAATTAGTGGATCCCACACCAGAGTTTCTGATTCAGAAGGTGTCAGGTAAGGCCCAAGAATATGCATGTCTAACAAGTTCTCAGAGCCTGCTGGTTTAAAAACCACTGGTAAAGAGGGTGGATGATTGCACAGGAGTCTGTTTTATATTGAGGCCCTCAGGATTCTTCAAATTGAACTTCTGGTGTACAGATGGAAGGACTCCTCTCAGAGACAATTTGAACAAGTGAAAATAATGTCCAGGGCTGTATAAGATATTAAAAAGTGCCTATAAAATTGAATAAAAAGTATAATTTCAATGAGAAATAGGAAGAAAAGTGAAATGTATTGATCATTTTCCCTGTTATATAAAATAAATATTGTCTGGGCAGCACCTGTGGCTCAAAGGAGTAGGGAGCCAGCCCCATAAGCCAGAGGTGTTGGGTTCAAACCCAGCCCTGGCCTAAAAGAAGAAAAAAAGAAAAAAAGAAAATAAATATTGTCTGATCTGTAGATTTTATGCAGCTATGGTGACTGGAAGTTTGGGTGGGAATAAATATTTATATCTATATGGGTATCATGGCCACTCATTCATTTAAAAACCATTTATTGGAGTTGAGGGTAGAATAATTCCCAATTTACATGTGAGTATCATAGAAGTATCATTTCTTTCCATAAATATTTGTAAATGCCTACCATATTCCAGACACGTGGGGAAGAACACATGGTCAGTTCATTGCCTCCAGTCCAGTGGAGAAAACAAGCAGAGAGATACGGGCTAATGGAATTATATGGAAATTCCATGGGGAGCAACCATTTGGTTTGATAGATACTGAGCTCTATTTTGGATGACGTAAGTTTGGGCTGTTTATAGGATATCCAAGGAAAGATGTCAAGTATGAAGCTAGAAATACATGAAGCTAGAGATGTCAGGTATGAAGCTCTCTAACCTCATGAGGGAAACCTGGCCTGGAGATGTAGACTGGGTGTCTCTGTCTAATTACGGGTATGAATGATTTCTCCATGAAAACAGGTGAAGTGTGAGGAAAGGAGCATCGACATTGATGGGTCAGGTAAAGGAGAAACAGCTAGCACAGAAGACTGGGAGTGGAGGTGGGGGCTGGCTTTACACAAACAGAAATGTAGATAAGATAATGTATACAGTTAAGGGCGTGTTAATATTTCTGTTTTAGATAATAATAATTTATTTGCTGGCAATAAGATGCTTTAGTAATTTAGTCAATATGCCCTGTGGGAAAGCACTAACGTGCCTAATTACTCAGAGCATGTCTTATATTTCCTGGTCAGAATCCAACCTCACTCAGTATTTTCAGATATCCTGGTGTCTTATGTAAGTAAACAAAAGATTATCTTTCACAAACAAAGCTCTAAAATCCTAATTAACAATTTTCCTAATAGTTTTCTCCTTTTCAAAGCATTGGTTTTCAGTCATTTAGTCATACGTGTGTATAATATTGGTTCTGTGCAAAAACAATCCAATTTCTACCATTAATTTGGTGGGCCAGCAGATTTGTGATATAAACGCACACATGTACACCCATCCATTCACAAGTCTTTCTCCCTCTTCCTTATTACCTCACCCCTCTTCCTTGGCTACCCTTAAGGTAGAATAACAACACCGAGTTACATCTCAAGTGACAGTTTCCATAAGCTTTTAAAATTTTAAGTAAAAGTCAATACTCAGTCCCTTCAGTTAATATTCAGCACACATTTCATAAGCACCTTTGTTCATGCTGGTGCAATAGTGGGTTAGATTATGATCTCTGCACTCGATGAATTTGTTGGACAACAAGTAGGCCATTTTTGGCCAAAGAAAATGGCTTTCTCTAGTTTAACACATGATTGTTAGTCTTTAAAAGTAAACATACATAAAACCTTGTTTAAGTTGTGCAGATGACAATGTTGTTATTGTTTTGTTAAGTCAGGGGAACCCTTTTGTTTTGATGCCTATACTAAATTATTTTAAAATCATTTAATAGTTTAATTAAATTAATTTAATATAGTTTATTATGCCCTTAACTGTATAACAGTAGCTTAATAGTTATAATAATTTAATATTTTAATAGTTTAATTTGTAAACTTAGTATACATGTGTGCAAATGTGTGTGTCTAAGTATATACATGTATTTTTATATAAATATAATACATATTATATTCAACTATTTTATTTATTTTTTAATTTATTTATATGCATTATTATAATACATATTATATAAATATAATCTTATTTGGAGTTATCATTCTAATCATTGTGCTAAATTATATATATGAAGTCTTAAGATGACATCACTAGATCTTCTTGATGTGTGGGTATTAAAAATAGACCCCTCTTTATATCAGGTTCCATTTCGTAGTTGGCTACAATGAGAATGTACCACATAAATTCTCTCTGAAGGTATTATCAAAAAGCTATTGTGGGGCGGGTGCAGTGGCTCACACCTGCAATCCTAGTACTCTGGGAGACCAAGGCAGGAGAATCACTTGAAGCCAGGAGTTTGAAACCAACTTGAGAAAGAATGAGACCCCATCTCTACTAAAATAGAAAAATTAGTCAGGTGCAGTGGTACATACCTGTAGTCTCAGCTATGCTTGAGGCTGGCGTAGGAGGATCTTTTAAGTCCAGGAGTTTGAGGTTGTAGTGAGCTATGATGATGCTATGGTATTTTACCCAGGGGTAACAGAGTGAGATTCAGTCTCAAAAAAAAAAGCTATTATGAATATAATGCTTACAACAACAAAGTATCACTCAGCAACAAAAAGGAATTATGTACTGATATACACATAATATAAATGAATCTCAAAAATATGTTCATTGAAGGAAGCCACACACAAAGAGTTTATACTATATGAATTCATTTAGATAAAATTCTAGATAGGATAAATTTAATCTTTATTGGCAAAAGTCATTCAGTGGTTGCTTGGGGCTAAGGGTTGATTGTGTGGAGGCACAGAGGAAATTTCTGGTAGGTGATTAAAGTATCCTATATTTGTGATGTTCATTACATAAGTATACAATATACAATAGCAAAACTCATCAAACTGTACTCATAAAATGGATGCATTTATTGTACATAAATTATTTCAATAAAGTTGGGAAACAAAAAACTCTTGGAGTGTCATTGAAAATTATGAAATTAAAATCCTACTGTGCAACACAAGTGAACAAACTATTGGTACCACAACATGGATTAATCTTAAGTGCTGCTGCTAAATCAAAAAAGTCAGGCTTTGTGGCACCTATGGCTCAAGGGAGTAGGACTCCAGCCCCATATGCCAGAGGTGGTGGGTTCAAACCCAGCCCCGGCCAAAGTCAGGCATAGAAGGCAAATGCCATATGATTCCATTTATGTGATATTCTGTCAAAGATAAAACTTACAGGAACAAAGAACAGATCGGTGATTTCCAGGGGTTGAGGGTGAAAGGTTTGACTACAAAGAAACACCACTAGGGACCATTGAGGGTGATGAAGTTGTTCTGTATCTTGACTGTGGTGCTTACACGACTCTGCATTTGTCAAACATAGACCTCTCTAGCCCAGAGAGTGACTTTTACTATCTATAAACTTAGAGATAAATTAAAAAATTTAAGTGTTGATCTCTAATAGTTAACACTTGTAAGGCATCTATGTTTTAAATGTTTCCCAAGTTTTTTGTTGGAAACTTAATCCCCAATGCAACAGTGTCAAGAGGTGGGACCTTTAAGAAGTGATTAGATCATGACGACTGTGCCTCTGTTATTGGAGTAACATTGTTATCTCCAGAGTAGGTTTGTTGTCAAAGACAGTTTGGCCCTGTCTTGCTCTCTTTTGCACATTCTCTTGCCTTTCTCTTTTCTATCATCGGTGACAGCAAGAACGTCTTCACTAGACAGGGCTCCTCAATCTTGGACTTCCCAGCCTCTAGAATCATAAGCCAAATAAACTACTGCCACTTATAAATTGTCCCATCTATGGTGTTCTGTTATAGCAAGAGCAAAATTAACTAAGACAAAGGATATCGTTTAAAATGAATCCAACTTGTCATTTTATGGTCAAACCATTTATAACGTGCATACACACGCACGCACACACACACTCATTTCTCTTTCTAGAACTTCCATACAAAGTTATTCACTTGCTTGTAATATTACTCCAGATGAGTTCAGTTGACTTTCCCAAGACACAATAGAAGGTGGCTGTTCAACCCTTTTTTCTAAGGTGCTTCAAATTTCTACTCCTTCATTAAGAAAATTCTCCAGAGACAGATGTATTACAGCACTTTGAGAACAATATTCACATCCATTGCTGAAGAGTGAAAAGAGATAGCTCAAGGTTCCACTCTGTGAAACAATTTAGTGGCTAAATGTGTTACTTAGGAACTAAATCCAAGCAGGTACTTAGAAAAAAGCAATTAAAAAATGGTGACAAATGCCTCCCAGAGTGTATGGGTATGTAGGTTTCTGCTCAAGTCTTCCATCCATGCTTCTGTACACACACTAGACTTCAAGTACACATCTCTTTATACACTCTATTACCTCATGGTCATTACTTACGGGTGATGAATGCTAGTGTTCACAGAACAGCGTGGGGATGCATTTTTTCCTGCCATTGTATGTAACATGTTTTCTAATTCTTTTGCTCTATTCAGCATTTGACCCCAACGATGGGGGATTATGGTATTAACTCTCCACCCAGCACACATTCTTTACAGACTCTCACTAAATACTGTAAGCCTGCTGCAGAGAGGAATAAAAG
>NW_003852624.1:803290-805906 GCF_000181295.1 Otolemur garnettii
GTTTTATATTATTTTTGTTAATTTTATAATGTTAAACTTTAATAATAACAAATAATTGTTGAGAACTGATTACTGAGAACTGCTTATCAAAGTTTGCATTGTTGTGAGGCCCCGCCCCCTCAATGGTGCCCCACTTTAGCAGTGTTAAAATCTGGTCACCTTACCTTAGGGGATGGGAGAGGACAAATTTCAGCCTTCAGGCTGGATTGCCTAAGCTCAAGGGTATTTTTAATCACCTTCTAACTCTGCTGGTATCCCATCTCTGTTAAACTGCTGAATTTTACTCAGATGTCCCCAAACTAGTTTTCTGTCTATCCTGGCAGACATTCCAACCCCCTCAACACAGTAAGTATGCTATAGCAGTGAGGGCTGAGGCCCTGGGCCTTTTCTGCAGGAATCTTCTGGAATGTCCACCTGTATTATATTTTTACCCACAGTCCTCCCTCACTTATATTCTATATCCTGACTTGTTCATCTACTTGGCTTCAAATCTGTTTTTTTAATTTTCTTTTTTATAGCCTTATCCATTCACCCCCAAACAAGCCACTTTGGCTAAAATTTTTATTTCCCCCTTAAACTGTGATCCTGATTCCTACTCTGGCTGTACTACTTTCAGCCATCTAAGTACACATCCTACTTTGTCCAGCCTGCCCTGGGGACCCTCTGTGTCAGTGTGTCCCTACCCTCTGAGAGTGGCTCTCTCACGAGGTGGACTCCAGCCCACAGGTAGGCTCCGTTTAAGGGTACCAAATACCAGCAGAAAGAAGGATTATATAATGTGTTCTTTTGTTTTAGTTTTTGTTTTCTTGTGTTTGTTTAGAAATCCATCTGTTTGGGAACAATGTGTCTTTGAGTGTGATGGCACACACACCACTGTGACTCTGATCCATGCTACTGCGATCCTCCTTTAATATCTGTCTTTTAAAAATGTAAACATGTAGGTTATACAATGTTTATTTTTTTTCAAACCAGGTTTCGCTTGTTTTACGTACTAAATTTGCACAACAATTCTAATGAATGAGGAAGGATCAATGGGAGTTCTCCTTATAATACAATAGTATTAATGAAATTAAGAAAAGTCCAGTGAATTGATCCACATTACACAGCAAGTGAATTATAGAGCTTAACTCACCTGGTTTGCTTGCACTTAATCTACTACCCAGGTTCCCTCGGGGCTGAGCTCCTCTAGAGGATGGGGATCAAATCCATGTAGCCACTCTGTGTGGAAATTAATAGTAATTTTAATAGGATACTAACATTGATGATGATGATGATAGCAAAACATCTTTTTTTCATCTCCAACCACAGCAATCAATTTCATTTTCCTGCTTTTCCTATCGGTATGCCTTTACATAAAAAGCCTCCCACCTGCCCTATCTTCCTTTTCATCCTTTAAAAGCTGGCATATATGTTGCCTCCTCTGTGAGGTCTTTACCTATCATTGCCCCTCCCACTGCCAAAGAGTTAGCTGTTAGCTGTCTTATGTTAATAATGTCACACTTAGGATCTAAGTCTTGATTTCATTATGTGTTTATTTATGTTTCTCCCATTGGATTATGGACAAGGCAAGGAAGAGTGTCTTACTGTTTTTTGCATTCCAATATCCACCAAGGTGTCTAACACATTAGAAATACTCAAAAGGCATTTTTTGAACCAAAAGTGATGAAGATAATGGTGACAATGATGATGAGGTAGAGGGATAATTTCACTCCCTTCAAGAAAAATGAAGAATTTTCCCCTGCTTGTAGACTTAGTCTTTAGTTTAGAATAGTATATTAGTTAAAGTAGTCAATGTAGGATGCTACAAAATACAACTTCCAAGGTATTCTACCCCAATACAAAGCTATTATTTACTCATGAGCATATGGTGTGGGTTAGATAGACACCTTCACTGGGTGTCTTGACTTCAAATGACAGCTCTGAAATCTGGCTTTCTTCCAATGTGTGCTCTTCCATTTTGGATTGCTTTGCCTCCAGCTATTCAGCTGGAAGAAAATGGAGAGAAGACACACCGGGTTTTAATAAACGTTTCCTAGACATGACAGTCATCATTTCTGCTCACATTCCACTGATCAGAGCTTAGGATTGCATTGCCCATCTAACTGCAGAGTCAACTAGGAGATGTAACCTTGTGTGCCCAAAAAAAGACTCAAAAATGGTGAACACTAAGAGTTTCTTGTTGCATCTGACCTTCTAAACATCAAATATCCACTTCATTCTTCCTCTCACTCACAGAGCACACCACTCACCCGACACTAAGACGGATGACACAAGGTCCCATCTGGTTACCACCTCCAGATCAATGTCCAGGGTATGTGTGTGATGTGCCGTCTTGGCTATCAGTCTGACATGGAATCTCTTAACTCAGTAACCTACATATTAAAAAGACAAATTATCTACATCCCACTTCTCCACCATCTTAAATCACATTTAATGGTGGGAAAATTATAAGAAAACTGCAACAAACAATAAACAACATAAATCTCATGATCCACAATGATACTTAAAACCCCTCTGGGCCAACACTGGGAACCTTGGAATTCTGGGTATGGCAGAGGTGTGTGTATTTGACTCGGGTGAAAAAACTCCCTTATTTGTTCTTTTCCCTGACTATAT
>NW_003852624.1:806311-810271 GCF_000181295.1 Otolemur garnettii
GTTTGTGTCTAAAACAGATTTACCCCACAAGGCCAAATTTCTGGATTCTCTGTATTCTTTTTCTGCTTGCAAATTCAAGAATTCTTTCCTGAGTCATCTTTCGCTTGTAATACAAATCCAATATTAGCTAATGCCACTACTAAAATTCTATTCTATAACCATTTCTCCTGAAGGTATCCTGGGAATATGAACTATCTTATAATCAATAGCAGGCAATAGTTATACCAAATGATTTATCACTACATAACGTAAATTCCCATCTTTTAGTTCTCTGATATTAGTTTCCTTTCTGCCTGTTGCTGAACTCTTAAATCGATTATACATATTTAGAATCATGTAAAGGTCAAAGAATATGGCTTGGTTATGTCAGCACCCAACTTCTGATAACAATTTCTCTATTAACACAATAAATACCAGTTCCTATAACAATTCAGTGATTGCACTGACAGGTTTCTTTCTCCCTTATGTCACTATCCAATGCCAATTTTGAAGGTCTCTTTGGAGGCTTTCTTCCAAGTGGTGACTCAGGAACCCAAACTCCTTTCCATCTTCTGATACTAGAATCTTAAACCAATGGTCTCTGAGCATGCTGAAGAAGATGGAGCAAAACTAAAATATTGTTTAAGATATTTTTAAAGGACATGAATAGAAGTGGCTTACATTGCTTAGTCCTTAAATATTTGGGGGTGGAACCTTTTTGCCTGGCCCCTACCAAATTGCAAAAGGATAAAATGAAATCTTCCTGAGTTCTCTGGAGTAGGAAATAGGATTAGCAGTTTACAGCTGTCTACAATGTATTGGAATGTGTCATTCATTTACTTGATTCTTTATTGATGACTGACCAAACGGAGAAGAGATTACCGTTATTTTTCTCAGTCACCAACTAGATGTTTGGACAATAATTACATTTGTATATTAAAAACACAGGTTCAACTTACTTTAAAACTATGAAGAACTTAAGTATAATTTTTCTCATTTAACAAATGACACAAAATTGAAATACGGAGAAGTTCTAAGGAACCCACTGTGAATCACCTAACAAGGTACTAGATATTTTGCTTTGAAAAATAACCTTCTCTGACTAAAGATGTACAACACATGCAAATTAGTACATCAACTGGCCAAACCTAATTGTTAATCATGAATGTCCAGATCCCCGCGATGGTGATGGTTTACCTTAAGTGAACTGATTATCCATGTATCTTGGTCAGACTTACCTGTAGTAACCCACTCCATTTCCTTTGGAAAGCACACCTAAACCCAAGAGGATGGAGAACCCGATCCACCACCAAGTAGGTAATGTAGAGGACGTCAAGAACTGGACAGCCTCTGAGCAAGATGATTTGCAGCTTGGAGGCGGACTCTCGGGCACATCCACAGGTGTTAGTAGTGGAGAGAGAGCCGGAGCCCATGGCAATCCCTAAGCAGGCGGTCATTATCCCATACTTCCCTCACTGGTCTATTCCAGTCTCAATAAATAGCTATTGCAGAGGTTGCTCAGGGCTACCCTACACTTATGGTTAGCCTACCTCTTGCAAGCTTGTACTTCTATCCCTGTCACCCCTGTTTCTTTCCTGCAGTGACAGGAACAGAGCCATAGGGGCCACAACAAGGTAATCAGTGTAGTGCAATGATAAGAGCACAGATTTGTGAAATGGTCTTAGGGCAGTGACTTTCAATGTGTGGGTCATGGCACACTGTTTTGCCATGAGAGAATCTTAGGTGTGCCATGAAATTTTTTAAGGATCAATAATTAAATTATTTTTAATGAAATTCAAAGCACTGTAAGTATATACTCTTTTTTAATTCTTTTTTTTATCAATATAATTTAAGAGTGCTGTGGAAGTTGAAGTGCAAGAGTGCCATGAGATAAAAAGGTTGAAAAACACTGTCTTAGGGTATTCCATCGGCTGTTCCATTCTTGAACAAGTCATTTGAACTTCTCTGAAACTCAGTTCTCTCATCCCTCATCTATAAAATGTGGGATAATATATCTATATGGTGTAATATTTTGAATATCTAATATATACAAAGTATGACCTCTATGTAGACAATGTAAATTGGTTAGGGCATTCTCTGCTTTACCATGTTCATGCTATAACTATTTTTAATATCATATGTCAGTGTATTCAGTAAGGATACACCTATTTAAATATCAAGCACCTACAGTACCCTAACATTTTTCTAGGTGTTACAGAATATACAAAGAAATTTAAGATACTCTTAAGATCCATCCTCAACATGGTTTTGAGGCCAATAAAGTGAAGTTAGCTAGAAATGTGACAGGGGTTCAGAGAGAGAATTCATGTTGGCATTGGCTGGAGAGTCAAAGAGGGTTCCATAAAGAAGATGACTCCATGGATTTGAAAAATTCCAGTTTATAGACAGAAGAAGGGAGATGTCTCAGCATAAAGCTTGGTGGAAGTAAGAAACACTGCCTATTCAAGAGACAAAAGGGTAAATAAAGATAAACGAACTTTACCACTAGTGCTACAAATTCGTTCTGAATAAAATGACATTGAATTTTTTTTTTTTTTTACTCTGTTCCCCTGGGTAGGGTGCCATGGCACTTTAGCTCACACCAACCTCAAACGCTTGGGCCTAAGTAATCCTCTTGCCTCAGCCTCCCAAGTAACAGAGACTATAGGCACCTGCCACAGTGCCTGGCTGGCTTCCCCCCCACACCTATTTTTAGTGGAGATGGGGGTCTCACTCTTGTTCAGGCTGGTCTCAAACTGCTGAGCTCAAGTAATCCATCTGCTTTGGCCTCCCAAAGTGCTAGGATTACACAGGTGAACCACCACACCCTGCTAAATGATACTTAATTTTGTGAATTAAAAAGGGTAATATTCCAGTTCCTGAGAGATCACTGTGTCTCCAGATGATACTGATGTGGGGATAATTATAACAGATTCCATGAATCACAAAAGTTTTTCACAGAGGAAAATAAGGAAATGTATATCTTTTGTACGATTTTGATATATAGTGTATTTGGTGCTTTTCCAATTCAGAGTTTTCTGTCCATGTGCCTCTTTCTCTTTTCTCCTCCTCTTCACTTGGTTCTACCACAGAGACATACCAAGTGCTTGGACAATACCTAGAAATAGTAGACACCCAGGGAAGATTTATTAAATGAATTCAATGAAGTTCTGCTTGGCAGAATTACAGCTTTCTATAGTCCTCAAATGAAAATGGGTAGAATACCATTCTGCTGAAAAAGAGACAAGAAGATTGCTGATCAACTGTTACAATGACGTGATATAAATCCATAAGGAAGGATTTATAAATACTGTGTAAATACTTCACATCTACTAATATGAAACATAGTGACCAGGAAAGGCAAACATCCCAGCTCTGGAAGTTTCAATGTAGTATTGCCTAGTTGTCTAATTACCGCTGGTAACGTGGTTAAAGTTTTGGTAGGTAGTTCAGCAAAATGCCTTCCTTTCCTTCTGCTACCCCTCAGCTCCACTTAATTAGTTGAATGACTGCAGGTGACCAAGGTAGGGCACACCTAAGAGGTGTATGTATATGGGTAGAATACCATTCCGCTAAAAAAGAGATGTACATATATATTTCCCCCCTATTTTATATATGTACATATATAATGTATGTATATACTATACATACATACATATGTATGTACACACACACACATATACCTAAGACACAAAGTCTTGCTCTGTCACCTGAGCTAGACTGTTATGGCATCAGCCTAGCTCATAGCAACCTCAAACTGTTGGGTTTAAGAAACCTTCCTGCCTCAGCCTCCTGTGACTACAGGCACCCTCCACAATGCCTGGCTAATTTTTTCTTTCTTTCTTTTTTTTTTTTTAGCGACAGAGTCTCACTTTCTCACCCTCGGTAGAGTGCTGTGGCATCACAGCTCACAGCAACCTCCAACTCCTGGACTCAGGTGATTTTCTTGCCTCAGCCTCCCAAGCAGCTGAGACTACAGGC
>NW_003852624.1:810839-811315 GCF_000181295.1 Otolemur garnettii
AGTAGCTGGGACTACAGGCGCCCGCCACAATGCCCGGCTATTTTTTGTTGCAGTTTGGCCAGGCCAGGCTTGAACCAATCACCCTCGGTTTATGGGGCTGGCGCCCTACTCATTGAGCCACAGGCATCGCCCAGTGTTTCTTATTCTTTTGGTGATAAGTAAATACCACCTAGAAAAAGGAAGTCATCACTTTACACTCACCAAGTTGTGATTTTTTCTAGTGTTTAATAAAATGTTATTCTTCAAAGCTAAGCTTTAAGAATAGGGAAACTATAAATTTTAAAAGCTCCCTGTATGTAAGCCAAGCAATACTTTGTGTGACAACACCGTATGGTATAGAGGATTAGGAATAAGGCATAGGAGGCATTCTCCTCTGCCTGGGGAAAAGAGGGAGTCTAATTCTGGAGCTGGGAAGTGGAGGAAATTGGAAAAGGCAAGGAAAAGAGAAAGTAGCCAGTTCTGTATGTCTCTGTCTC
>NW_003852624.1:812123-881038 GCF_000181295.1 Otolemur garnettii
TTTTTTTACATCATGGTTCAATTAGGGAGAAAATATTTAGTTACTACATTTTCCTATAAGAAATTTTCTTTCTTCACCATCAGTGGAGAGACATAAAAAACATCAAAGTCAAACACAAAGTTATGCTATGAGTAACAGACCAGGAAATTTGTGGGAAAGGAGTCGTTTGCAATATGTCAGACACCAGGCATACACTATTTTACAAATTCCCCAAACCACCAGATAAGCCAGGCATTATTACTCCCATTTTACAGATGAGGAAACTGAAATTCTGGTGAATAAGTCAAAGTCAACTTGTCCAAAGTCACCAAAGCTTGAATGTGCTGGAGACAGAATTGGAACACAGCTGCCCAGCAGTGGGAGGACCCTGTGGGCTTCCTTGCACTGCCCAGGGTCTCTGCACACTGCCTGGCAGTTCATACGGAGAACTGTGTAGCGATTTTATATGCTATGAAGACACAGGGCTGATGCCACCCATTTCCCAGGAATGGACATGGAAATATTTCTTCAGAACAGTCAACTTCTGACTTTACTGGATCTTAGCTATTTTCCTCCCACCTCTCCGCAGTATATGTTGAAAGCTTGTTCTTTGCCACCCAGGTTCTCAGTTTTGATGCTAGACAGAAAGATTTCTTTTTCTCCCAGGCTATCACATTTGTATTCTGTCCAATCAGTACATCCATTCATTGAAGAAAATCCCAAGCTGCTTTTCTGATTCCCCAATTTCTTGGGCTTGTGGTCTGAATGGTCATTGTCTTAAGAACTCAGGAGCTGGGAGCCTACTAGCCAGACTGTTTGGCCTAGTAAAGGTGCCTTCAGGTGCCCACCTGTTCACTCAGATACTCAGTATTTCATAGAACCATGGATGAGCCAGAACGTAATGATCACTTGGAACTTAGCAGCCTGCAAGAGCACAGGAGGGGGAGGGGGAGAAAGCTGATCTTTGGGAGAAACCTTTAAAAATAATAAAAAACTGCTTTCTAACATTCAGGTATGATAACCATCGAGTTTGTTGGTAGGACAATTATGATGGGCTTTCTCTAGCTGTGCAAAAGACTAAAACTGGCCCACTTCTTAGGACATAAGGAAAAATAGGCCTTGAGCCAGCAGAAAGCAAGAAGTAAGCCAGGAAGAAATGGAAGCATGTCCTTATTAGTGCCTTTAGATATTGAAAGCCAACTTTACTAGCAATTTGTCAGCCAGAGACCTTCATAAACAAACACTTCTAAATTCTCAGACCAATGAAGATGGAGAATTTCATAAGGATGCTTTGAGGACTTGCAGCCCTGAAATGTCTTTGTGAGTCACTGATGCAAATTAAACAGCATTTGCCTTTTTCTTACCCTTTGAGTAATGACCCTTATTTTGTGAAAACTGGTGATTCATATTTAGAATGTTTAGAACGTTTGCTTCATCAGAATATTTGACTTATGGGCCAATATTGCTGGTGAATGGGTTTAGAATGGAGTAGCTAGCATCATGAAAATCTACATATTTCTGACTTGGAAGGAGAAGACCGTCTTCCAGATCTGATTTGTTAACCACACAACCCTCGCCATGTCCTTTAAACTCTGGGCCTTATTTGTAAATGAAGATAATGCTATCTGTCATCCCCAGTTACTAAGCTTAAATGAAATAGGTCTGTGCATGTGCCCGGCACACGCTTGCACAAAGGAAGCACTCCGTCAGTGCAGCTTCAATTCTGATGATGATTATCATCATTTTTAATACTGCGAGCTTATTTCAGTCTCTAATCTCTTCCTTTTTGTTGTATCAGCCTCTGCCCACCCTCGAAGTCTGGTTTTTCCATGCCTCCCATGGAACACATGAAGTTTTCCCAAGTTCTATTCTCAGCTTCCCCTTTTTCTCATATGAAAAATAGAGTTGCTTGGGAGTCTGTGAGACTCTCTCAGGTTAGCTCTTTCCCTCCAAGAGACGCCACCCTCTGCCCTCGTCTTGGTTTTTCCCATCATTTCCTCTTTCTCTGGGCCAGACCTGGATAAACTTGTGGTTTCCTTCCTTCATACTCTCTGGAGAGCTGAGTACTGCACACTTGAAAGCCTAAAAACTTGTCATTTCCACCTTGAACTAGAGGCTGACCTCACCAGACAGCCTGGGAAATGAATTAGTGTCCTTAAGCAGAGGCAGAATATGAACAGTGACCCAGCTAGCCGAAGCAACTATGGAAACTGTCAAGCGGTAGCTAAAGTTCCCTTTTTCCCAACCCCTTTAATTATGTTGAAAACTATGTCATATTGTTTTTGAAAAAGTTAATGAAATAGTAGGTAAAGGTGAACCAAGGAACATAATTTACTTGGATTTCCTTGCAAGCTTTTGATAAGGTCCCTCATAAAAGGCTATTAAGGAAAATAGATGACCAGAGGGCTCTGGGCAAAAGTCTTTTTGGTGTATTAAAAACTGGTTTTGCTATTTTAGAGGAAGAATCCCTGATGCCGGCGACTTCTTGGAGCAGAGAAAGGTTAATCACAAACTGCTCTGGTGTTAGTTTTTGGACTTGAAGCATTTGAATGATTTATATAGCAAAAGGAAGCAAAGTTAGCCAAAGACACAAGATTATTATCATGGTACAAACCTGCTAGTTTTAAGTATGAATGAAGGATTCTTGTCCACCAACGGGGAATATTGGAGAGACAGCTTGTCCTATCCAGTGGAAGAAACCTACAGAGATAGAAGCCTTGTGAGTTAGACAAAAATGCTTCTTCCTTGTGTGGGCCCAGCACTGTCAGGCCTGAGGATGGACAGCAGGACATGATGATCTTACAAATGTGCCCCCCCCACCCTTCCAGCAGATGGTGGTTTAAGGCCATGAAAAATTAGAAATGAGTGGCATGGGTGGAAAACACTGAAGCAATACGAAGACACCATTTTGCATGCTTTTCATTCCAAAATTGTAAAAGAATAATTCTATTGGTAAAGGAGCGCCAAAGGAATGTCATGGGGACTCAGGCATTAAATACACTTCCTGTGTAATTTGTGCATTTGACCCAATGCAGCCAAAAGCAAACGCAGACCTGCTCACAGCCTACTCACTCTAGGGGCAAAGGGAAGAGCTGCTTTTTTATGAAAAAAAGGTAGGCTTTTTCTTCAAGTCCTGATAATTTAACAACTCACTTATTCTCATAGGTATCTTCACCACCACTGCCCTTCAATGTTTTCACCGTAAAATGAGACTGAAGGAATTGTACCCATCTGTGGGTGCTGACGAGGCAGATCCCAGGTCCTCTTCCAACCATGGCCCTCATTAACCTTTATGACACCTCTCACTGAGCCTCACGTGGTTTCTGCAAGATCAAAAAATCTGAAATAAAAAAGTCACCCTGCAATCAATGGGAAAATGAGTTCTAATCTAGATTTGCCAAAACTTCTTCACTAGTCAGGTATTAATGTATTCTAGGTCATAAACAGAGTACTGTTTACCTGGTAGAGAAGCATTTCTTCTGTGAGACAGAGAGTAGACGAGATAAGATGCTGGACATGGAAATACCAGCCTCAGGGAGCCCAGCAGTAGACCCATGCAAAGATAGTCAACTTACTTTTGACAAAAGTGCCAAGAGAATTCAGTAGAGAAAGACTAGTCTTTTCCAACTAATGGCAGCGGAACAACTGAGTGTCAAGAGACAAAAAAAGAAAGAAAAGAAAGATTCTCAATACATACCATATACAAAAATTAACTCAAGACAGATCATAGACATAAATGTCAATGTCAATGGTGAGATTACAAAATTTCTAGAAGAAAATATAGGAGAAAATCTTTGCAACGTTAGGTTAGGCAAAGAGCCCTTTGAGGCAACAGCAAAAGCATTATTCATAAAAGAAGAAATGGATAAATTGGGCTTTATTGACTTTTCGTAAACTTGCTCTGCAAAAGATACTATGAGGAGAATGAAAAATCAAACCACAAACTAGAAGGAAATATTCACAAGTCCCATCTCTGTGAAGGATTTGTATCTGTAAGATATGAAAACTTTCATTTATAAAAATAATCATTGGAAAACAAGCAGCCAAGTCAAAGAAATGGTCAAAAGATTTGAACAGACATTTTACTATACAAGACATACGAACAGTAAACAAGCACTTAACAGATGTTCACTGTCATTAAGAAAATCCAAATGACAACACGATGAGACGCCACTACAGACCTACTTCATTGGCTAATGTTATGTTTTGTTCCACATACCAAGCACCAGCATGTGGAACCACTGAAGTCCTCACACAGCGCTGTTACAAATGTAAAATGGCAATTTTTTTTAGTTTCTTATAAAGTTAAAAACACAAGTACTATGTGACCCAACCACAATCTCACTCCTAGGTGTTTATGTCTGAGAAGCAAAAACTTGTGTTTACACAAAAACCATACACAAACATTTATCACAACTTTTATCACAGTGACCCCAAACCCAAAATAACCAAACGTTTTTCAACAAGAGAATGGATACAGCACGTGTGGCACGTACATACACGGAAATGCCGCTCCGCAATGAGAGGAGCACACTCTGGGCACGTGCAGCAGCAAGGCTGACGTCTCCATACATGCCGCTAAGTGAAAGAAAACAGATCCGAAAGGCTGTAAATCTCCATTTATAGAGAATTCTGGAAAAGATCTGCAGAACAGATCAGTAGTTTCCAGGTCTTGGAAGTAAAGAAAGAGGGGGGGACTATAAAAGGCTGACCCAGGAAACGTGGAAAGTGGGTGACAGGGGTGAGGTTAGGACCGTCGTGTCATAACTACAGCAGTGATACGAGACGCTATGCATTTTTCAAAACCTTCTCATCTGTATACCCCTCCAAAAAGTGAATTGCATTGTTTTAAATTTTTTAAATTAAGCCAACAAAATTCCAAACCACAACAAAACAAAAACAAAGTCTGTTAGGATGAACGCCACAATCAACCGTTGTGTATGTTTTTATGGGAACATAATTTGTCACATAAGTGGTCCCAAGAATGTGTTATATTTATATTTCTTCCTATAACTTCATTGCCTTTGCAAGAAAAGGTGCAGTCTGCCCTCATGTTCTGTTGTGTTGCTAACTGACCCAAATGACATTGGACCCCTGACTTCCTCATTAACATACAGCGTGGTCAGCAGTCTTTTCTAGACTACTCTGCTTGCCTCCAACTGTGAAAAGGATTATTTGATGTTCTTAAAGATTACCCTTCACCTTGAACTGTACATACTAATTATGTTACCACAGGTGATGCTAACGACAATGGCGCAGCTGCCCTGCTTCCTAAAGTTCCAGGGCAGGACGATGCTTTTGTCTCCGAGATGTAGAAACAAGACCAGAGCTCCAGCCTGCAACCCCTGGATATCAGCAACTTCTGGATGCTCTGCGGTTGGCCCTGAAAACACCAACCCCCCTGTCTACACCAAAAGCTGTTGCTGTTAATTATACAGTGATTTTTTCTTTCTTAGTGTTATTTTTCTTCTCCAACAAGAGAGAGGGAAAGATGCATGAAGAGTACACAGTAGTCCCTCAGTGTCCATGTGGAATTGGTTCCAGGTTTCCCTTCAGATATCAAAAGCCAAGGTTGCTTAAGTCTCTAATGTAGAATGCATAGTATTTACATATAACCTAGGCATTCCTTTTGTATACATCGAACTATCCCTAGATTACTATGATACCTAATGCAATGTAAATTCTATGTAAATAGTTGTTATACTGTGTTGTATAGAGAATAACAGAAAGAAAAGAATAGTCCATATGTGTTCAATGTAGATGTCAACCATCCTTTTTTTTTTTCCAGATATTTTAATTGGCCTGTTGGTTGAATCCACAGATGTGGAACCTGTGGAGACAGAGGGCTGACGATAGTTTGCAGCAAATATTAACTATTATTGAAGAAAGCAAGTACATTTCACTAAAAGCCCAAATGCTTATTTAAAAAGAAATGTGTAATCCTGAATACCCCATCCAAAGACCATTATGTAAAACAGTTGTACATCAAGACATTTTTTAAGACAAATACCCAGTGAGGTATCTGAGTTTAAAATTCAGATAATAAACCACAGAATTCACAACCAGCTACTCAAACCTGAAGACATGAGTCATAAGCAAGAATTGAAACAAAAAGCAAAACCTCTTATTTTTTCCAGCTAAACCTCTAGTTTTCCAACTGGAGCCATTAAACCATTTTATCAGGAGCATATGAAGCAGATCAAGCAACTAAATTGAAAAAATGGCAGCTCCTCAGATAACTTTTCCCAAAAATAGGTCAGGTAGAAATGAATGGTTCTTTCTTCCGCATTATTAGTAATTTGTGTGCTTTTACAGAACTGTACTTAGCACTCTCGCGTCATTAATTGTCACAGATTCATCCCAATGCACAACATCCTCACCAGGCCGTGAGCTCCTGGGGGCAGGGCCGAGTATTCGTGCATCTGTCTTCTCCCTGAACCTATGGAGGATCAGCTTGGACAATTAAGTTCCTGATCTCATTCTAGAAAAAGTGCTACATACCTCATTGCTGAATATCACTGAAGTCACCAGTTGGCCGACCGTAGTTGGCCATACCTCAGCGGTGAGGTACGAAGCACTTGCTCTAGGATGCGTTCACAAACTTAATTGTCAGACCTAATAATGTGTAGTCATAAATATTTGAAGAATAAAAGAAACAAGGGAAAGGAAGGAAGGAAGGGAAAGACATCATGAGAGGAGAAAAAGAATAGGAAGGAAAAGGGAAGGCGGAAACAAAGAGAGAAGAGGGTGAGAAGGGGGGAAGGAGGAAAAGAGGGAAGGGAAGGAGAAAGGAGAAAAAGAAGGCAGGCAAGGGAGGATGAAGAAAGAAAGGAAGGAGAGAGAAGAATTAAGTGTGAGGCAAGGAAGAAAGGAATAAATAAAAAAGGGAGAGGGGAAAGAAGGGAAGGAGGTAAGGAGGAAGGGAAGAAGGAAGGAAGGGAGGGAGGGAGGGAAGGAGGAAGGAAGGAAGGAAAGAAGGAAGGAAGGAAGGAAGGAAGGAAGGTGCACCTAAGGTGGAGAAAGTGAGGACAGGTAGGGTGGGTTGAAAGTCAGAGAGGTATCCAGTGTAGGAAGAGGGCAGCCATGAGCCATCCTGGTCATCTGGGGGCTGGTGCCCATATTTTCCTGCGGTTATATGGCCATGGCCAGCCACTCTCTCTGAGCTCACCACCTCCCTTTGTCCCTCATGCTGCAGCCCCACGGGTGTCAGCAGCCATAGTGCGGGTGAGCACAGGGCCAAGCCAGCAGCTGAGGCAGGAAGAGGGACTGGAGCTGCTGGCGGGAGCTGCGCCCTGCTCCCGCTGCAGGCCTGGGTGCCAGAGCCAGAGCAGCCGGGTCAGGGTGGCGACGAGCTTTTGGCATGGCCGAGCTCTCACACGCTGTCCTTTCCAATGGCCCGGCCGGCATTGCTGGGGAAACGGGAGGGGCTGGGCAGCCAGCAGCCGAGAGTGAGAACTTTCCTTTGCCAGAGCCAGCTGCTGGCTGCCATCTGGGCAGGGGCAGTGCCAGTTTCCCAAATCTGCCTTCCCTTTGGAAAAGGGGGAGAAAACTCTGTGCTGAGAAGATAGCTTCTCCTCCATCCCGAGACTCTCGGTTAAAAACCCAACAAAACCAGCCTTTAAAAAAGGAAGGGGTGAGAAATGCCACACATTGGGCTGTTTCCAAAGGAATTTGCTTTTCCCGGGGCCTTAACATCCAAGGAAAATCTTTATTCGCCCTTAATATCCTTGGTTCTTTCGTTTTACTCAGTGATGATCTTTTATTATCTTTAAAAATTGAATGCCTAAACAAACAAAAAAAATGCTTTGTCCTTTGTATTTGTCACATGGGGATGGGATTATCCACCTCGAGATGGGAATTCCCTGAGAGCTGTGACTTAGTCTTAATAATTCGTCCTCTACCGTGACTAACCCAACACTTCACCCAAGCTGGTGTTCCCTGAGTGCTTTCTGGTTAATCCAATCACTCATTGAGTGGACACTTCCTGAACACCTGCTAAATAAGAGATGATGAAAAACTGAAGATCCAGCTTGGTTCTCAGAGTTCAGCCAGGTGGGTGGAAGCCACTCTTGGTTCCCCCTGTGTCACCCCATCTATATCTTGCAGTGGAGCCTGGACCCCATGTTATGCACTATGCTACCAAGACAATCCCAGGGGACAGGCAGGAAAAGAGTTGGCACCTGACATAGCACAGAATCAGGGAGGCCTTCCACAAAACCAAAAAGCAGGCAAGCTTTATACAGGGGTGAGAGTCAGTGTATTTATTAATAACAAGCTGCCTACCCTGGACACTGACTAATCAGAACACGATGGTGACTGAGACAGACCAGTCAGGACACGATACTGACTGAGACCAGTACAGCCACCCTGGTGCATCCCAGCTGAGTAAGAATCCTGACTTTATTGCTTATTATTCCCTTACCTTTCAAATCTTGTTTTTCTGTCTTGATGTCTTTCTTCCCAGTGAAGCCCAGAGCCAACCAACTTTCTGCCATTGTAAATACGCATTAAAACTTGCCTGAGTGCTCCATGGGGACCTCAACCACACAGAGATCTTCATGGGGGTGGGGAGCTCCATTTTGGCTTCTCTGCCTTTGCTGACATCCTCATTCTAAAGCAATTCGAAACATGCCCATTATTCATGTAATAGGGGAAAGAGCTGGGGGAACATCTCAAGAGTAAGGTTTGCTCTCTGGTTTGGTTTCCCAGCTCTGGAGTCTTTATGTTCAGCTGGCCGGGGGCAATCAGGCCCCAAGAAAAACAAGTTCACGTTGTCCAAACTCACAGAAACAACATGATCTTGCATTTTAAGTGTTTCTTATTTTCCAACAATGAAAAAATACCTACAAAGGCAGCTATGGTGAGAACTCATTGTTTGATGAATGAAGTGGGAATGTTATGATCTGATGATTCTCACCACGTTCTCTGGGATAGACAGGACAAGCGTTAGTTTCCAGCACAGAGAGATAATAGCTTGTCCTAGCTGGAGAAGTCAGTGGCAGAGCCAGATCAGAAGGTGAGTCTCCTGCTCCCTTAGTCTGTGCTCTTCCCATAATCTTCAGCATCCTGGTGCAAATCAGTTGAGACATGAGATTGAGAGAGAAGTTGCCCTGATAGGTACATAGATGGAAACACAGAGGTTCTATTGATTAAGAGCTCTGACCCCTGCGCTACCCCTTGCTAACTGAGTTCCCTGCCCTTGGCCTGGGCTTTCTCATGCAGAGACACAAAACAATGCCTTTCTCACAGGATGGCTGTGAGGATTAAACTGGGTAACATAGGATCCCTATTGCAGGGTGTAGCCTAGAGTGGGTGCTCATTTTATCATTTTATTTCTGGAAAGGTGACTTCTGCCCTCCCACTGGAAAGGATTCTTTGGCTGACTGGTTTGTGCTACTTGGAGTTCCTGCCTCTGCTGTCTCCTGCAGGTGGTGGGAGGAAGCCATTTATTCATTTATATGCTAGTATTTTTTAATGTTAACTCTATCTCCTGTTCCCAACCATTTGTTGGTTTGTTTACTAAGCACTTTCTTTCTTCCAGGAATCTTCTAATACTTTATAAATAGTAATTCATTTCATCCTTATAATAATCATGTAAATAAAAACTATTATTATCCCCATTTTAAAGACAGGAGAACAGAGGCATGGAGAGGGGTAGTCAACCTGTAAGAGATGGCAGAGCCAAGATTCAAATCAAGCAGTCCAGCCACAGATTCTGTGTATTTACCCACAAACAAGCTTGTCCCTAAATTTTAATAAGGTTATGCCTCGAGTGAAAGAATTTTGTGATTTTGTATTTCACAAGGTGCCCATAGGCTAGGTATCTTTTTGAACCTCTCAAATCTCTCTGTAAAATATCTCTCCTACTTCCTGGGCAACACTGGGGTCTCTTCTAGAGACATCTCGAGCCCTAACATTTGATGAACTGGAGCCTCGGAAACTGACTGACTTGCCAAAAAGTCTTTAGCCAAGTGCCTTTTCTGGCATACCTCTGTGGCGGACCCTGGGCTAAGACATTACTGAGAGGTATTTCCTGCCCTCAGGGGTCCTACATTTAAGGAAGACAGGGCAGTTGCAGGTAGAAATGCAAAGGACAGATAGTGTTCAGATAGACTCTAAAATGACCATAGGAATGGAAGGACATCGTGGGCACACAGCCCGAAGGACTCAGCCCTACTGCAAAAACTAACTCAAAGGGAATATGAGGGGAATTCACACAATCATGAAAAGTACAGACAGAGAGAAAGAGAAAGCAGATTTGTTCACAAATCCCAAAGCTCTGAGCCCAGGGGACATTGCCTGGTTTGAAGAAGTTTTAGGACAAATAGAAGTCAATCCTACTTCAGGGCATGCGCTCTCTCAAGAAATGGCTGGGGTGCAAATATACATCCAGAAGCATCCAGAAGAGTTTTCGTAACGGGAGGGATGCTGGAGTCACCAGGACACGCCAAAGAGAAGTGGGATCACTTGAGTTGCATCATAATCAAGGCCCATCATAGAACAGAACTGAATGTTTCACATACACTTTTGCCTGAGATCTTATCAGATCCCTGGAGAATTATCCAGACTGGCCCCACTGGCCCCACTTTAAGTAGCTGGAGACAGAAGCTCTGAGAAGTTATTTGGCCACTGTTTGTGGCACCGGGACTTTTTCCAGCTCCAAACTGAGAATGAACTTGATTTCTCAGGCAAGAGAAGACAGCTAGGACGACACAGGTCTATAGACATATGAAGATTTTGCCACTTTCATCTGAACCTGTAGGACCCAAGATGACCCTGAAAAGGAACTTTTCTAGACAGACCAAACCCAGCCGTTCAGAGGACAAAAATGACACCTACAAGCCTTTATGGCTCCCTCATGAAACCCAGGCTCCCATGCATAACGGGCTCACGTGAAGATCGCAGAGGGTGACCATGCTGTTGACTTTTTAAAAAAATAAAACAACCTATGAGTTTTATCTCTTTATCTCCTCAGTCCAGAGGGGGAAAAAAGAGCACAATCTGTTCTCCCAGCGGGACATCCACCTGATTAGATGTCATAAAACAGAGTAGTCCTTTAGTTAATAACGGCTGGAATACCTCCGACCCACAGTTACTGGAAAGAAAAAGAAACCTAACTACAGATAAACTCCCTAGGGTTTCGGATCCGTTTTGCAATAAGCTATGTTATGAAGGAAACCTGGCCCCAAAAGATAGTTTGAATGCAAAATAAAGATAGTCCGCATGCTTTGAAGCAGGTACAGGGCTCCTGTGGAAGCGCCAGAATCATATTTTTGGAGGATCATTATATTTCCTGCCTCAGACTTTATTTGGGTCCCACCGTTCTTTTATACAACTTCTATTTTTAGTCATCAGAGGCACCATGTCCTGCCAGGCAGGGGCCTCAGCGGGGCAGGTCTGGGCTACAGGGGCAGTGGTTAGATGGCTGGAGAGGCCAGAGAGCCGGGCAGGCAAGAAGTGGGTGGGCTTCAGGAGCAGGTGCGGCCCACAGAGCCAGACTGGCCAAAATGGGGCCTGCCGCAGTCTCAGGGACAAGATTAGATGCACACCGTGGGCTTATGGAACCAGACTCTAGGGTCCAGGAGGCCAGTAAATTATCAGGAAAGAACTGGAATATGGACACAGCAGAGATAGGCAGAGACTCTCGGAGCTCTTTCAGACACCAGCCAGTGGTGTTCAAACTTTTGGCTGCTCTGACCACACTGGAAAAAGAAGTGTTGTCTTGGACTACACATTAAGCACACAAACACTGATGAAGGCTGATGAGCAAAAAAGAAAAAAATGGCTATGCATAATTTTTGTGATTTCCAACATCACAGATAAGCAAAAAAGACTTCACGTAATTTGCATAAGGCCCATGGGCCACAGGATGGACACCACCAGGGCTCCCATCTATGGGGTTGAAGTGCAGGATGTATCCGGTTAAGGCACAGGGCAGAGGTGCCAGGCTTACTGGAAAGTTCCTAGAATCAGAGGACTTTAGAGAAGAAAATAACACCTGTGGTCCGTGTACTGAGGCTCCGTCTACTGAGGCCCTGCCATTTACTTTTCCATGCATCCAGGTGATTTCTACGGGCAAATTGCTGTGTGAAGTGATGGAATAGACTGGTGGGCGAGAAGCTTACTGAGAAGCTGCTTGGGGCACCACCCTGGAGCAGGCACGGGGGGAAAGGGAAGCTGGGACGGGACACAAAACAAATAGACATCATGATCCGTGTCGTCAAACTGGTCAAAAGGTCAAAGCAAGTAGCTTGGGACAACTTGGAGATGACTTTGCTCTTCTAAGCAATATATCCCCCAATAGAAAGAAATTCACTTTTGTTTAAAAATATATATATATATGACTTTCCTAGGCATAAGGATTAGCTGGTGCCTTTGAGTGAGAAATTCAGAAGAGCTGAATTTCTCTGTGAAGAAAGGAGACACTCAGTGATTGCTTAGGGAAGGGCACAGAGAGAGACAGAAAGAGAGACCCAGAGGCCCAGTTCCTAAAGAGGAACTCTGAGGAGAGAAGGTGACCCTCCTGGTCTATATTGATTGTGGGGTGTCGTATCATACGGCTTTCTCCTTCATCTCCCCATAAAATCAGACTCCATTCAACATCCATCAGGAATACTTTGTGGGTTAAATCTGTTCTGAGGTGATGTAATAAAATCCAAAATATACCTCAAGAAGGTCATCAGGCAAAGGCGGAGGGTTCTCCTGTAAGGAACACTACACACGAGTTAACCCAAGGACAGATATTCAGCAACATGTTAGCAAGTACACACGTGACACACACACGTGCACGGGATGTTCCAAATTTGGGAAAGAATCTGAGAACGGGCAGGTGACCAGTGTAGTCCCCCTAAAAGAAGCGAATTTTGAGCTAACTGCCCCCTCCGAGATAGAGTCAGGACACTGAAATACAGGGGCACTTGTAAAATGGCATAGAGACTTAAAAATATATATATAGTTTCCTAACATCAACCCAAAACATAGAAATGTGTGCTCAGCTACTCTAACACCTCCCAGAGAGGAAAATGCAGGCCTGCACCAAGCCATACATCCCTCGCACACAGCAGATGGTGTGGAGAACCTGTCAGCCCATGCAAAAGTGGCACTGTTCCCACGGAGATGTACAAAAAGTGTTCATTAGTATTTAAGCCATGTCACTGCTAAAGTGCAGAAAAGTCAAATTTATGACATGTTAGACATTTTTAGTGGAAAATGCAAATACAAAGCAGGGAAGGTTAGGCACACGTCCCTTGAAACCGCTACCCCAAAGAGTTTAACCCAGGTCTAGGTCTCTCCCAGAGAAAGGGCCATTCCACCTCAAGCAACGTCCAAGATCATTTGATCCAAGTCAGAACGGAAGCTTCACAGGACATGAAAACAAGACAGGAATAGAAACAGCCAATGGAATATATACACCTACATAAACATTATAATACGTATTTGTATACATGTGTATGAAGTTAAAGGAATGCAAATACAAATCACATAATCATTTTCTCTCCAAGCTGCAAAAATTAGAAAGAATAAAAAGGCATAGTTTTGGATCAGAAGGAGTCTCTTTTACAGCACTCATAGGCTTGCCTAACCCTTAGAGGAGGCCACATTTACCAAAAGCCCTAGGTTTGCATTTGTGTTGCCAGAAAAGAGTAGCTGAGGCTTGATAATTTAAAAAGAAAAGAGGTTTAATTCGGCTCATGATTCTGTAGCCTGTACGAAGAACAGGGCACCAGCATCTGCTTCTAGTGAGCACCTCAGAAAGCTTCCACTCACGGCAGAAGGGGAGCTGGCGTCACATAGCCAGAGAGGAAGGGAGAGAGCAGAGGGCAGGGCCAGGCTCTTTTTAGGAATCAGTTCTTTGGGGAAACTAACAGAGTGAGAACTCTTTATGAGAAGGACAGTACCAAGCCATGACTGAGGCGTCCACCCCTGTCACCCAAACACCTCCCATTGGGCCCCACTTCCAACACTGCGGATCCAATTTCAACATGAGATTCAAAGGGGCCAAACACAAACTATCCAAACCACAGCACCATCGTTATCACCTGCGTTTCCTCTAATCTGCAAGTCCGCTCTCCTAAGACTGTATCCGGATGGAATACCCAGGAAAATGCACAAAGATGTGTGTGAAAGGATTTTCATCATACTAGTCTCTAAAATACTGAAAAATTGGAAACTACCTAAATGTCTAGCAAAAGGAAATTTTAAAACAAAATATGATACTCATTCACTGAAATTCCATATCACCATTTATGGTAATAATGTAAGGTTTCACAACACGAAAACAGGTCATAATAGCAAGATGTCGTGAACGAGAAAAGCAGGTTCCACACAGTATATTATGTGACACTCTTTGTAAAAACAAAAGTAGTTCATGTGTTTGGTTCTTAAATCAGGATACAAGCTACATAACAGCGATGGATCTTCTGGGTATTAAATGCTCTGTAGAAAAGTCCTGGCATAAAATAGACCCTCAATTAATATTTATTAATTATATGAATTCATGCTTACTATGCAGTAGGCACTGTTGTAAACACTCATTCTCACAACGACACTGTGTTCTGATTTTTTTTTTGTTTGTTTTTTGAGACAGAGCCTCAAGCTGTCCCCCTGGGTAGAATGCTGTGGCATCACAGCTCATAGCAACCTCCAACTCCTGGGCTTAAGTGAGTCTCCTGCCTCTGCCTCCCAAGTAGCTGGGACCATAGGCGCCTGCCACAACGCCTGGCTATTTTTTGGTTGCAGCCGTCATTGTTGTTTGGCGGGCCCGGGCTAGATTTGAACCCGCCACCTTAGGTGTATGTGGCTGGCGCCTTAGCCACTTGAGCCACAGGTGCTAAGCCTGTGTTCTGATTCTTACTGTGAACTCCACACAGCCACAAGGAAGCAGAGGCCCAGGGAGGTTGAGCAATATGAGCCAGGCACTCAGCTGGGAAGTGGTGAAGCCAGGATTCCTATTCAAGCAGCCCGAATCCAGAGTCTTCGCTCAGACACTTTTCTGTACACATGTATAAAGTCTGCAAGGTTATGCACCAGTGCCTACATCTTCAGCAGCAGTGGAGTCAGCGCTGGGTGGTGAGATTACTCAAATTTTTGTTTTCCCTTCTTGCTAGTCAGAGATTTCTAATTTCTCTGCAATGCAGATGTAAAAATTATTTTACTTTAAGTGAATAAAGATATTACTTTTAAATAACGTGCAGTTCGCTTTAATGGAGACTTTCTCTGGCTAGAAGCCAAAAAAAAAAAAAGTAAAGCAGAGGAGAGAGTTTCTCAAGGAAGAGAAAAAAGATTAGGAATGGGTAGAGGGGACGGTGGTTTCCAGACCCCAGACATGAGCGCCTTACTTTGAAAGATATGTTTTCATGTTCTAAAACAAGGTAGAAAATTTCCAGAACCTGCCAGCTCCCTAATTTCCCACGTGTTCTGTAGCACAACCTTCAGTCCAAGAGGATTCCAGGATACTCGCAAGAGGCTGCTGCTCACCTGCACAGACGCATCAGGGCTCAACGTGGAGCTGCTCTTGCAGGGCCATCTCCACCTGGGCACAGTCATTCAGGTGCCGTTGCCAACCGTTGTTTCTTGAGTTCCTACTCTGCTGGGCAATGGGTGGACATCAGAGCTACAAATTTGAATAAGTTATCGTGCCTGTCTTCAAGAAACTCAGAGACAGACAAACTGAAAACACACGGTTAAAATACTGAAGAGCACCAAGCGGGATGGCTCACTGGTGTCATTGTAGCACTCTGGGAGGCAGAGGAGGACAGATCACCTGAGCTCAGGAGTTCAAGACCAGCCTGAGCAAGAGCGAGACCCCATCTCTAAAACTAGCCGGGCCTTGTGGCAGGCACCTATAGTCCTAGCCACTCAGGAGGCTGAGACAAGAGGATCACGTGAGTCCAATAGTTTGAGGTTACTGTGAGCTATGACATCATGGCACTCTACCAAGGGCAACAAAGTGAGACTCTGTCTCAAAAAGAAAAAAAAAAAAAAAAATATATATATATATATATATGTATACACACACACACACACACACGTATACCTGAAGGAGCTCACAGAAAGAAGTCTGGGATGCTGCCGGAGCACGAGGGAGGGCCTCTAATACCTGCAACATCCCATGCTGGCCTCTATCACAGAACTCGTTTCATTTTTGATCATAACCATGTGCTTTCTCTTCCATCTGTCCAGTGATCGTTAGGACCGTGCTGCCTCTTGTCCATGTCTGCATCCCAGCACAGACTAGGCTGGGGTTTTTTTTGTTAACTCATAACTGTGTGCATTAATGCATGTCTGGGGTACAATGTGCTGATTTTATATCCAACTTGGAATGCTTACATCCAACTGGTTAACATAACCTTCGCCTCACTTACTTCTTTGTTGTGTTAAGACATTTATACTCCACGCTTAAGAGTAGGCTGTTTAATCGGTAGCTTTGCTCAAATAGTTGCCTCCATGTGGCGATGGCTCTGTAGCCTAATTGTACAGTTTGTCCCATCACGGATTGGCTGAGGTGGAAGAGAGAACCCCAGAAAGCGCTCTAGCTCTAGCTCGGGCAGGGGAAAGCAGGTGAACAGACAAGTGGAGAAAGAAAGGAACTCCCAGGCGGACCAAATGAATATAAATGCCAAGACTGAGCTGAAAAACAGCCGGTTTTATTACGATCAAAACAGATGTGGCTAAAGCAAAAAGGCCGCTGGGGTGGTGAGCCGAGCAGAGTCATGAAGGCCCTTTCATTCACACTAAGATGTCCAGGGTTTATCTTGCAAGCTCTGAGGATTCCCAGAGAGGAAGGGATGTGGTCAGATTTGGTTTTAGGAAAATCCCTCTGGGAGCACCATGGAAAGTAGAAGAAAAGGGGCCAGACAGAGGCAAAAGGCCAACTAAATTCAGAGATTACTGCAAAGAAGCCAGCAGGCATAAGGAGGACCTGGAGGAAGGCAGGCGCTTCAAGGGTGGGAAGATAAAAAGACACCCCAACATTATTTTCCTCCAAAATAGCTTGGAACGATTCGCAGGCACGCAGAGCACTAAAAACCCAATGTGGAGTGTGAAAAAGGCAAAGACAGTCTGAAGTACCCGGCAGTCCTGCTTGCTCAGCACCACCAATCCCCCTGGCTTCACAGCCCGCTCGCACCTCGGAGCACACCCCTCCCACAGGCAGTAACTGAAGACATCCAGGCAGCCAGAGAAACACTCAGAAGCAGCAGCGGAGGGGGAAAAAGTACATTACAGAGCCCAGCATCTGTGTCTAGCAGCTGCCAAGCGACCTCCATGTGTTCCCGCAGCTGTCGGCATGCTAGCGATGGAAGTCGGAACAGAAGGGCACGGGGAACGTGCAGCAACAGGCTCCGAGCACACGGCAGGTAGGTGGGCTCTGGGGCCATCGAGGCTGATTCTCTGGGTGTTCCAGGGAGCTGCTGCTTTCCTTAGAGAAGAATTGCGACATAGAGACCTTTTGTAGCCAGGCCAGCTTCCTAGAGTGTCACAGACCAGGACACCCATTGCCTTGCCCAGGAAAACTGAGGCTGGACTTGCCTCTCCAGCCTGCTCAGTTTGATTACAAGCTGTCCATCTCTCTGCAGGTAGAGTGTGACATGTCACTTTGCGTTCAAATATGTGAATCAAAGTTAAATACGGTAGGACAGTTATTTGATAAGTTCATGAGCCCCTTAATCAGAGGTGAGCCAAGGGCTCATCATTCAACCAAGATAGGGAATTACTGGTTTAAACTGTCACCTTGGGAGGTTGGGGAATGGACTATGTTGATTATCCACTCATTCATCCATTAATTCAGAGATTTATTAAGTCCCTACAGAGTAGGGACTGGCATAAGAATATGCCAGGCAGCTGAAAGAAACATAGAGGCAAGATAATAATGCCTGGAATATTTGGCGTGCTGTACAACTTACAAAGAATTTTCACATCCTTTTTATTTTCTAAATCAAAGCTAATATTCAATCATTTGCATGGGACAAGTATCTCAAGGATCTATAGCCGTTGGCTAGTTTGATTGGCAAATGCCCTTGTGAACCATGTGTAATACAGCATCTTGAAGACCACCCCTGCCCACAGCAACAAGGTGAGGTCACTTGTGTGACCACTTACTTCCTCATGAGTGGCCCAGCCAGGAGTAGAACCCCAAGGATCTTATAATATACTTAGAATACGAAGCTACCAGAGTGATCTGTAACAATTCCAGAAAGGTATGGGGGGACCTCACCTAATGTGCATGATGCAATGGTACATTTCAAAACTATTAAGAAATGAGTATAATTGTGATGGACGTGTTACTTAGTTCAATGTAAGCATTTCTCATTGCATATCAAAGCAGTACCCTGAACCCCATAAATGCATGAATGTACGAAGTTATGATTTAAAGAAAAATAATATTTAAAAAAATAAGGGAAAGGCCATCCAGTCTCAGGACACGCTTCGAGAAGGATGGCATTTTCTGGTGGGGCTTTGATAGCTGATTCAGGCCTCAGAGGATATTTCAGATTTGGATTGGGCTTCAGTGGAAGAGGCTCTGGTGACAGAAACCCTAGCTTCAAAACTCAGCCTCCCATTTATAAAATGAAGATGATGGCAACAGTATCTACTCAAGGGTTGCTCTGAAAACTTAGAGATAATCTTGGTCGAGCATCCTACATAGAACATGCTCAGCGAATGGTTGGTGTTAGGATTTCATTTCCCCTTGTACACAGCAAGTGGTAAGCACCCTTCTGCAAAGGATGTATTTCCACATAGGACACTCAGAGCTGCTACCTGCAAGCAACAGAAATAACCTCTGGCTGATGAGGATCCACGAATAGCTAAAAAGAGAAGGAATTTATTGAAAGGTAATTCAAGGAACCACCAGAAAGGCTGGTAATAAAATGGGCAGAAACCATGGGAGGGTTGGCAACGAGGACCACAGGCCAAGTGATACTGACACTACGGCTGGTTCTGAAGGGCACTGCCGAGGAACACCAGAGGTGGGTGCTGCTGGCACATGGCCGTAAGCACTGGCTTGCAGACTCCAAACACTGTCTCTGTTAGTTGGGTTTCTATTACATGCAGTCAAACTCATATCCCAGCAAACACTACTAATCAAACGTGAAATCCAGTCACTTCTATCATCAATGTACATTCCTGTCCCCTGGAAAGCAAGAAAATGTCTCTGTGTGGTGGGACTTCAGCAATCTCTAAATGGACCTTTCTCCCTCACCCAATTCTCTTCTATCCTCATCCTAAAGAGTCCTGAAGGCTTCCATCCCTGTTGAAATACAAATATGCCCATAACACTATATTATTATCAGGTTTTGAACCTGTGAAAAACAGACTTAAGAGTATTCTAGTAAGAAAGCAAAAAGGAATTTGGAAGAAAATACGGCACCACCAAATACCATTTGCCTAAAACTGACCTAAGTGAGTCTAGAACTAGACAGAAAAATGCCATCTTGCCCCCCTCTGTATGGTGAATACCTACTTAAATTGTAATATGCTAATCGTCTTTGAGGCTGGCCTACCCAACGTTGAATCCAGGCAGAGCCCCTTGTGTATAGAGAAGAAACACCTGCATCATCAGGTGAGCCCCGTGACAGTCCTGCATCCTGTCCATCCGCAGGAAAGGAGCAGGATGGGGGCGCATTGCCTGGGAGAAGGAAAGTGGCCCTGTTCTCCTCGCTGTCCCAGACCTCTGACGCTCATGGATAAGGCTGAGAATCCCCCCTGTGCTTGACTGAGCAGACAATCATGTTTCTCTAGCAGCTACTTTTCTTTTCAGTTTAGGGGCTGGTCAATTTTCAAGTCTGCAGTTGGCTCAGCCTCCCACCAGTGAAGGAATCTGTATGTCCCATCCATCTCCACAGCTCTGGGGGAAGGTTTCAAATGGCATTTGGTGGTTGAAAACAAGGCGTAAACACCTGTGCAAAAAAAGCTAATGATGACGGCCCCGGTAGTCATTTCTGTATTATAAGTCACACACTCTCTACTCGAAGGAGGTGCAAATCCAATGAAAGCAAACTGTCAACAGGTTCGTTTCCATACAGTTTATTTTCTCATTCCCTCTTAAACAAAGAGCCAACAAGGACAGAAAAGAAACGAGATGGTGCTTTCGTTGTTTGTTCTAACAGTCTTGGTGTTTGCCTTGTTTTTTCCTGTCCTTCCCCTGCAGTAGGCCTGAAAGGTCACAAGATGAGTGTTCTTCATTCATAGCCATGATCTGTAGGTATCTGGAGATGATTAAAAATGTCCTTTTGTGTTCTCCCTTTTCGTGTGGATGCTTCCTGTCAAGGTGCCCAGAATAAAGCTTCTGGAGCAGATGGAGGAGGCACACAAAGCTGTGCTGGGAAACCGCGTTTCCAGGAGTGGTGCTTCTATCAGTCCTGTTCTCCCACACTAAGAACCACCCGGGGGACACCACCGCACCACGCCATCCTCTTGCCCTGCACATGTGGCCATCATAGACCTTTCACACTTGACTAGTTCTTAGTATTTGTTAATCTAGCACCCACTTCTAGAGGCCCATACTCTTCACCTTAAGGCAGGCATGAGCTCAGAGCTGAAGGAAGCTGGTAGGACATCAGGAACAGGAGCAAAGGTCCATTCTCCACCTGGGCAGACGATAGTGTGGGGAAGAATCCTGAGAACAGCTGTGAGGACAGCAGCCTCCGTTGCAGCCGGAATGAATGAACTCACTCCACAGGAGCAAGACCCTACAGACAGCCCCAGCAAGGCAGCTGTTCAAGAAAGGTACTTGTCAGGTAACTGCAGGACATAAGGATATGGTGGGGAATGCTTGAGACACACCAGTTCTGCTGCCATGCCAGAGATTGGTGTCGTATTATGGATACTGTGATCAGTATTCCTCAATTATGCCCCCAGATTGCAGGGGTCTGGGGGTAATAGCCAGCATGGTAATGATCAACGGGGTAACTCTTCACACCATTCCACAACTGTGCTGTCACCTTGTGGAAACCTCACAGTGGGAGGTGAGTGTGACTAAACAGCCAATCCCACTGGAGCCTGGGAGGGGGCCCATAAATGGTACCCCTCTTTGCCTGAGATCTGGATGGATTGATAAATGAAGCAAAGGAGTGGCAGACAGAAGCCAAGATAAAGTCTCTACGACTAATAAAGGCCAACCAGGAGGACACTGTTTATAGTGAGGGCCCCAGAAGTAGGCAGAATTGTTCTTCCAAGCAATGGCTGTGCGGAACTGGGGCAGGGCCTGGTTGGTGCAGATGGGGAAAGAACACCTGCTTCTTGAAGGTGGCTGTTTCCCCAGAAGGGAGAGGGCGGGTCAAACATGCCTGGTTTATTTTTCCCAACCGTATCGATCAGATAAGTCACTTTACCTGCCCTGGAGGAAGTCAGGGTCCAGAATGCCACCCCCTTTACATGGAAAGACACATCAGGAGTGGAGAACAAGCTCCTCAGTATAGTTTCAGAGGTGCACAAACTAACGTGGAGAGAAGATAAGAGATTTCCCTCGTAATATTCAATTAGTAAAAAGTGACGCCTCATCTCTGCACTACCAAGCCCAGTGATGCCACCTAAGCCCATCCACTCCCAGGGGCAGGAGGGCTTCATCTCACCGCAGTCAGCAGCCATCTCTCCCCCATCCCCATCAGTTTTCCTTTTTTAATTGATCATCAGAAAACTCAAAACCAAGTTTGTGGTTCAATGTCAGTTGAACAGTTTAAGTCACTAAAACCTGTATATCTGCGAATTTTCCCTCCTCTGTAATTCTTTCTTACCACACATTTACCCTGTCTTTACCCTCTGTCCGATTTTTTGTTCTTAATTACAATATTTGTTTTCTATTTTATAGTGAACTATATATTCTTATAAAAAATTATAAATCCCACTAAAGGACAAATAAAATTCAGACTCTATTTTATCAACTCTTAAAAAATAATTTTAAAATTGTATAATAACATTCAATAAATACTTACTGCCTGGGCTTTAAATTTTAGAATCAAAAGATAAATTTCCAGATGTGGTAGAACCTCCATCTCCCTACATTGGCCACCTCCTTAAGTTGACCTAATGTTCACAGACGGGACATGCACCACATGTATGCAGTATAGTAGGCCTCGCTCCTTATGTTGACCACATCCATGGGGTAGTCAAATTACAGAGGTTCTACTGTATTTAACAAGTGTCAGGTCCAACGGGTACAATTCTAATACGTTTTGTTTTTAAGCTAAAATTGTTGGTTTATAAATTATCAACATAGTGATCATTTAAACTTATTTTAATTTATCACTACGTTAATTCACAATGGTACACATTCATAGTAGAATGAAGTATCTGACTCACATTGATTTTGCTTTATTTCTATAATTATATTCAAGATAACACAATCATTCAATGCTTTCCTTCGCAACTTTATATGCCATGTAAAAAATACTGGCAGTTAGTAAATTTTCACAAAAGATACTCACTAAACATGCCTTCCAAAGGCTCTAACTGTTGGCATCTGCAGCTAAATTTAATCTCCTTTATGCCCCATTGCCTCTTGAAATCGGGAGGGTTTTTTTTTTCTTCTTTTTTGTTTTGTTTTGTTTTTTGGTTCTTGTTTGGGTGAGTGTTTTCCCCAGAAATATCAACTGCTGCTGTCACTCTTACCAAAGTAGGTTGTCTCATTGTTAGTTACATGAGCCAAGTTTATTTCCTTGCAAAATATTTTTTAATAATCCAGAGTCCAACCACTATGCCAGTTGTCTTCAGTTTGGCCTTTAATATGGGAATTAAAAGGATAGAAAATGAAGACATTAATGTTATTTTCTGTATTTTCTTTACTTGTTCTACTCTTTGATTTCCAAAGCATGGACTGTAAAAAAAAAAAAAACTAGTGAGGATATTTTTTAAAATTCTCTTTTGCCTTTTTAGGGTTAACATTTATCTTTTAAAGAAGAAATTAAACATGTAGTTCTTATTTTCATTCACATTAGCTCAAACACTTGATGTTCATTAATTCATTTATTCATTCATTCATTCATTCAACAAATATTTACCTGCTCTGCACCAAGTATTATCCTCTGAGAAATCAGTGGGGAGGATCAGAGCTGTACTGTGGAGAAGCCAGGGGAAAGAGAAGACAAAAGTCCTTGAGGTGCCAATGGGCTGTTTTAGGAAACACAGCAGCACACCAGGGCCCAGCATATAACAGGTGTCACATAGATGTAGGTTGTATTGAACTATACCTACCAAAACAATTTCAGGTCTCTAATTCGACAACGTATCAACATGCCTACATGATTACAGACAACCCAACAGCTGTGTGTGCTTCTTAGAAAACAAGCCACAAGACCCTCCTAATGTAAACACATCCATTTTATTTTGATAAATGTTTACCATATAGTCATCTTCTGGTTTTTTTCCTTAAAACTGGGAAGTAATCTAACTATGTTGGCTCTGGAGATGGAGTATTCAGGTTTTTGTTTTTGTCTAATTAAGATATAACTTACGTACAATAAAATACATCAACCTTAAGACCTTGAATGTTCACATCAATGAGTTTTTGCAATTGTATACACCAATGTAACCACCACTTACACAAGATATAGGCCATTTCCTTCACCCTAGAAAATGTCCTTGTGTCCCTGCCCAGCAATTGCTCTCTCATTTCTGTTATTGTAGATTACTTTTTCCTGGTCTAGACACTCAGGTAAGTGGAATTATGCAGCACCCCTAGTAAAGGTGACTTTATCAGTGGTTTGTTCCTTTGTATTCCTGAATAGTGCTGCATTATAAGGATAGATCATTGTTTTATTTAGTCCTTGTCTTGTCAGTGGAAATCTGGGTTGTTTTCACTTTGGGACTACTCTGACTAAGCCCATTTTTGTACAAGCCATACTATGTATATATGTTTACATTTGGGGGTGAATACCTAGAATTTGCTTGCTGTTGCTAGGTCAAGCAATAGACGCATGTTCGACTTTTTAAGAAACTACCAAATAGTTCTCCAAAGTGGTTAGTTCCATTTCACACCACTACCAATAATACAGTGAAGTTTTGGTTGCTCCATGTGCTCCAATTTGCTATCGACAGTCTTATTTTCTAAGCCATTTTTACGCATGTAGAATGGTAGCTCACTGCAGTTTTAATTTGCATTTCCCTGCTGACTAACAACTTTCCATCTGCTTCTTGCTATCAGTAAATGTTCTTTTGTGAGGCATCTTTTCAAGATTTTTACCCACTTTTGTGTGTCTTTTTATTGTTCATTTGTAGGAGTTCTTTACATATGATGCTAGGAGTCCATTGCCACATATATGTATTGCAAATACTTTTTCTCAGTGTGTGGCTTGACCATCATTTTCTCCCAGATAACTCTCTCTGAGGAAGGATTTAGAAGTACAGTACTTTTGATATCACTAATCATCAGCCTTCAGTTTTCATCTTACAAAGGCATTTCTCTACTTCGTCCTCTATCTACTCTCTGCTTCTTCGCTTATAGACTTTCCTGAACTTGGAATGCTTTTAAAGTCGTCTATACTCCCTAGTCTGAATTAATTGATTCATTCTCTGAACACACGTAACACTTTTACTGTATATTTGTTATTTCTTTCTGTATCAATAGTTTACATGTCTTTAACCTAGACTTCGTAAGCTTGAGAAGAACAACCACGTATAACCATACATAGTTACCATGTCTAATTGGATATCCCTGTCAATCTATACATCCTCCTAGTAGAATTCTTTATTTTATGCTTTGTAAGGATGTTCCCTCCTTGAGCTTCCCGTCATGGTAAGTGGTACCACCATAGACCAGAAGCAAGTATCACAAAGATTCCGGAGGGCTGTTACTTGACTTTTACGTCCAATCCCTCAGCCAGGACCATTGATCTTGCCACCTTCCTGCCCCCGCAACCAAGGAGGATCTTGAATGCATCCATTCGTCTCCATCCGACTGCTACTCCTTAGTCCAATTTCTGTCATTTCTCACCTAGAGTCCCTCCTGTTTTGGCTTTGTCTACTTTTTCCCCACTACACTCCAATTGTGTAGTCTTTACAATAGTTCCTACAATGTGCCGAGACTTCTCTTCTCAGACCTCTGCCGAAATTCCCATTGCCTATAAAGCTCTTCCCTAGATCTTCGTATGTCTGGTTTAAAGGCACCTCTCAAGAGAGGACTCTCCTAATCTGAAATAGCACCAGCCCACCCCACCCCCTATCCTGATGCTCCATACCACAATGACTTCTTTATTCCCCCGCTGGGATTTTTCCCAAGCTGGGGGTGCATTTTCCTTTTGCTCTCTCCCAGGGCAGTGTTAGTTCGGAGACGGTAGGCTCCCTGTCCTTTTTTGCTCACAGTATATCTCCAGGACCCAGAAAAATGCCTGCAACACAGTAGGCACATACTGAGCATTTGTTGAAGGAAGGAATTCTTCCCTGGCCAATTCAAGACGAATGTTATTTCTTTTTTATTTTCTATTCATCCCAACACATTTCTTTGCTAACAGTCTATTTTATAAATACCTTCTTAAGTGAACTGCACTGACTTCCATCGACGTCTCTTGCCAGCCACCCTGACTTTCTCAGATCAGCTTTTCTGTCCTCGCTGCTTGTCTTCTCCTGTCTTCTTCCCCCATAGCCCACCTGCCCACCCCCAAACGCATTGTTTCTCTTACAGATTTACACGCTGCATGGACAGAGCTGCATCTGCAAGAGACTAAATAACGGGCAAAAGAATCTTAGGTGCACTCAGTCATTTGGGGAAAGAAAATACAGCTGCCTAACAGAGCTGACTAATCAGCTCCATCAGACAATAGATCAGGTAGACATTGTGTCCGGACACAAAAGCTTGCTGTTTCCTGTACCTTCCTCTGCCTGGTATCACTCTCCCCTCTCGTGAGGGTGTTTGAGTTTGATCCTCCCAGCCAAGCAGCAGATGGAGAAATTGTTTGCAATAGAGATGAGAATATTTTATCAGACTTCCTACAAACGGGGTCCACCGAATTTTAATCTGCCAGCAGAGCACTGACAAAAAAAGGAGGAAAAGTCTCAACAGGACATCCTGCAAGGCCTCCTCAGGAATTAGTGTGTTTTTGGTCAACATTCGGTCAATAGATGATAAACCTCCCAGGGCAAGGGAGAGAGTGCTGCAAGCATACTTCCCTGGTCCTTCCAGCTTCCCTGCGAAGGCCGCGTGGCAGAAGGGAGCCTGGGTCAGCGCCAGGAAGTCTGCATCCCAGACCTGCTTCTGGCCCTGACTCCTTAGGTCACCGCCTGTCGGTGATGTCACATTGTAGTCTCTCGGTCACTCCATCTGTACAATGGAAAGAATACATCCTATTCCCACCAACTGGGTTGTGAAGATGCTTGGGAAATGAATATGTCAACCAGATAGATGAACCAAAAGTCTTCTGTAAAATGGATTCTCTTTTGTTCTTTCCTCACGACTCACAACTGCACAACAGACTCCATATTAGAATCCTAGTCACTGATGTTTGCTGAGCAGTTACTATGGACCGGATAGGAGCAAAGCAAATATAAGGGCACAGAGGGCATTTTGCCCACATTGCATGAATTATATCTTTCAATTCTTATTAAATACCAGGCTGGGAGATGCTAAAAAGGACACCAAGATATATGTAAAACAGTATAAACAAAAATTTAAGTATTGCCTAGGACCTGATTGGCAGGTGCCTCCGGGAGCCCGGGGTCCTGGCAGCATGCTGTGCCCCAGGCAAGGTCTTCACAGGTAGATCAAAATAGAGAATCCAGCAGCCATCCCAGGAAGGCATTGCCACAATTTCCGAGGTATTCTTGTCTCACCTCTGTCACACAAGTACAATATATGTACAATTAACAGAAAGTCCAAGTTTACTGAGGGCTGACCATGTGCCAGTGACTATGCCAAGTGCATCACACACGTTAGCTCAGTAACTAATCACATCAACCCTTGGGATAGCTACTACATTTAACCCCAAGGTGATAAGTCTGACACCCAGAGAGGAACTTGTCCAAGATCCGAGGTTAAGTGGTAAAACCGGACACCCAATTTTTCTGAAATGCAGAGCCTACTTTTCTAGTCTCGTCTCTACGCAGCTTCTTGATGCATTTTCCCCATCTTAATATTTCTAAATTGAGTTGCATGACTGGTGTGTACATTTAATAGAAAAGCCAAGTGTCTTTTAATACTCAAAACCCAGACAGGTGCTAGTGAAACCCTGAATCCTAAGAACAGAGGAGACAGGCGTGGGAGTGGGTGCCCAGCAAAGTGCAAGGGGCACGGGACTGGGAGGCAGGAAATCTGGTGCTCATCGTGGCCTCGGCAGTGCTGGCCACACCACCTGAGACAAGCCACTTGCCCTTTCTGACCCTCTGTCTCCTGACTTAGAAAAACGATGAGGAAATTGAGCTACATGACCCTGAAATCTCATGTCCCTCTAAATCCCTATATGGAACTAATACAAGTGGGGTGGCAGAGAGTTATTCTCCGGCCAGTATTTTGTGCCTCAGAAATCCAGGTGTTTACCCCCAGTCACTGCAGGAGAGGCTAAAGGAGACGTATGTGACAGCTCTGCTTCCACTGGGCTGCTCATCCCTCTTAATCCCAGGCCCTGACTAAAGCTCTCGGAAAACACAGGCGGGATCCAAGGCGCCTGTTCCAGCATCACTTCTGTTTACCCCCACCATCAGGATGGTGTCATTTAACCGGAGCCATCATTCATAGTCACACCAAATGGCTCATGGAAGAAAAGTTGGTTATGTTCAAAGAACAGATGACAAGTGACAGGCTCCGTTCCTGATTTTCCACAATAACAGAAGACACCAGCGACTGCTGTGGTGGTCCCACACCCGAGCACAGTGCTCCCTTCCAAAAGCAGGCGAGGTCTGCTGAGTCTGTTCCTCCATGGGGGGGGGGGGTGAACGTGCAGACCTGTGGGCCTGGAACACTGGGCAGCCCAGGCTCTCCACGTGTATCACCCGGAGAGCCACAGCCGGCAGCCCCGCCCATATCACTTCAGCTGCCACAGAATTTTTATTATTTTGCAAATAAAAAGACAATTCCCTTCTATTGTTAAGAGAGGAGCTTTTAACTCATTCTCATTCTCCAAAAATGGTAAGTATGTGAGGTAATGCATGTAATAATTGGCTTGACTTAGCCACACCTCAATGTATGCACATATGGAAACATCCTGTTGTATACCATAAATGCAATTTTTGTTTGTCAATTAAAAATCTCAAATACTTAAAAAAAATTAAACAAATCACTTACCTTTGCTCTGTACCTAGAGCTGCCAAGGTAAACAGACTCAACATGGAATGGGGATAAGAAAGAGCAGACAACCAAGAATGTGATGGGGAAAGGACCACAGCACTTTCCAGCCCAAGGAAGCACTGGGGACAGAGGAGCCTACCTTGCCAATCCCCAGGCAGGTCCATTTCTATGCCCCTTTATTTTGCCTAAGGAAAGCCAAATGAGACAGCCCTAGAAGACAGCTGGACATCTGCTTGCTGCTGTGGGATCAGCAGAAGCTCCAGTGATTGAAACTGGGAATAATGGGAATTCTCCCAGCCTGCTCTGGGGCGGCCATTCACCTCTAACTTAAAAGGCCTTAGGTAAAGTCTAGTACATACTCACGTATTAATAATAATCTTTTATTTGGCATTTATTAGGTTGAGCCCTGTAAAATGGCAGATATCAGCACAGCTTTTGACCTACAGACATGGAAATAGCAAATGGCTCAACGGAACACTGAGTGCGAGCCACTGTCCTGGGTACTGAAGATATAGAGAGAGATAAGACAGCCTGTCCTCAAGGGAGCGCCAGGAGAGAATCCCACAGAGTACTATGAGAAGCTGGGGCTGTATTGGGAGCTGTGATGGAAAAAGAAAGGAAAGAGGTGGGTAGAGAAGCAGTGTCTTGGAGTGAGAGTCTGCTTCTTTCCTTAATAGGAGTCTAGATCCAACGGGAAAAAGCACGAAGCCCCTCTCCCTGCCATCTCCGCATCTGCAGAATGACCAGCAAACCCAGACTCTCAAAGCAAGTGTAAGAGCGGGGTGAGTTCTGAGCCTGCCAACCTTGACTGAGTCTCTTTAACATTTGTTAGTTTTATGGGTCCCAGGATGCTTCCCTTGAATATTAATTTTCTTCAATTCTTTAAGTATATATTAGTTATTACATATTTTTGATTAATATTTGATGGCCGCTTAGGCTGCCAAGAGTGCCCATAAATTTCCCAAGTGGATATCTGGCACTAGGTACGTGTGGGAGACCCCTTGTGCGGAGCAAAGACATCAATCATTTTAAGCCTCTGACTCCACACCTTAATACCCAAAGATATATTGCTAAGAAGCCCATAACAAGTCATTAAAAATGAATATCTTGTGGCAGTTTTCATGCCTGCAGAATTCAGGGGGGGAGGGAAGGGAACCGAAACGTCGCAGAGCCCAGAAAGCTCGCTAACACCTGTTTGGACATTTTTAAAAAGATTCCTTACTCCTCACTCCAGAACTCAGCTACACAATTTGTGGGGTCCAGTGTCAAATGAAAATCAAGGCGTCTTTTTCAAAAATGATGAAGTATTTGGAGGCAGCAGCAGCAGCAGAGCATGAAACCAAGCTTGGGGCCATCCTAAGCGTGTGGCCCTGAGTGACGTCGTGGATTGCACACCCTCAGAAGCTGGTCCTGCCTCTCTGACACCCTCGTCTCCCTCTGCCTGGAACTGGGTCTCTATGTGTAAGCGCTTTCAATAGAAACACCAGCAACAATAATAATAGCATTTCGTGAGATACTAAGAAAGGAACACTCTATTTTCTGTAACTTATAAGAGCAAGAAAGGGTTCTTCTCATTAACCCTATAAGTACTATTGTTACCTTCATCCTATAGAGGAGGACACTGAAGCATGTGAGAGTTTATTTTACATGGCAACTTGACTTGGCCACAGGGAGCCCAGACATTTCGTCCAGTGTTCTGGAGTGAGGGTGTTTCTGAATGATATTAACATTCCATTGATAGAGTAAAGCTGATTGCCTTCTCTGACACAGGTGGGCCTCATCCAATCAGTTAAAGTCTGAAGATAACAAATAAGGCTGCCCCTTCTTTGACTGCCTTTGAGCTGGGAGGTTGGCTTTTTCCTGCCTTCAGCCTTGAACAAAAACATCAGCTCTACCTGTGTCTCCAGCCTGCTACCGTGTTTCCCCACAAATAAAACCTACCCAAAAAATAAGCCCTAGCAGGATTTCTATGCATTTGTTAAATATAAGCCCTACCCCAATAATAAGACCTAGTGATGGGCATGGCTATGCAGCGTATCTACATAGCCACGCTATGCATTTCGGCACAGAGGGGAAGACATCCCCTGAAAATAACCCCTAGTGTGCCTTCTTGAGAATAAATAAATATAAGACAGTGTCTTATTTTCGGGGAAACACAGTAGCTTTTGGACTTGACTTTAACAACACTGGCTCTTGCCAGCTTGCCAACTACAGATCTTAGAGATTATCAGTCTCTGTAATCATATAAGCCAGTTCCCTATAATAATACTCTTTCTGTATATACAAATGTCTATACCCCCCCCCCAACACATACACTGTTGGTTCTGTTTCTCTGGGGAACTCTGACTAGTACAAAGCCCATGTAAGTTAAGTAACTTGCCTAGTGCCTCAGAGGTGATAAGTGACAGAACGGTGATGTGAATATCACAATAGACGTATATCTGGAAATAACTGAGGTGGCATTGAATAAACGTGTGAACCAGGCCTAGTTAGGAAGAACTAAATCGAAAAGTCTGGGCAGAAGCCCATAAACCTCCCCCCCACTACCACCATAGTCAAAGCAGAACAACCAGAGCAGGTGAATGCAGAGAGGACAGTGCTGTGAGCTCCAGCTGAACACTCAGAGTGAAAAGGGCAGGAGGCCTCAAGTCTGGCCCAGGACCACTTCTAACACGGTGCTTTTCAACTATTTTTATCTCATGGCACACTTGAACCTATAGTTAAACTTCCACAACACACTTGATCCAAGAAAAGAGTAAAAAAAAAAAAAAAGCACATATTTACAGTGCTTTGAACTTCAGTTTACAATTTACTTAATGACCTTTAAAAACTTTTGCAGCACACCTAAGATTCTCTCACAGCACTTGGGTTGAAAATCACTGTTCCAACAGAACAGCCATCCTAGGTGGGAGAGTCCCTGCTGGGCCCCTGAGAAGCCACTCCTCAGAGAAGTCCCTTTCTGTCTAAATCTTGAGGCTTTCAGGGTTTAATCCTCTGACCCTCTGGTAGAAAATCATCTGAGATGATACATACACCCTCTCTTTTAGTTCCTTGAGATGACTTTTGTTGTTTATTCACTGTAAGAATTGTGCTGGAGAGATCATTGCAGATCATACCCCTGAAGCGTACAGAGACATAAACAACAGGGTGAAAAAGATTTTTTTTTTTTGGTCTCCAAACACCAGCAATGCCCAGAGGACCTACCACCTCAAAATAAGCTTATACACACTCAAACCTTCATTCTGATCTGAGGCTTAGATATATTTATAGCCATAAGTGTTCTGAAAGTAAGTAAAACGTGGCCAAAGGCAGCCTCAAAGAAACCTCAGCTAGAATCCAGAATCACTGTCTTATTAACCGATTGGAGAAGAATGTTGCGAGACTCAGAGTGAAAAGGGCAAGGAAGGAGGAATTAATACTTTTGGAGCCTTTATTTTGTGCCAACCCCTGTAGATGCCATTTTATTTATATAATCTCATTTCATCCTCACGGCAGCCTTGTTAGGTGGGAAATAGAGGTTGTCCCAAAGGTTGCCCACATAGGGAAAATGGGAAATTGTAGCTAAATGTACTTTATTTATGAGTATTTATTATAAAATTTTACAAAGAGGTGGCCAACATGTACCCAGTATTTTGTAAATATGTTGTAAAATTTTCTAATGAGTATGTCCTGTCCCATTTTACAGATTTCAGTCTGACTTCCGAGAGATGAGATGACTTGCTCATTGCCTCACAGTGTCTGAGAAGGAAGCAGAGCTCAAAGGCGAGCCCAGAACTTTTGAGCGCATCCACATCCCATGAAATGATCTGTGTGAAAATCCCAGTGCCGTAAATGGAAAGAAAGCCTGGCACGGATTTGCACTCTCTGAATGTGTCCTGAAGCCACTGGTTTATTTTGTCAAATATGTTAGTATTTGTTTCTTTGGTTACAAGTACTCTGATCAAGTCAAGACATTTAAAGTCAATAAGGCTACCTCCATAAAGGGAATTTATAATGGGTATGATTCCTGCTTCCCTCCTCTCCTACAGTCCCAGGCCCTGTTAAGATTCCCAGGGCTGCACAGGGAACTTCCCATGCCACTTCCCGGCCTCTGTCACACTCCACCTTCTAATCAGCCCTAACAAGCATCATCATTCTTATTTATTGAAATCTCTAGCACAGAAAACTTCACCTGCATTGGTAATGTGACCTGGGTTCCACCAATCTTACAGTCAATAGTCTGGAATATAACTTTAATCCTTCCTGCTGTGATCTGAGGCTCTGTCCTCCAGGGCGTGGTCTAGTCACAGAGAAGACCCTCGATCCTTGGAGATGTAGCCCAACGTACAGCCTATGGGTAACAGCAGCGGCTGAGAATTTCCTCTCTGCCATAACAAGTCCTACACAGCTTCACTCTCCCAGAATTCTGCATCCTCCCACCCGCTCTGACTTTCTCATTTACTCCCCTATATTTAGCACCGTGGTAATTATTTAGACCATTGGTTTTAAAACAGGGGCAATTTTACCTCCCCCCGGGGGACATTAGGGAGTGGGTAATATTGTCTAGAGACAGTTTGGGTTGTCACAGCTGCAGGGGTGCTGCTGGCCTCTGGTGGATAGAGGTCAGGGGACCGTGAACATCTATGAAGCACAGGACAGCCCCCCCAGCCCATGACAAGCACAAGCCAGTGTAAATGCCACATGTCAGTCACACCACAACTGAGAAACCCAGATTTAGACCCAGGAGGGTAGGTCCCTGCCATGGTGCTGCTCCTCCCCATTCTCCAAGTGTCCTTCGCTGTCACATCTAGTTGATCAGGGCATTCATCCCTCTGAGTCCGGTTCTGAACTCAGAATCCTCTTCACACAGAGCTCCAGGCAGCCTCTAATGAGTGATGGGAGCTAAAATGCAAAATGAACTCAACTGTCCATCCTTACAGCAGACACTTTTGTGTTAGCTGCTTTTACCTATTTACACTGTAAATCTTTTGAAGCAAGGATCACGTCCGCTATACATAGCCTTTCTCATCTCCAGTGTTTCTAGGATAAAGAAAGAAAATGATGGAGTGATAGAGGGAGCAAAAGAGAGGAAGAGAAGGGGAACCACAGAGTGAAGGAGGGAAGCAAAAAAAAAAAAAAACAATTAAAGGGAAAAGAAAGAAAAAAAAGGAAGGAAAGTGTAGAAGAAAAAAGAATGGAAAATAAAAGAAATAGAGTTGGAAACATGGCACCACTGAGACTGACACCTGCAATATCCCTGCAGCACCCCTCTCTGGGAGGAGCTGCTGTTATATCTTTAGGAGGCTTTTCAAAGGAGAAGCCAATTGCAGGAATTTCCCTATGGTCAAGAGGTTGATGCCCTATTAGGGAAACCTAGTTATTAATACTTTGTTCTTTTAGACATTGCAACTGATCCAGGCTCATTTTAAGAATTCCCTGGGTTCTCTCAGTCCCTCTGTTGCCCCCAAGCACCAAGCTTTCCTGCCAAGGGACAGGATGAACTGTCACTTACTTGTCTTCCTTCCCCCAAGCACACAGAGCACCCCAGAGAAGCTGGGTTCAAGTTGTTCTCAAACATTTGTCAGCTCTCATCTTGGTGGATGATGTAGATCAAGGCAAGAGCATCCACCCTAGTTAACAGTGTAATAAATGAACAGCAAGGGCAGCAGGTAGCTATGACAAAATCCTAAATAATGCTTCTTGTTGATAGAGTGTCCATGGATAAATTCTGAGTGTTTTTATAGCTTAGCTCCTCAGAAGAGATTTGTCAGGCCCTTAGTAGGTAAGAGTCTATGGCATTAAAATGACACCACCACATGTCTGTTTTGAACTTTTCTCTAATGAATATGAAAATGTAAGCAAAATTTCTCATAGAAATTTGAAAGGGCATGCCTCAGAAAATCACCAGCTTTGTTACCGTGTAATCAAAGTGATCAATTTGTTGGGGAAAAATTCTCTGAAGGCACGTATAATGTTTGGCACTGTGCATCTTGGGTTTATTTTTATTTATTTATTTTCAGCCCCCAGCCCTGCCAACTAAAAACCCAAGCACAGTTAGCATGTCAGACGCTTCTGTGCGTCCCTGACCGTGCAACTCACCCTGTCTGAGGTACAAAGCATTTGCTCACTGCAGTTTCCCGTGTTCAGCTCCCACCATGGCCAGATGTGCAATCCCCTTCTGCTGATGTTTTTTTTAAAGACTTTTTTCTTGAACATATTCCCATTCTCAGAGTCCATCTGTTAAGGCTTCTTGTCAGTGGCATATCGGGGACCTTCCTTCCTTGTCCACTGAGAAATGCAGTGATCTCTCCCTCCTCTTAGCAAAAGAGAGCTATTTGAGTGAGATTGAGATCCCTGGAGAGGGACAATGGAAGAGGCAGGAAGGGACCACCCTCCTTCTTTGGAACCTTTCTTGGCTCCTAGAGTAACTGCCTTTTTCTCCAGGGTAAAACAGAATGATGCAAGAAATTGAACTTCAATGAACAACAGCAAGAGCAGGCAGATACTTTATGAAACAGGTTTAGCTAAAATGAGAGCTACAGACATTTGAGAAGTCATGACATTTTCTGAGAAAATTCTAGGAAAGAATTTTCATCAGACCAACACACTCTTCATTCCCTTTTCAGCAACTTTTACGCTGCTTGCTTCGTGGACTTGGATTTCCAGGCAACTGGACCTATCAGGGCCTGGATGGGCAATGGCTCTGCTTTTGCTAGTACTACCAAAGCAAAGGCATCTTCTGTCACCTTTGCCTCCTGTGGAGAAGAGACCGGCTCTCATGTTTTCCCTCAGCTCAATAGCTCGGGGCTTTGCTAATCTTGCTGAACACTTCAGTTTTTAGATGGTATATCAATGAGGCATTCAAACAGAGCAGTTTATACACAAAAATTCTGTCTGCTTTGTAAAAGATTATCCTTTTATAAACACTCTGCAGAAAACATAAAAGCAAATAGGGGACAGCACATAGAACAGGAAAGATGTTAGCAGGGAGATTAATACTGAATGGGCCGAAATGAATGGCGCTTACTAAAACGAGGTCCAGATACTTTGGCTGCAGTGAAACATAAATAATGGGAATGACACATCGTTTATTCGGGATAATGAGTTGATCCAAAGTAGAGGCCTAGGACAAGAGATTAAAGATTAAATATCCATCTCCTGATGAATATCAGTAGCCAACTTTAACCTTTTCCTTCCAAAAGTACAATTTTACTTGAACAATTATATGTGCTTATGCTAAAGTCCAGGAACAGGGTCCTTAAAAAACAACAAATACCACTTAAACTACTTTCTTATTCTTACGGAAAACATTGCTTCCCATTTTAAGATAGGGTGTGGAATTGTATTTCTGGGCTATAAATCTTCTGGAGACTGATTTTAGAAAACAGATTCCTCCTCCACCCCCAGTAATAGATTCTGTATTTGAGACATTGAGAAATTTTAAGGACTCTTTTCATATCTCCTCCTTCATTCATTTAACATTAAAGTTTTTCAAAAGAGAAAAAAAAGTGAGGTGGCACAACCCAGTACAGATTTTTACATAATTAGTGAGCTCTGCAGAATGATAAAATGAGACGAGTATCAGAAATCTTCTTATCCAAACTCCTCATCCCATCACTGAGGAAACTGAGGCCATGGCCAGGATGTATCCCAGCCAGAGTCCCATAGCTAGTTAGAAATAGCACTGGGACTAGTACCCAAGGCCTCTGGCTTCAGGCCCCAGCTCTTTCTACTACACCTTCCTGCCTCTTTATTACCCCAAGTTGGAAATAATGATCAAAGCAGCTTGCTGAAAAAGCCAGCACCCCACATGCTAAACTAAAGCCCTGAATACATGAAAAACTTAGACTACTGGATGCTCTGAATAAATAAGAGTTGGAAACAGAAAGGGAGGGGAGATGAGAGGCATTGGAGCAGCAGGAAAAAATGTAGATGAGAAGGATAGAAAAGGAACAGACAGCCATCACAGATGCCCGCAATGCTAGACCACAGGCCCTGCCACTTAGGCACGACCTTGAAGCCGTCTTTAATGGCCCTTCCTTCTCAAGGACCACGAAGACTCAGGGCAAGACAGAACTGTGTGGTTTTGCCATTCTTGAAACTACTTCTAGCTGCCTACTGTTCACGATCGAAGACCAGGAGAGTGGTTTTGTGGCAAGTAGATATCGGCAGGAGTGAGAGAACGAGATTCAAATGTGGCATTTAATAAAAAGAAAAATAAACAAAAACCAGAGCACCACCCAGGCAGAAGCAGGAGACCATCACAGGTTAATTCCAAAGCCGCTCACCTGCAGACAGCAAGGTCAAGGTTTGACTGACGTCCCATGTGATGTCGGTTTGGTGGTTTCAGTCTATGCTCCAGGGAATGCTTGTCTTGGTGCCAAACCAACATGCGTGCACAGTTGGCAGGCTGTCCGCTGGAGGCCAGCGATGAGGAGCTGTGGAAGTGTATCCATTTTCACTTTGCAAGCATTTGCATGCCAACACCTCGGCCACTGCTGCTCTTTGGAGAAAGAGAAGAATTTACGCTTGAGAACAAGGCTGTGTTCAGACATCTACCCCCACTGGGGTGGTATAGCTAGCAGTTCCATTCCCTCCATCCTCTGCCTTGGATGAATTGGCTGAAGTTTATCATTTTATCAGAGGTGAAAATAATTGAACCACTTCTTAGATAGAAAGGTGTTGCTGGGACCGCCCTCTAGGCCTTCTTATCAAGAAAGAATTTTTTGTGTGATTACCAGGAGGTTTCCACTTAGGTGGGATAATTAGGAGAAAAGCCAAGATGCTCAAAAAACATGCAACTGCCACTTTGGAAATGGAGGGGTGTGTCCAATAGAAAGCCCTAAAGAGGGCTTGGAATGGGAGGCCAACATTTATTCATATCTTTTTTTGAGTGCCGAGCATGCTCAGTACTAACAACCCAGAAAGGATCGTCACTGTCCACCTTCCCTTAATTAAAAGAGTACCCAAAGGGAGAGCTGGTAGTAATCAGACTCATTATAATGTTCTTCCAAAAAATATGAAATAACCTGGTGCAAGTAAGAATGGAAACAAGACAATGGTAGTGGGGGTGAGATGGGGAGAAAAATGGTAGAAGGACTTCCCAAAAGAAGCATCAGGATGTTCTGCCCCAGCTGAAGTGACTGTCGGCAACAAGAAGTGCCAAACAATATGCCATCATGTTAGAGATGAGGTCACACAGAGTCAGAGGATTTCGCTACCTTGGATTTTGCTACCTTGAACCCCTCTGCAAAGAGCTTCAAATTACACACTCCCAGTACTTACAACTACAACACACACTTCCAGGTGCTACCAATATTCCTCATAGATGGATTCTATGAGAACTGATGGTGAAAAGACCGAGGTCTACACAGCATGGTAAGTGCATCTTCACCTCCCTAGAGACAATTTGGTGATATGTAAAGAAAACATGGCTGCCCTCAGATTAATCACCAAAGGCCCAGTGTGAATGGAGCTTGGGAACTTTTCTCAAACGGGCATTTGAAAATGTCAATCTGCTCGCAAATAACTACTGAGGATTTATAGGATCTCTTTCAATTGACACTTTTCTTGAGATTGCCAAATTCTAGCAAATTACATGGTCATTTTCATAGCTCTCAAATGATGAGCCTATGTGGTTGGGAGAGTAGATTAAGTCCTTAGGTCCAAAGCTACTGTGGATCTTTACAGGCAGAATTCCTATCCCCCCACCCCCAAATGCACTCACTAAAAAAGATCTCTCAATATTTTCATTGATGTGGGGAATAATGACAAAGACAATATCCTCTTTTATAGCTAAAACAAGTAGTGAGTGCTGGAATGCTGGGACTTCAGGCATGTTTTCCTAATTCTGAACCTGCCTCTAAGGTTGGTTTTTCAGACTGAACTTAATTTTTTTGTTCCTGCCTCTAAGGTTGGTTTTTGTTCGAACCGAACTTAATTTTTTTGTTTTTACAAATTCACAAATTGACCTCAGTGCAGACCTTCCCTTACAATTCCACAGCAGTCAACTGTCTATTTGCATAAGGCCAACTACTTTTGTTCTTGTATTAACTTTTGGCCCTATACCTTCTCCATAATATAGATGGACTTAGGTGTCACACATTCCAGAGCTTCGGTGTCAGCTTGATGGGGAAGAAGTAGCAAGAACTGAAGGAGGCAGGGACAAAAACCCCAAGGAAGGCAGATCACAAAACAGTTCAGAGTGGTACATTAAGCGAGGGCTTCAGGCAGAGAGCATTGATATGCAAGGGATCTTAATGGGGCTGCAGAAGTCACAGTGATGACACCCTGCCTGCCACTACAATTCCCCCTCCCTCACGATGCTTTACCCCAGTTGACTCAGCCCTAGCTATATATTAGAGTCATGTATGAAGCTTTTAAAAAAATACTCATGTTCAGACCTCACCCAGGCATTCTGATTCAACTGGTCTGGGGTAGGCCTTGGATGTTGTATCTTTAACTCATTAACTGCCATGTGAGTTGTATTTAACTCACACCAGTTTTGAGTCAGGGCCTCATGAAGCATACATAAACTTACATATCTCTTAATTTAATAAAACAGCATGGTCCCAAGGAAAACATTTTTTTCAACGTGGCAGTCAAAGTTCCTCTGGGGATTATAACACAAACTAGCGTGGTGAGCTGAATAAGGGCCAACACAAATGTCAGGTACATACTATAAATGTACCTTGTATGGCAAAAATGGATTGCAGACAGAATTAAGGATTTTCTGATGGAGAAATTATCCTGCATTATTCAGTGGGGGCTCTAAATGCAATCACAAGGATCCGTATAAAAGAGAGGCAGAGGGAGATTTGATACACACAAAGGAAAAGATGACATGAAGATAGAAGAGATGGACATCTGAAAATGCTATATTTAAAGATTAGAGTGCTGAAGCCATAAGCCAAGGAATGCTGGCAGCAACTAGAAGCTGGAAAAGGCAAGAAACAGATTCTCTCCTAGACCCCTGAAAGGAACATTATACTGTTAACAGCTTGATTTCTGCCCAGAGGTTGTAATTTCAGACTTCTGAAATTTACCAGGAAATAAATTCTGTTGTTTTAAGCAACGTTGGTGATAACTCAGTATGACAATCATAGGAAACTAATACAGCCAGGATTGGCAACTATTGCTCTAGTTTCACTGGTCTTTATTGAAGTCCTCAAAAAAGCCAAGTTCAATGCTACCTCCATGTCTTCTCACCAGCTTTTTCTCCACTTGAAGCATTCTTTCCCTTTGTCTTCCTTGGCTGACTCAAAGAGGCTTTCCCCAACACAGTCTAACTTAGATGCATGCATGCAACTTCCTTTTAGAATTTTCTTCTTATCCTTTAAAGCACTTACACAGTCTATAATCACCTATTGTCTGGTGCAACTTCCTTTTAGAATTTTGTTCTTATCCTTTAAAGCACTTACACAGTCTATAATCACCTATTGTCTGGTTATTTCTTTAATGCCATTCTTTCCCACTAGAATGTAAACTTTCTTAGAATAAGGGTTACTTCATTTTGTTCATCACTGTATTGTTGTCACCTAACATGGTACCAGGCAATAAGAAACAATGAATACACAAATGATTCTCACAGCACAAAGAAGTGAGCCCCAGCTAACAGCCAGGGATGCTAGAATGGAGTCTACCTCCTGGGAGAGGGAATGATAAGGTCTTGGAAGGAAAGGTGGACTCCAAATAAAAGAACCCCATTCTGATGATGCTCCAGCCCATGGGAGAACTGGAGTAATGAGGGAGACTCTCAGAAGTGTGTATATGTGCACTTGACTCCTCAAGTGAGCAGCTACCCACAGGTCCACACTGCATCTCATATAGGTCAGGGGGATCTTGGTACAGTACCAGTTCAGATGAATATTGGCTCAGGAACTGGAGAGTTCAGATAAGCATTGACTCAGAAACTGGACAGTGAAAAGAAAAGAAGTAGAACAACCCTAAGACCTGCAGCAGGGCACAACTAGAAAAATATAGGCACTGACAAATATTTGAATCAGGGAAAACACATCTATTCCTTTATCTTCTCAAAAGATAGAACACAGGTTGAAATTCATCACTCTCCAGGTGCTTTAGTATGTTTCCACTCTCCATCTGTCTCAAAGTTAGAAGAAACAACCTATGGGGGCAGCTCCTGTGGCTCAAAAGGGTAGGGCGCTGGTCCCATATGCCAGAGGTGTCAGGTTCAAACCCAGCCCTGGTCAAAAAAAAAAAAGAAAAAACAACCTATGTTGTTATATTTGTGTGTACATCTATTTTAAAAATCACTTGAGCAAATCCAGAAAAGTAAGCACCATCCCTTGCATTGTTCCTTCCTGACTGTGTCCACAATAGTGACTAGATGCCAAAGGCAAAAGTGATTGGTGCCAGATGCTGCTTCGCAGGATCCTTAGGAACCAAAGCTGATTCTCTCTTCAGAACTCTACAGGCTGTTCTCTCCCTCCGTGAAAAAGCAAAGGTCAGAGAAATGCAACTTTGAAAATGGGAGAATTCCAAGATTACATAGAGCAATTAAGCCAAAGGGCAAAGCTAAAAGTCTCATCTTCAGCCAGAAAGATAGAATGATTAGGTGAGGAAGGAAGAGGCTTCATAAAGGAAGAATACTAAGGGGGGGGGGGCGGTGGTCAGTTAACTTCTTGGGCTGTAAGAAATAAACTCGTTCATTGGTTTGGTTTTATTCCTCTAATTTGACCTCAAGAACATGTTAACTGGGCTGGGTACAGTGGCTCACTCCTGTCATCTGAGCACTCTGGGAAGCCAAGGCAGGAGGATTCCTTGAGCTTAGGAGTTCAGGAGTTTGAGACCAGCTAGAAAAAGAGTAAGACTGTCACTATAAGAAATAGAAAAAATTAGCTAGGCATCATGGTGGAATGCTCCTGTAGTCGAGTAGTCAGAAGGCTGAAGCAGGAGGATTGCTTGAGCCCAGGAGTTTGAAGTTTCCATGACCTATGATGATGCCACTGCACTCTATCTAGGGCAACGGAGCAAGGTTATGTCTCAAATAAAAGGAAGAAGAAGGAGGAGGAGAAGGAGAAGGAAAAAGAGGGGGAGAGAGAAGAAGTTGACTTTGTCTTTGTGAATGTGAACATTTCAATCAGAGTAACAGCAACACCTATAATTTTCATTAGGAAACAATTTCCAGAGCAAATTCTGTTGGTTCAGTGCATCACTGTTTTTGTTTTTGTTTTTTATTGTTGTTGTTTGTTTGTTTTGCAGTTTTTGGCTGGGGCTGGGTTTGAACCTGCCACCTCTGGCATATGGGGCCAGTGCCCTACTCCTTTGAGCCACAGGTGCCGCCCTATCACTGGTTTTAATAATTTGATTACAATGTGCCCAAGTGTGCTATTATTTTTTATCCTGCTTAGAGTTTGCTAAGCCTCTTGAATCTAGAGATTGACGTCTTTTGCCAGTTTTTGAAACATACTCAACAATTGGCCCTTCAAATAAAGCTACTTCCTCATCGTGTCTCCTATCCTTTTGGGACTCTACACATATGTTGAAACATTTTATTACATCTCCCTTTTGTTGTGTTCAGTTCTTTTAATTTTATTCTTCTCTCTGTGGTCTAGTTTTACTATTTTCTTTGGGCCTATCTTTGAGTATACTAATTTTGTGTTCTTCCATATCCATGCCAAGTGCATGCTAAACCTGTCCAATGAATTCTTAGTATCAGACATAATATTTAGGTTGTATAACATCTGAGTGATTCTTTTACATAGATTCGAATTCTTACTTGACCCTCTTCATCTTTTCGTTATTTTTATATGTCATTTCCTGCATTTTATTTAACATATTTATAATAGTTGTCTTAAAGTCTTTGAGCTCTTAAACATCAATGTTTGGATCATCTGTGGGTTTACTTTTGTTGCTTACTTTTTCCCTTGATTTTTAGTCATGATTTTCTACTCCTTTACATATCTCATAATATTTTGCTATATGTTAAAATTTATGTGTAAGCCGGGTGTTATGGTAGGCTCCTATAGTCCCAGCCACTTGGGAGGCTGAGGCAAGATAATCATTTGAGCCAAAGAGTTTGAGGTTACTGTGAGCTGTGATGCCATAGCACTCTACCCAGGGTGAAAAAGTGAGACTCTGTCCAAAAAAAAAATGAAAGAAATTTATGTGTAAAATAATCTTAGAGACTGCTATCTTTGTTATTCCCCAAATATCTATGTTTTCCTCTGAAAGGCAAACAGGCTTCAATCCAACCAAAAATTGAACTGGCTTGAAGCTAGATTATAACTTCAGTTTAGACTCAGTATACCAAGTATCAAATGTCTCAGGACAGTTGTATGCTTGCTATTGGCTCTTTCATCTCAAGGGTTTTCCAAGCACTTGAGAGCCCAGCTTCCTCATCCCTTAGCACACTGCTCCCTTAGCACTCAGCAAATGTCCTTTGGGAAAACTGGATAAGGCACTGGAAGATTCTCTAAATCCCACCTCGTCAGCTTCCCTTCTGGTTTGTCTTTTGCCAATAGAGTCCCTCTATCTGGCCAAGCCTGCCTGATTTTAGTCTGTGACCACACTTGAAATTGCCCCCAGGAAATAAAAGGGCCAGTTATCTCAGCTTACTTCGGGAGGGAGCTTCCTTCTGAAATTTTAAATCATCTAATACCTTTGCTCTCTACATTTCCAAGGTCTTTAAAAATATAATTTTTGTAATTTATCACATTTTTCCTAATTATTGCAGGAGAAACAAATAGCCTGCCACAACCCTCTCTATTCAGAAGTTCCCATTATTCCAAATTAATTCCACAAATTATATTCTATTAATATATAGGAAAGTCAAGCTTTTCTGAGTATTTTTGCATTCATTCTTATTTTTTTTGAAATTATTTGTATCTAGTTCAATTTTTTACATGTAAATTTACAACCAAGATTTGATTTATTGATCAGCATTTTGACCACATGAAATTCAATCATTCATATCATTTGCCATTGTGAGTTTCTTTTTTTTTTTTAATATTTATTTCTTATAGCATAACTGTGTACATTAATGCAATCATGGGGCCATTGTGAGTTTCATATGTGACCAAGTTTAATTTTACCCATTCAAACTTTGCACATCTGAGCTTAGTCAAAAAGATGACATTCTTCAGTCAAGTTTTAGACTCTAGTATGACATTTCACCAGTACAGCTTTAGATATTTGTCTTTTATTTTGACTATTTTTGCCATTTTTCCATTACCAACTCAATGAAAGACTGTATTTAATTAGAATTAACTGTATTTAAGTCTTATCTAATCTCTAAGAAAATTATATGTGATTTTCCTCTGATAATCCAGCATTTGTTAGTTATCTATTCAGTACAAATTGTGAATTGGTCTATTGCATTTTTCACAAATTTCTTACACAAGACTAATCCATATACATGGTATAATAGAAATAATGTCTGGTGTTGTCAATGAAAAGAGAAAAACAATGAAACAGAAGGAGTTTGTTCTTGACAAGATCAATATGCCTTGCATCATGACCAGAACACAAAGACCTTGGTGACTGCAACAGTTCTAAGAACTGGGGGTTGACTCTGTCCCAACTTGCCAAGTCTTCTCTCCGTGCCTCTGCCCTTGTCTCCTCTCTCGGGGAAAAAGCTTCCTCTGCTTAGTCACAGGGATTCTATTCACAGCCTCGGGGCTCTCATGGTCTGTTATGTTTGTCTGGGTCCCTCTGTGTCATAACTTTCCAGCTTCAGGTCCTTCCATCAATCCCTCATCATTTTTGGTACTATGCTTGGGTTCAAGTTCCTGAGAGAAAGCATATGGCTACCCTAGCACAATCAGAAGTCTACAGGGGCTCTGGTTCTAGAAATGTTTTTCAGGAGTCTCTCCAACCTAGTGCTCCTTGAAGTGTAAACTGCTGCTTACCTTCAAATCTGAGGATTGCCTTTCCATATTCCAGAGCCCTAGGCCTTTCCCCTCACTATCTTCCCTACCCCAGACTAAGGAAAACCAGGCAAGAGGCTGCCAGGACTCCCTGCAGCCCTTCCTTACCCTATGCTATGGGAAAGTAGCCTAGAGAAGCTCGAGAAGCTCAAAAAGCTCCAGCAGCAGACGAGCCTGGGTCCAAATCCCAATTCTACCACCTATATGCTGATCCTGATTAATTTCCTAAATTCTATGAGTCTTAGTTACCTTATCTGTAAAATGAGAGAATTATATCTGCCTAAGAGAAAGAAATAGTATATATAAAGACCACGGTGCAGAAAACGTACTCAACCAACACTAGCTCCTTCTCTTCTAAGAGTAGGTCTGTGGCATTACCTACACAGAGAGGGTAGCAGCGGGTAGCAGTGGCCAGAACCAAGCAAAACATGAGATGAACCTAGGAAATACATGAATAGATTTGCCAGCAAGAGACATTGTTATTTTTTCTCGCTGCCAAGCCTGATTTTCCCAGAGACGCTGCATTTCTTTGGATAACTCCTCAACCACTCAATCCAGATATAGTCTCTCAGGCAGGCAACATGTTTACAGTCAAAATGCTCACTTCCACTTCAAGCTTCCAGTCCCCTGCTGCTACTTTCTGCAAACTTAATTAATTAGTTGCAGCTAACATTTGTTCAACCTCGTGCAGCAATGGGAGATTGAAGGAAACGGGTTCTCGTAAATTAAAAACATTTCAAAATATTGTCTTCTCCCAAGAAAACATTTCTTTTTTTTTTTTAAATTAACACTCCATTTGGATAACTTTAAGGTTTCAAGAGAAAACAAACAAGGAAGTTCCAATTAATGTCGATTGCCTTTAACTATTTCACTGCCATCCATCCCTGCTCCCATTCTTATTATCTGAAGCACCGTCCTCCCCTTAGTAGATACGCAAGAGACATTCTACCTGTCTGCTTTGTGATACTTAGGTAATTATATCACATATGGTCCTGGTGTGAACATGCCTGCCACATGGTCCCCCTCAGCCAGCAGATTAAGATGTGCCTAAACCCTAAGTGGAATGTTGTCTTAGAAAATTAGAAGCTCCAATGCCATACTGAAGGCAATGATGGATTCAGGGAATTTTTCTTTCTCTTACTGATTTGGTTGTTTCTCTACTAAGACATAATTACATTGGCTAAAACCAAAGAATAGGAAGAGAAGCCAGCAAATGGCCCTGCAAGCAAATGTCACCTTATCCCCAAAGGTTAATCCACGGGATTCAGATTGGAGTATTCTGATCTGTTGGCCTGGTTAACAGCTCCCAGTGGGGATGTGCCGTCTATAGGTGAAAAGTCCTATAACAGCCAAGGAGTGTGAGAGGACATCCTACTTGCTGCCCTTCTGCTACCTGCCGTGAGTTGGATATCGCTTCCTGATCTAAAGGTATAAATGATACCACTGAGGCACTCTGCACAGTTCCACACAATTATAAATTGCTACCCTTGTTGCACTGTTAAGGGTAATGTAGCAGTGGTTGTAGCTCATGCCTACAACCCTAGCAATTTGAGAGGCCGAGGCGGGTGGATTGCTTGAGCTCCGGAATTAGAGGCCAGGCTGGGCAAGAGTGAGACTCTGTCTCCACTAAAAATAAAAAAAAAAAAAAAGGCTCAGCGCCTATAGCTCAGCGGCTAGGGCATCAGCCACATACACTGGAGCTGGCAGGTTCAAATGCAGCCTGTCAAAGAACAATGACAACTACAACCAAAAAATAGCTGGGCATTGTGGCAGGTGCCTGTAGTCCCAGCTACTTGGAAGGCTGAGGCAAGAGAATCGCTTAAGCCCAAGAGTTTGAGGTTGCTATGAGCTGTGATGCTACAGCACTCTACCGAGGGCAACATAATGAGACTCTGTCTTAAATAAATAAATAAATATAAAAACAAACCAGTCTCTACTAAAAATGGAAAAACTATCCAGGCATTGTGGTGGGCATCTGTAGTCCCAGCTCCTAGGCAGGTGGAGGCAAGAGGATTGCTTGAGCCCAAGAGTTTGAGGTTACTGTGAGCTACTGTGATGCCATGACACTCTACTCAGGGTGACAGTGTAAGATTCTGTCTAAAAAAAAAAAATGTGTAGATTTATTTCAAAGTATAACAAGAATAATGTAGAAGAAATGGCCTTGAGCCCAGAGTTAACTGATCTGAGTCCTAATCACAGCTCTGCTCTTAAATGGATCAAGTCACTTTCAGGCTGCTTCTCCAGCCTCTGTTAGGCTCTGTTACAATGGCCAGAAGAGTGTGGAATTTTCACTCAACACTTAAACATCTTTTCTCTGCTTTTCCTCTGGAGTCTTTCCATTTCTCCATATGTGCTGATAAAATTTGAAGATTCAAAAATGTGTCTCAAGCACAGCTTGATGATCACTGGCTAAATCATGGAGTGAGAATGGAGCCTATGGCTCAGTGGGTAGGGCACCGGCCCCATATACCAAGGGTGGCAGGTTCAAACCTGGCCCCGGCCAAACTGCAACAAAAAAATAGCTGGGCGCTGTGGTGGGCACCTGTGGTCCCAGTTACGTGGGAGGCTGAGGCAAGAGAATTGCCGAAGCCCAAGAGCTGGAAGTTGCTGTGAGCTGTGATGCCATGGCACTCTACTGAGGGGGATAAAATGAAACTCTGTCTCTAAAAAAAATAAAAATGAAAATAAAAATAAATCATAGGGTGGAGAAGGAAGCAAAATGAGTGACTTAAAATGCAGAAATTAAATTCCAGATCACTAATTCAGTACCTTCAAATATTAAGAAGTATGAAGGTATGAATGTTCTCAGAGATTCCTTTCAACAGTGATAATGGCAGTATAGACACTAGCAAACTAGGTGAACCTACTATGACAATCCAAAAGAATAAGCTTATTTTAATCTTATATAAATAATAATCATAGTTATTTACATCAAAATATCACCACATATGCCTTACTATAATAGGTGCTTATTAAAATTACCATAATATTTAATACATCAGATTACACTCATAATATTTACTCAGTTTTGCTCAGTTTTAACAATGTCTTACTTGCGTATATGTAGATGTGTATATATTTTTCTAAGCACAAAAAGAGAAAGTTGGCCAGGTGTGGTGGCTCATGCCTGTATCTGAGCCCACAGGTTTGAGACCAGCCTGAACCAGAGGGAGATCTCATCTCTGAAAAAATAGATGAGCATTAGACAGCACCTGTGGCTCAAAGGAGTAGGGTGCCAGACCTAGGTTCAAACCCAGCCTCGCCTCCCCCCCCAAAAATAGCCTAGCATTATGGCAGGTGCCTGTACTCCCAGCTACTTGGGAGGCTGAGGCAAGAGAGAGAAAGTTATAGCGTAATCTCTCCCTGTGTATACATATATATAAATAACATATATATTCTTTTTCAAATAGATACAGAAAAAGAGATATAGCATGATCTCTGTCTCTGTCCATATATTATAAATAATATACATATATGCATAAATGATATACATGTATTCACATATATTGAACAACTAGGGTTGTTCACGAACTTATCCTAGAAAAAGTGCTACACACCTCATTGCTGAGTATCACTGTGATCACCACTGAAGTGCTTCCCCGGGGAAACAGTGCACCAATGACAGTACTTGGTCCAAACTTCAAAACAATTTTGGAACTCTTTTTCTGGAATAACCTTCAAAGTGAGCAGAGGTCTGACAATTAAGTTCGTGAGTTTGCCTTCTGTGTGCTTACCCTGGCAGCACTGCACAAACAACTTGGTAAAATTTCATAACCTTGTATGTCAGTATCTCACAGCTGTGTTCATGTTCATGTGTGGTGATGTCTTGCTGAGTGGCATTCATTATTGTTGAGTGTTTTTGTGCTGTCACAAGACTGTCGGAACTTGAATAAGAGCAATGAATAGGCAACAGATTTCTTGTTCAACTTGGCAAGAGTGGAAGTGAAATCAGGGACGTGTTAGTTCAAGTTTATGTGGATAATGCCAAGAAAAAAATGTCATTGCACAAGTGGATTGGATGGTTTTGGGAACGGAGAGAAAGCATCACTGATGAACAGAGGTCAGAGCATCCAATACCAAGCAGAACTGATGAAAACATGGCAAAAATTCATCAATGTGTGCACCAAAATTGTCAGCTGACTCTAAGTATAGCAGACCACGTAAACATTAGTAGAGAAACAGGAAAATCTTAACTAAAAATCTTAACATGAGAAAAACGAGGCTCTGGCATCACAACAATGCACCAGCTCACACGGCACTGTCTGTGAGGGAGATTTTAGCCAGTGAACAAATAACTGTATTGGAACACCCTCCCTAGTCACCTGATATGGCCCTCAGTGACTTTTTTCTTGACCTGAAAATAAAGAAAATATTGAAAGGAAGACATTTTTATGACATTGAGGACATCAGGGCTAGTACAACATCTCTGATGGTCATTCCAGAAAGAGTTCCAAAATTGCTTTGAAGGATGGACTTAGGTGCTAGTATCAGTACATAGCTTCCCAAGGGGAGTGCTTCAAAGGTGACCATAGTGATATTTAGCAATGAGGTCTGTAGCACTTTTTCTAGGATGAGTTCACAAACTTAATTGTCAGAACAAGTATGTAGGTAACTGAACAAAAATGTTTATGTATATATGCATGTGGGAGTATCTACCTTAATACATAGAAACAGACAGAAAGAGACAGAGACAGCACAGGCAACTAGTTGCCTACTAGCTACCAGCAGCTCTTCTCTCTGCTACAATAATGCAGTATTCAAATGAAAAACATTTGCAGCATTACTTGCAAATAGGAGTGGCTTTATATCTAACTGCTAACCCATAAAATATAAGCAGAGATTGTGGGATGGAACATTCGGGGAAACACACTGCATGCAGGGTTGATCGGGTCGCCAAGCCCAGGTTACCCCTTGTCTTTCCACTTCTCTCTGCCCGGAGCACAGATGCTGTATGCACAGAGGATCAAAGAGCTTGTGATGCTAAAGTGACAAATCCATGCCAACGAAGGCTAAGGAAAAAGGTGGAGAGAGGCCAAGTCTCTGCTCTTACCAAGATGTGCCAAATCAGCTTTGGATTATCTGTCTCCACAGTTCTCATAATATGAGAAAAATAAAACCCTTAATTTTTATTACGCCACTGTTTAGGAGCCTCAGTCTCAGCAACGAAATATAATTCCTAACTGATGCAAAAGGGATATTGAGCCTTACCCTCAAGGCATTAATAGTTTTATTGACAAAGCAGGCATTTATGTTTTACCTGATTAAACAATGTACACTTGTATATGATGGAGTGTTTATACAAATAGAGCCATGTCCAAATGATATCGGAGTTCAAACAAGAGAAAGAGAGTGGTCTAGAGTTTTGGAAAAGCATTTTCATGATGTGAGAGGAACCTGAGCTGGTGGTCTTAAAAGCTGAGGAGATATTAATAACTAGAGGTCTAGGGAAAGGATTCCAGGCAAGCCAAATTGCAAGAATTCAGTCATGAAGGGGGAAAAAGAGTAATTTGTTGACTGGCTGAATCAAGAGGAGGGGTACAGACTACCTTTAGCTATGGGGTAGCTGAAGATAATTTGGAAGGGGCGATATGAGTCGATGTGACAGCAGCCTTGAAAATCCAGCTATGGAATTTGGGTTTATGGGAGTGAGCCCCATAAGTGGCTAATCATCAATTCTTCATGTTTTTTTCTGGCCCCTTGGCTACTCTCTAGTCTCATGTTTTTAATTGCCAGTAAGATAGTCCCAGCAGACATCTCAATTGATCCCAGATTTAATCTGTCCAAAAATAGACCTTCTCATTTTCCTTCATCAAGACATCAATGGTGTCATTGATCATCCAGTTTTCTAGGATAGAAATTTTGGAGTTACCTCTGACTTATTTTTTCCCTTCTCTAATCCTTATATTCAATGCCACCTATTCCCATCCTTCCTTCCAAATGTCTTTTAAATTTATTTCCCTTTCTCCATTTCCACCACCACTACCTACCGTTGTGTTTTAACTCTTTGTCCCACAAGACCTCCCCCTTACAAATCTCCTCCAAATCACCTCTCCCTGTCATAGTCATCACTATCAGGAAAATCTTCCTAAATTGCTATGTAGATCACATTGCCCCACCCCACCCTTTAAGAACCTTTTGTATTATTGCCACCCAACCCATTTACCTTATTTCCCACCAGACAGGAACTGAAACCAATGTTGTAGTCATCTGGACCTCCCCAAAGATTCTATCTCACTCTAGACTCATTCCCAGTTCCCACCCACTTACAATGGCCATTATTTACTTCCCTTTTTAGTTGTCTAAATACTATTCATTCTTAAGATTCTGCTAACTAACCTCTTCCTTCAAGATTTTTTGGATCAACACCAATCTCACCTTTTCTCAGTCCTTATACCATTTATAGTTTATATTATACTATGTATTATTTCTAATTATTTATGTTTCAAGCTTGTCTGCTGAGTAGATTGTAACCGTCCTGAAAACTTAAACCATTTACCATCAACTCTTGGGGTTGAAGAACCCCTATGCAGTGCATTCTTGCTGTTCCCTAATGGAAGCCATCCAGTCTGCCAGAGCAAATGCAATTATATACCCTTCAACAGAGCAGATGCTCTATAAATATTTATCTAATTAATAATCTATTAAAATTTTCTAAGACTGTATTAGGCCAACAAAAATTCAACAAATACTTGTTGATTGTTTGACAGAAACAATTAACTGATTGACGTTTACAGATGATGACACTATGGAGTATGGCCTAGGTAGATTACTCTTTCTTGTTTTCCATGAATTCCATGAATGTTGACTCTGCCATGAGAGTTTTAGATGCACTAAGGTAATATAGCTCATATTAATTACAAAAACTAAAATAAGTTCCATTGTTATATAGCATTTATCATGTTTTAATGACTACTGATTACAGTTTGGTTAATCCTCATTCATGGACAAATTTACCTTGAATTGCTGGACAATTAACCGTACCATTGTTCAAAAGGTAGTGATTATTTCTCGCTAAAAATTGAAAGTCATGGAACCAAACCAGCTGTGTCCATCCAAAATTCCTAATGGATTCTGAAAACCCATGTCATCCTTTTTCATTTATCAGGCCCACTCAACATTATTGTTATTATCCTCTTGGATTCAAAGGCAACAGTTCCATTACCAGACACAAAGAGGCTTATTTAATAAAGATGAATTTGAGCAAGAAGAACTATATTTTTAAAGAAATAATTTGTAATCTCTTATAAATAATTGATATTTTTGCTAAATTTTCAAAAACAAATCCAAACATTCAACCTATATATACACATATATATTTGAATATTTATTATTACTAAATCAATTACATTGCTTTGTTTGAACAGGTCATATGATACATGAGGAAAAACTCTAATGTGTTTTTAAAATTTTCCTTTTATCTTGACATCGCTAAATGATGGGGAGTATTCACCATCAAGTTCTTTAACGACAACATCCTTTTCTCTTACAAATGGCTTTGAAGTCTTCAACCACCTATTACAAGTATTTGGATATTTCCCCAGCATGGTTAGGCAGGAAGCCAACACAAGCCACCAGGTGCCAATATTACACCTGACAAATTAGCCACACGACTGGAAAAGGGTGGGTCCATCCTCCTGTTAGAGGTTCATTTCCTCTCATTTTCCCATGAACAGGAAGTCATTGGAATGGGGAAAAAATTTTTCCTTAAAGACCCAGATGACCAAAGGTCTGAACTTGTTAACTCCTTGCTAACAAATGACTTGGAAGCAAGTTCAGACTAATCACAAGACTTTATTTATGTTGACTTGTTTAACCCTGCCGATGGTCCGGATTCCAGGATGTTGAGATGTATTTTAACATGGAGGGCATTCATGGAGCAGGTGGGGAGTGCCATTAATGTCACGTGCAGTAATTAAGAGGAGGCAGATCTAGTAGCCCTTGCACAAACCTTGGGAACATAAAGACAGAAGAGTTGCTGATAAGATATGACTCAAGCCACGGTTTAGGGTCAGAACCCTTTTCACTCCACCCAATTCAACAAGATTGATTTGAAGAATTTGATCAGAATTGGCTGAGATTCCATAAAATATTTCACTATAGTTACATAATACTTCATTCATTTAAATCCTCTAAGGACTTACAGTGACCTCCCAAAGATCAGTTATAAAGCGTGATGAGTGTTAAATAAACAGAGTAAAGGGAATGTTTTCTAGCAGAAAAGTTATCCAAAGAATATAGGTATATACTTATATGTATCTTAACTCCATCCCAAGAGATAACTACTATAATATTTTATATTTGTAATGCACGAATAATTGTTAAAACATATTTTGTATGCACATACTTTTGGAAAAAGTACTACAAAAATAATGTACTATAATGTCCAATTGTTCTACAACTTACATCGTTCACCTAACGACATAGTACTGATGTCTGTCTTTAACAATTTATACAATATATTCATTCTTTATAACTATGTCCAATAAACTTCCCTAATTTTTTTCCAATATGATAGGTAGAAAATCGCAATGCACGTTCTTTATTTCTTTTACCACTAATGATGTTGAATATATTTTTCATATGTTTGCTAGACATTTGCATTTCTTCTGAAAATTGCTTATTTTATATCTTTCACCCATTTTTTTAAGGTGAGTTAGTTATATTTTTCTCATTCACTTGTAAGCAGTCTTTCAATAATAGATAGTAACCCCTTTTCCTGTAATGTGTAATTCAAATATTTTGTCCCTATCTGTCACTCTTCCTTTAACTTTTTTTTGAGGGGGGCTGGGGTCAGGTTTGAACCTGCCACCTCTGGTATATGGAGCCAGCACCCAACTCCTTTGAGCCATAGGCACTGCCCCCTTTAAATTTTTTTATAATTATTTTTAATGAAGTTAAATATGTCAGATTTTCCTTAATGACCTCTGGATTTCTCACCTAGTTTACAAAGACCTTTTAATCCAAATTAATATTTTAAAATTCATTTATATTTCCTTTTAATACTGGTATAGATTTGATTTGTATGTTTAGAGCATTATACCATCTGGAATTTACTTTTGTGTATAGCACAAGTCCAGATGGAGAGCCAGTTGTCCCAGTACCATTTACTGTTTAGCCACTCATTTGAAATGCCTCCATAATATCTGTTAAATTCCTCTATATTCTTATGTCTGCTCTGGACTCTAATCTTTTTGGTTGTTTTCTCTATGACTATACGTATGTACTGAATTGCATAAGATATATAATTTCTTTTGGTAAACCATTAGGACAGGTCTCTACTCATTTTAAATTTTGCTTGGTTTTTCATGACTATTGTCTTGCATTTCCCTTCCAAGTGAACTTTAGAATAGGTTGCTCAGGTTCCATTCAACATCCCAGTTTGAATAGATAGTCTGCGTTTGCATTTTGGTTGAAATAGGTAGTATGCACTGCATCTCAATTTACAGAAAAATTGAGTAAAATGTTACATCTTGATTTCACCTGATTGAAAGCTCAATTAACATTTTCTAAAATCAAATCATATATTTCGCATTGCTTTTAAAATTTGAAATGTTATAATAAATGCAATATATTGTCATTATTATTATAATAGCGTATCAAGAGTCCCAGGGGATAAAAATTAAAATACTTCTTCTAGATTGGATGCCCAATCAACAAAAACAATAGTCTATTCTGTGCTAGGAAACTATAGCATGTGTTACAAGGAAACAGAGATGTATACAGATGGTCTTTGTTTTTGGAAGCTGATAACCTAGCAGAGAAGATAAGATACACACACATGTAAGGGATATTGGCATATGCATATCGATACAAGGAAGCTCATATTAAGAATCAAAAGAGCTACTGTAGACAATAAAAGTACCAAGAGTTCAAAGGCAAGAGGTTCAAGGTAGATGATTGGAGGCTTTCTCTTTTATTTTACAGAAGAAAGCAATAAGGCCCAGACAGGTGAAGTCATCCAGCTAAGTAGTAACAGAAAACATGATGTCTGCTGGTCACCATTCCAGTGGCCTCTCCAGTGCATCGAGTAGAATTCTCACTTGTAATTGTGAATACCCACAAATTACCTTCCCAAAAATCAGTAAAAAAACAAAAAAGTTGCATTCAAACAACTCTATTACAGGTATTTCTTTTAGTCATTATGACATCAAATAACACATATTAATGATGTTTCACTTTTCAACTAGTGGTTTTGACATTAGAACACATAGCCTATATCTAGGTAGTAAAATGGGATTTTTTTTGTTTTCTTGGGTTTTTTGTCCCTTCAGGCAATTCATTCACTTGTCATATTTTAAAGCCCTCCAGTAACAGACCCTAAGACCTACAGGAATCTTTACACCTGTGGAAAAGAGATTTCTAAAACCCAACATGAAATCCACTTTTGATTTTCCCTTGAGTTTGCTTCTGTCAGCGTTAGGCAGGTAATACATTTCAGCTTTTAAGCCATAAAGCAATCTTTTTTTAGGAAAAAAAATTGCACTCACAGCTCTAATCTTATATTTCCATGCATATTGAGTTAAATGTTGTAAAACTATCAATTCTGTCAAAACCTAGCAAAAAGAAAACAAGACACCATGCAATCTTAATGTCCAAACTGACTAGTGATTATCAGAAATTAAATGTGCAGGAATTCCAAATCTTTTTTGATTTGAGATGTCTAGATAACTTTTGTTTTTCCATAATTGTATGAGGTTTCTACATAGTATTTAAGAATCAATTATATTGCAATTGATGTAATTAACTCTAATAATCCATTAAAAGTCAGTAGGAGGGCTATTCAAGTCAATAGAAAAGACGGAGTATATTATGAAGGTGTTATTAACCTATACAGAATTTTACCAGACATTTTCTTTTCTTACATAATAAATACACAGTGGTTAGGAAGGCTGTCATTATAATTTAATGTGAACAATAGTCCATCACTTCTTTTCCTATGCAACCCTTAACTAATTCTATGTACCATGCACAAGTAAAATGAAACCTTTTCTAATCAGGGTACGGTCATATCAATCATCTATTACTCCATGATTAAAGAAGAGGTCCTTTCCCAGCTAAGTGGAAGAGAATTGGGTACAAGCAAAAGTTTCAGATCCACCTTCTCTTTCAGCTGACAACTCTCAGTTTCTGATGGCTGTCTGTACTTTGCAATTAATCGAGGAATAAACAACCACCCAGAAAGTTCTGTTCAGAATACTCTGGCAACCACTAAATTGCTATTCAAAGTGTGGCTACATGTTCCCTTCAGCATCAAGGGAGCTTTGGAGCATTCTGATCTTTGGAATTGAGTGAGATGCAAACTACTCACCTTCCCAGCACACCACACGTCCATGCTATGTCCTCAGGAGTCTGGTTTGGCTCCAGCTGTGAACCTCACAGACATCTAAACCAGCCCACAGCCATAGAGTCAGCCAGACCATTACTGAAACTCCAGGTCATAGAGCAAGTTCAAGGGTCTTGTCTCATTTCTTGTCCCTTCTCTATTATTCCTCAGTAAAAGGAGATGGGAAGAAAAGTCAGGAGAACACAGTTCAACTCACATTTTACCAAACAAACAGACCATCCTTCGCCGAAAGGACCCTCACCTCTCACAGCTCCCAGGTATGCTTTTCCAATTTGATAATGAACAAAAATGTTTTATTGTAATATTTGCATGAAAGGACTCTCATCCCACTATGGACTCCATTAGGAATACAGACTATGTTAGCTTCTGGTAGCTACACATATAGATCATCATAACGGTCCCAGCTATGGGGACAGCAAGCAATATCAGGAATAGCACCTTTCATACAAAGAACAGCTGTACCTGACAAAGGTATAGAGCCATGGGGCTTAGTGGGGAAGAAAATGCTGTACCTGGACTCAGATGACATGGGATGAGTATAGGCTCTGACACAACCAGCTGTGTGATCCAGAGAATAGCACTCCTCTGTTCCCCACTCTGTATAATGGGTGGGAAAAGAACTCACATCATCAGCCTCTTATTAAATAAGGATTAAATTAGACAAACACGTGGAATAAACTTTGCAAATTATAAAACATTACACTGTGCCAATATAGTACTATTCAAAGTTATAATAAGTTTTCAAAGCCAAGGGGGAAAAGACTAAAGCCGTAACTCTCAAACATTGGTACATGTAACATTCATCTCAGGTCTTACTTCAAAGAACAACTATCTGTTTCCCAAGTGATTCTGATTTGAACTATAAGCTGAGAGACACTAGGATAAGGGATTGGCTGAAAATGAATTCCCATTCATTCATCAGATATTTTAAGTGCTAGAAAGCCTTAGAGGATACAAATAATTACCAGATACTGGCTCAAATGTCCAGCAACTTCAGCTCTACATATAGAGAGAAGACAAATATCCAGAAACAGATAAATTATAAGGCTCTGTGTGTCAAAGCAGCAAAATCAGCCCGTAAGTAACATCTCTTCTAATTTCCCCTTGAACTAGAATCTGAAGAGACTCCATATTCTCTGGAGGAAATCTTGGTTCTCTCTTACTCCTGGGTGAAGGACACATTGTCAGTGCCTCTTATGCATGGACCCTACTCCTGGGCTCCAAGAGTCACTGAGTCACAGGCTTCTCTGCCAGCAATCAGGGAGAGAGTCAGAATCCCATCCCCTCTTTTGGAAACCAGGCCTCACTGTGAAAGGACATCTCTTACTCAAAAGGTTCACCTCCAGTATAGAATAAAGAACAGTTTTCATTCTGGAGAAAGGAATGTTCCTGTTTTATGCAGTAAAGGCTGAACAAACCAACCACAGGCACGGGCAGTCACGGTGACTAGAATATGAGACTTGCCCTCTGAAGCTTCCACTTTGAATCTCCTCCCTAAGGCCAATCCCCGAGAGAGCATTTGGGCACAGAAAAGCAGTGGCTTCAAAGTCACAGTACTTTCTATGTGCCTGGGAGGAGGTAGAGAATGTCCCCTTCCTTTTTTCTGAAACTCCCACTGTCCCTTTGTATAGGTCCCAAGAGCACAGAGAAAAGAGACCTAGTCCAAGAGTCAAGAGGCCTGGGTTGTCATTCTGCTCCTGCCAGTAACAAGCTAGGAGACCAGCTCTCTTTCTTTGGCCACATCTGTGTCCAGAGAAGAACATTCGGGAGACCGCCATCTACCCCAGCTACTTTATAGTGTTCACAGGAAGGCTAGATGAAAAACTCCTTTGTAAAAGTACATGTCCCTGAAATATAAGAAATGAATATCAAACACCAAAGTACAATTTTTAACCTCTGAATTATAAACATTGCTTTGATTATAAATATCGTCCCCCCTCAATTTACTAGATAACGTTCCATCTGCTTAGCTTTGAAAATGGAGGCTGGTCCTCTGGTATGTGACTGCTGCTGATTCCTCTGCAGATGAAGATTTGCAAGACTGGGTGGCTGGGCCTGTGAATTCTCTCTGCCTTTCATGGTCTCTCCCCAAGCCTGCACACACTTGCAACACCCCCAGCCTCACCCTGTCCACACAGAGCTGGAGGTACCCAAGATCATCTGACCCCAATCACATTCATGTGACACCTTTGTTCAGCGCTAAATTCACTTGAGAGGGGAAAATAGTGCCTCAATCAGGAAATACATCTTTTACAGCTATTTCATCCTCCCCTCACGTGGCCCTGGAATATCACTGTAAAGAACATTCTTGTGGCATTTCCAATTCTTTTCCTTCAGCACTGCAAATAGGACTAGCCCAACCAAGGGGAAACTACTCCCCAGCAGAGCAGTTCTTCAAAGGGGACTTCTTTGGGCAGGAAAAGGGAACGTCTGATACTGGGGCTGAATAAACAGACTCGCCGAGCCTAGTGCCAAATTGGAAAACCAGGCCCTCTGACCGTGCGGCCCGCCAGCCCCACACCTTGTGTGCACTGCGTCTCTCTCCCCCCAGCCCTCTGTCTTCCTCATCTTTTGCTTCTATTCTGTCCCCCCAATGCCTTCACCTTCCTAGGTATATAACCACTTGTACTGGTGATTTGTGTATATTGGTATGTTTGTATTATAATTAACGGAATAATCTTATAGGCTGTACGGGTTTCAAAGCCCACTTCTGAATCACAAATCGGTTCCATCACCTCCACTCATGAGGCTCACTTTGTCTCTCAACATTCACACGTCCCCACAGCCACGAACCTTCCTCAAAAGGTAGGTCCCTTTAATAGCAGAACAGACGATTCACACATACAATGTTGCAAGCCCTAGATGGGTGGCTGATAGAATCCTAGAGGACAATGGAACTCCAAAGGTCATCTTTTTTTCCAGGCCAGGAAAAACTACAAATTTACACACTCAGAAAGGTAATTGTCTCCTCTGAACTCTTTGAAAGAATCCAGCCCCGTTTATACCTTGGCTCAATGGCCCACAGTCTCCAGTAGAGGTACTTCCGAGCAACTAACCTAAACTTTCCTGCCATTAGTTTTTCTACTTAACTAGCTGCTCATACATGAAATCACAAACATAGGTCACAGCAGGGCTTAGGCTTAGAAACTGGAATTTGTCTTTTGCATACTCGAAAATTTGGGGTTTTCTTTTAAGCTTTACATAATTATACCAGTAAATGTTACAGTTATTCAATATGTACAGATCCTTCTATACTCACGTGGGCAAAAACAATTCTCTGTAAATCTCCCACCTCTCATCTTCAGTCTCAGTGGGATTCCTTTTTTCCAAACATCCAAAATTCAGGCAGAGTCGCACTCTCACCACTTTGTTCTTAATAGGTAAACCTTTTCTAAGATGGTTCTTGGAGGAATAACCTTGGATGATACATGCCCTTGGAGAAGGCTTATAAAATTGTCTAGCAACTGATTTAAAAATGAGGGATCAGCTCCGTGATTTACTCAGCTTTTATCCACAATTGGCTCTGGGCTCATTCGTGATCTTACTTCGTGACTATCTCATCTCAAATTCCTCTTTACCCAGATTTACAAGCCTTAAGTTCCCACAGAAACGGCAAACAACAAAGAGCCAAAATAAAGAAAACAAATAAGTAAACATCTGGTCAGTAAAGATCTCTCAGAGAAAAAGCATTTCATCATTTTTTCCCCAGTAAGTGCTTCCCCTCAGCTCTTCAGTCTTCTCCCATGTCCCATCAATATTGGTGAGTAGAAAGTTGTCTTTTAAAGGACCGTTTGAAGCCCACACCGCGTTTCACACTTTCAGACTATCTGTCCATTCCAAGGTTGGTGAGTAATTACTATCAGGCAATCATAAGGGCAACTCAGTCATCCTTCTCGTCATTAACCACCACAACCAACAAACATCAAGATCACCTACGAATAGTAAATCTCTTTTAGTATTTTCTTAGAACTATGTATGTCTATTTGGGAGGGAAAGTAAAACATTCTAATTCAGCCTCCCAGGGGCCGTCTGACAAGCAATATTTAGTGATATCGCATCAACAAGTCGATTTTTCATTATTTAACTGACGGTGACACCGTCACCACCCTCAATTAATTGCCTGTAAAACCAAGAAGAATAAAGGTTAGTCACTATTTTTAACCAGCAGGATTTCTAAAACGTACCTCCTGTCCATCTGACGTGTATAGATTAGGTTCTCCGTTGTGCAACCTCGGCACAAACATCACCTTAGACATGACAGCGGGACAAGGTGGGAGACATTCGCTGCAGTTACCTTTGCCCGGGCTTTATTTGTTCTGCAGATAAAAAACTTTGGATTTCTTTACCCAACCAGTCATCTTGCACAAACGGAAAACTCCCTCAAAACTTTCTGTTCCCGTGGGACCCTTGAGAAAACAAAATGAAAAAAAAAAAAAAGACCATGATTAATATCTGTTTTCTTGGGTCAACATCCTAATATTGAGCAATTTCTTGACATCTTAAAAGGGACTGTCCTGGCGTCAGATTGAGAGTTAGTGAACTCCGCATTGATCAAATAACTGGAACCAGGAATGACCAGAGTCAGAATTCTGAGGTCGCAAACATTTGTTCTGTGACCATTTCCTGTTCTTCCCCGTAACATCATAAGGACCTTATCTACATTCACCCTTTGTAAGTAGTGGTTTCTAAATTTTTAGATAACATACCCTTATTGATTAATACAAAATTTTGAGCACATTTAATCTGTGTATTTTTATTTACATAACTCTATCATGTGATCAAAAAACATATGCACCAAAAACTCTTAATTTAAGATGAAATAAAAAATTAAAATAAATGGGATTAATATCTTCTTTCTGCACACCAATGGATCATGTTGGACTCTCCATGGAGTTCCCTGTTTCTGAAACCACTACTTTAAGAAGGCAACAATCTGTCATTCCACCAAACTCAATCACCACTGTGCTCTAATCAAAACCTGTTTCAAGAATAGACCTGCTATCAGTCATTACCATCTTCTGTGAATAAGGACCTGTCATTATACTAATACTTCCAGTAGTGTTTCGCATTTTAAGTATATGTCTAATTACGAGAAGACAGCTTTATTTTGTGTTAATGTAATATCAGAGATGTCACAATAATTCCTGGTATTAGGAGGATTGACAATTTCTCTTAGTGACTGTGATCTCAGACAAGGTGGAAGCTCCTTATTGATTACATAGGCAGTGGCTGCACCAAACTTTGTAAATAGGTTTACAAAGCTATTCACAATTTCCTTGGTAAATAGCAAATTTGTCAGAAGAGGAAAGAGTAGGGGGTGACACACTGTTTAGGAAATTTTCCCAAAGCCATGCTAAGGTTCTACTTAAATTGTATGTTCATGTAAGGGCTCAGAAGTGGGGTCAGGGAGATACTAATAGACAATATAGAGGATGAACTGCAGTCCTCCAAACCATCCTGTGGCTTCTTCACCACCAATACAAACTGGAAAAACTTCCACAAGGTCAATATGGAAATTCAAAAGCCTGTAACGTCAAGTTAAGGAGTTAGAAAAAGACTTCTATAATTCAAGAAACAAAAATCATTTTTGCCCAAATACTTGCATAGCTTAAGTACTTAATATTATTCATAAGCTTATGAAAGGAATTTTCCCAGGGGAAAAGATGAGCAATATTCTAGATCAGTGGTTCTCAACCTTCCTGATGCTGTGGCCCTTAATACAGTTCCCGTGGGTCACGCCCCACAGGTTGAGAACTGCTGGTCTAGATTATTTTCATCTTTGTGAATATGAAGTTCAGGTTTTTCTTTTAAAAAGTCTGAATTATGCAGTATACATATGTATTGATCCACTTCACAATGTAACTGCAAGATAATTTTCTTAACGTTAACCTAATATAACAAAAAGAAAATGGGGACTGGAGAGAGCTGATCAGTTGTTAAAACGTGTCTCCTGTGTAAGTACATGCACACACACATGTGTACTACATGTATGTTGTGTGTGTGTGTGTGTGTGTGTGTGGAAAGAGAAGCCCCTGCAATTCAGTTTGTCCTACAATCATTTAGATGGACAAGTCAGTCCCCATGAAAAATTATAAAATAATTTATCATCAAGCACAAAAATAACATAACATAAAACATATCAAATAAGTCCGTGCTAGCAGAATGAAGAGTGGGATATAATTAAAATCAGATTATTAAGAATTTCCAGAGACAGTAAAGACCAGGCATTTCAGATAAACAAATTGGCATATGAAATGGAAAGAAGTTTAATTCAGCAAATCATACCCAGGAGATGCAAGAATCACTAACCTTAAGAAAAGAATCTATATTGATGATGAGTGAATCATGAGATTCAAGTTGATAATGAATTGATAGAGGACAATTCATATGTCAAGTCAAAATTTAGTTTTGCTTAAAACCAAGTAAATAAAACAACACATGTATTGTTGTTGTTGTTTCAATTAAAATATTCCCTGTCATGTCTTTTCATGCTATGTGAGACAACACGGGGATTTAGGTCCAACATAAGAAGGCAAACATGATACCAGTTTATGGGAGAGCACTTGACATACGTGCCCAGAAATTCTGCCTGCTCTTGGATCGTTTCAAGCTTTGACCTTTGTTTCTGAAATGTCAAAGTATCTCTTGTGTCACCATGAACCCCCTCCCCCAGACCCCGGAGCTGTATCACTGAATGGACATAAACTATGCCAAAAACAATAAGGCCTGAGAATTGCTGAACACCACCAATTCTTCTGTCAACATTCCTGTCCTGAAATCTCCTTTTACTTAACAAACTAGATCACCTTCCTTTAATGGCACGAGGGAGAAGAAAACGAAAGCAACTGATCAATTGCTCCTCTCCCAAAGATAATTCTCAGGAGGGAAACTACGATATGCCTAGTTTACCCTGTGTTGTCTGCGGTCACCTTTGTAATTGCCCCAAGTCAGTCCACCTGTGCACCATCAAAACTGCCAACAAGAAGGGAAGCTCATCGGGGCAAAATCTGACTTTTCAACTTCTTTTGTATTCCCTATTATAAGTCAAAGGCACTAGTCTCAGCCTCCATGCACAGAAGGAATCAACATGCTTGTTAAGCAACAGATGAATACCCCAGCTTTGCTTAGACTATGTTTTGAAGATGCATTTATTTATTTATTTGTTTATTTAATTTATTTTTTTAGAGACAGAGTCTCACTCTGTCACCCTCAGTAGAATGCTGTGGCGTTACAGCTGACAGCAACCTCCAACTCTTGGGCTTAGGCAATTCTCTTGCCTCAGCCTTTCGGGCAGCTGGGACTACAGGTGCCCACCATAGCGCCCAGCTATTTTTTTGTTGCAGTTTGGCTGTGGCCGGGTTCAAACCTATCATTCTCCATATATGGGGCCAGCACCCTACTCACTGAGCCACAGGTGCCACCCTTAAAGATGCATTTCACAAAAAGGCAGAGATGAGTCAGCTTGTCAAGGTGATCATCAAGCTAAGGATCAGAAACCCACAAATTTCATTCATTCTGATTGCTGAGAAAGTCAACATGACCACATATGATCAGAATAAATGTTTTGCTCATTTCATAACCGAACAGATATTATACTGAGATGTAGGGCCTAGCAGTTGATTGAGAAAACTGTCAAGTCAAGCTAATTAAGATAGATTTTATTTCTACAAGGCCATGGACTATGGCTATTAGGCCAACATGTTACCCCAGGACCTAGCATAGTACCTGCCGCATAGCAGGTGCTTATTATGGTTTCTCATTCAGATGACCACATCAGTTCTTCCTGCCCTTAAAAGCACAAACCATTCCCTTCTTGTGAGCTAGACTCTATTTCTCCAAGTTCTGGAATCTGGTTTTGCCAGTGACTGCTTTGACAAATAGAAGATGGAAGAAGAGATCTGCATGACTTCCAAGGCCAGGTTTAAGAGTCTCTGCAACTTCTACCTGGATTTCTTAGAACACTTGATTTGAGGGAGCCACTCACAATGTAAGAAATCTGACTACCAAGAGACCAACAAGCCCCATAAACATTTAAGCTAATCAAGCAGAGAGAGGAGAGAGAGAGATTTCTAACTAGCCTAATGCCAGATATACAAATGAAGAAGCGTTAGATGGCTTCGGCCTCAGCTACAATCTGATTGCAACCATATGAGGGACACCAAGCAAGAACTGCCCAGCTGAGCCCACCAACCCCAAGAACTATGAGGGGTAGTAATAAATGGTTTCATCAAGTCACTAGATTAAGAGTAGTTTATTACAGGGCAATAGATAACTGGGGCAGTATTCAGTGTTTATTGAATAAGTAAATGGATTGATAAAAGAAGCCACTTAGAATAAAGGGTTCCCAAATGAACCCAGTGAAATCCATTAAGTAAATTATTTAGGTGATGTCAACAACAGTAAAGACTATCAGAAAATTGGACAACTCTGTGGATAATTAAGGCCAAGAGGAAACCTGCTACAGAATAGAGAAAGTAATTTTTTGAGAGTGGAATTTTCCAAATTCACTAACCATCTTGACCGTATTCATTAGATGATTGCTCACTGCCCTACTTCCCTTTCCATAAAGTAAACTCATGATTGTGTTTCAGCCATGATTCTAGATACCACATAGCATTAACCAGGGAGAAATATGGGTAACCAAGGAAAATAGACTTTGTGTAGCCTGGTTTTTCTATGAAGACTCTGACTCTCCTCTCTAAGATTCTTTTAATTTTGTAAAATATACTTTGACCCAGGTAACACTGTATAAAACAACTAAATATAGCCAAAGTTCAGGGTGGGTGGGAATGGAAAAGAGAGGCCAAATGCTGGGCAGTAGCATCTATTACGTCATCACATCCTCCATAATTATGCTGTTATGTACACAGTATTCTTCAGCTGGATCACCACTTTATAATGATAAGAAGATTAATTAATGACACGATCCATATCCTTCATTTCTTTGATGGTTGCAAATAAGTCTGAGTCACTGCACCATCATTCTTCCCACAGGCACAATAGTTTTACTCTCTTTTGGTGAAGAAAATAAATATCAAGAAGATGTATTTAATCTTTGGAATGTTAACTTTGCACTTTTTCAGATGAATTCACACCAAGGTTTAGCCCTCCCTTTCCTAGCTATTTACTTATTGTGGTAGAACGGATCCTTCCCAGTGCACAAACCCCTCCACCTCCTTTTCAATTACAGAATACTCCTGCCCTGCCCCAACATAGACCCCTAAACCTCCCGTTTCCAAAAGAGTCTAACTTTGTCAGAGCATAGAGATTGTGTTCTGAACCAAATAAGTAGAGAAATGTTTTGACGAACTCTGTACAACTGATTTCACAATGCAGTCTAAAGCAAAAATATATATGATTGACAGTCTTCTTGGAGCCCATAAACCACAGTATCATCAAATCCTCCTCCTTTTGGCTGTATAGACAGGGCCCAGAGCTCAAGGTCAGTTGTTGGGCAAGCGGCTTTTTGTAGTCACTCTGAGCAGGCTAGGAAAGAAAACAGCTTAAGCTGGGGTAGAATCTAGGGCAGTCATTAAGGAGAATTATCAGATTGCATGAACAGAAAATCATGAAATCTAACTTCAAACTCACAGGGACATCTTCCTTCTTTCCTATACTCTATAGTCATTCTATTCAAATCAATCAGAACACTTCATTGTCTAGTATTGTCTGACACTAAGGATAGAAAATTGAGTCAGAGCTGCCTTCAAGGAGCTTTCCAGAGAAGAAGGATGTTGGAAGGAGAAGGACCACATGTGCTAGACATTTGTTTGTTTGTTTGTTTGTTAAAACTCTGTAAGTACCATCTCTGCCCTTATCTGCTCCTCCCCTATCACAAGGCTAAAAGCCTAGAAAGTACATTTCTCAGGCTCTCCTGCCAGTGGGTTCTTGGTAAAATCTACCATCAACAGGTGCTCTTGCAATCACTGGAAGGTGGAAGAGGAAAAACATTTTTTTGTCAGTAGCTCCAGGCAGGTGTGTGGGCATTGGCACATGGCAGACATGGGGCTGTGTGTCAGCTTCTGGGCATGCTCCTAACAATCACCCACTTTAGGGCTACAGGCAGCTGGAATTGTCAGTGGTAACATGGCTTCTTAGTGATTCCATCATGTTAGATTTCCTGAATGTTAGAAGTGACCTCATTGATCTTCACTTGCCAGCCCTACCAATGATTCTCTCTAATTCCATATGTGATACTCTTTCCCAACTATAATATTTAGAGTATATTAGTCAGAATGGGATAGGAATGTTTCAGCAATAAATACTCCCCCACCCAACTGTGAGTAGCATAACAAAATAAAGATTACTCCTTGTTCAGGACATAGGCTGAGCAGCTTCCATCTTGTAACTATACCACCTAAAGGTCTCAGGAAGAGAGTATCTACAGAAAGCACACAAACATACTCTTAACTCCCTGGACCAAAGGTGGCACAGTACTTCTGCTCACATTCCATTACCAAGTATTGGTCTCATGGCCCCAATTAAATTGCAAGGGAGGGTGACACTATGTCTTCCTCTATGCACAGAGACAGGAAATTGTATGAGCACATTGCATTGTATCAGGTTTCTATTTTTTGGATTAAATGTGATGGTTATATTGGGCACTAAATTCTGTGTCCTGTTATAAAATCCTAAAATCCATGGCATTGACTTTGTAGTCAAGTAATGGTTGCTAGAAACAGATATATTAGACTGGATGGCTGGAGATCTATATCTTGCCATGGAAAAACACTTGACAAAACTGTGGCCTTTAGTAACTTGACCACATGACTCTTGAGCTTGTACATGAAAAACAACATGTGTTGGTTGGTTTTGGCTGTATTAACAACTTAGTAGAAGAATAAGAGGATATCTGGAGATAATGAACTAGTTTTTAGGCAAAGAAAAAAAGAAAAAGCAACTGCTTCTAGAGCTCCCTTTTGGCATCAGTTTCTGTATTAGTCAGCATAAGTAATGCTTGTTGATATAACAAAAGATCCCAAAAAGTTAAGTGGCTTAACATATAAAAGTTTCTCACTCACAAAAGTCTAATATGGTGGATATTTCTCTGAGCAGTGAATCAGAGATCCAGATTTCTTTATGTTATGGTTCTACATCTTCTGGCATCATTGGGATTATCCTGCCATTATCTAGTGGGGTAGGTGGGCCGGGCAAGAGAGAGAGAACCAATACAGAGAGAGACAGAGAGAGTAAGTCATGAGAAAGAACTCTACACTATGGAAAGGGAATATAGTCATCTTTGTCATGGTATTATACAATTCTTTTCTTTTTTTCTTTTTCTTTTTTGCTGCTATACATTTTTCCCCACTTTAATAATGCAGCCTCCTCCTATTCTTTCTAACTTCTCTTCCTTTTTGTTTTGATATGCACTTTCCCTTGCCTCTTCTTTGATCTTATTTTTCTCTTTGACATTTTATAATAATTAATCATATCATTCCTCTCTCTTCTTTGAGTAATTTCTAAGCATGAGGTCAAGAAAAAAGATGAGGCTGTCATTTTAGAAGAGGAAGTTCTTTTAGCACTTTTTCCTACAATCCAAAAGCCATCTTATTCTCACATTTAGAGTGACAGGCCATGGAGAGGGGAGTTCAAAATAAATTTAATATGGCAAATAAAGTATTTGCAAGACTGTTAATGTTTTTCACACTCTGTGTTCCACTTTCTCCAGTTTCTTCAGGTTTCATGTTGACTTTGAGGTAAAAATTTTAAGTGTTGAGTTATTTCCTCTCCATTTAATTATTTACAGGGACTACCCATCATTACTAGATGAGAATGCAAACATGATTAAGACAATTTTCATGTGTTTAATAACACAGTTATGATATTTGGGGAGTTCTTTTTTCATTCACAGATATAACTCTTATCCATTTTTAGTTTAGGAAAGTAAATATAAATATGTATATGTATATGTATATATACACACACACACACATTTTTAAACGTGAAATTTGAATGTTTTATCATGTACAAATGCACATTCCTCCATAAGTAACCAGCACAAGCAATTATTTCTTCCCTATACTCTATCTCACTGCATATTTTATTTTTTTGGTTTGGGACAGTTCCTGTTCCAGTTCCTGCCTTTTGGAGTGATTCTCAGCATATTGAGTCTTGGATCATCTGCTCAGAAATTTGAGATTTCTATATGGAGGTTTCTCAGTAGATCTACTGTGTGATTCAGCAATATATCTTCATTTCCTTGGCTATATTAGTTCTCAGAGAGATAACTACACTCCCATGTTCACTGTGCCATTATACACAGTGAACAAGGTATGGGAACATCCTAATGGTCCATCAACAGATAAATGGATAAAGAAATTGAAATATTATTCAGTCTTTAAAAAGAAGGAAATTCTATCATGTGTGACACCATGGATGAACCTAGAAGACATTATGTAAAGTGAAATAAGACAGACACAAACAAAAAAATATTGCATGCTATTACTTGTGTGTACAATTTTAAAAAGTTGAATTCATAGAAGCAGAGAGTAAACTGGTAGCTACCAGAGGCCAGGGGGTAGAGGAAATGGGGAGATGTTGATCAGAGGATACCAAAGTCTTGTTTTATAGGATGAATGAGTTTAAGAAACCTAACATACAGCATAGGGACTATAGTTACTAACACTATGTTTTGTACTTGAAATTTACTAAAAGAGTGGACCTTACATGTTCTTACCACAAAACAATGGAAATTATGTGATAAGATGGAAATATTATATAGCTTGATTGTAGTAATCAGTTCATCATGTATATATAGATCAAAACCTCACACTGTATACCTTAACTATATACAATTTCAATTAAAAAAGAAATTTGAGTTTTCAAACTTGAATTTAAATCTATGTTAAGCAAGAGCCTCTCAATTCTATGTCATCTTTTAGCAAAGTGTCCTAGACATGGCATCACATCATCTTTCTATTTCTGTGGATGTTCTTTCTCTTTTCTATTAGGATAGCTGACATGATACTATAGCCCTGGAACCTTGACAAGTTGTGAGAAGTACTTTTGATTATAAGAGCACCATTCAGTATACTTGGAGCAGCAAAAATACTAGCAATACATAACATTCCTTGTAATCTTTATATGCTTGCTAGGCATCAGGCAAGCATTATCTCATTTAATCCTCTCAAAATGTTATGAGGCAACTATTTCTATCATCCTTGTTTAATAGATGAAAAAACTGAGGCTTGGTTAAATTAAATCACTTATTGAGGAGATATAGCTATCTTCACTTCAAAAACTTTTAACCTGGCTCTGTTTGACTTCCAAACCTGTAGCTTAACCACTCTTATTACCAGTGCCTTTTTGTAAAAATGACGCAAAGAGTTAGCATAATGACAATGAGAGTCATACAAGATCAATCAGCATGAAATAAGAAAAAAATGCAAATAATCATGGAAGTGAATCATAACACTAATAATTACCAACATTTCTTTCTTTCTTTTCACTTTGTCACCCTCAGTAGAGTGCTGTTGCATCACAGCTCACAGCAACCTCAAACTCTTGGGCTTAAACA
>NW_003852624.1:881215-904911 GCF_000181295.1 Otolemur garnettii
TGAGGTTCGTCTTGAACTTCTGAGCTGAAGCGATATACCCGCGATGGCCTCCCAGAGTGCTCGGATTACAGGCATGAGCCACCACGCCCATCCTTACCAACATTTCTTTAGCACTGTATACCAAGAAGTGGATTGTGAATCCTTCACATGGATTAACTCATGGAATCCTCACAGCAACACCAACAGATAAGTATCATCCTAATTTTTTTTTTTTTGCAATTAAAACTGAGGCATAGAGAAATTGTTATAGAGAATTATATAACTAGCAAAGAACAGGATGCAAACTTAGTGAAATAAGAGCAAAATGAGCCTACTTGTCATCCATGGAGATCAAAAGGGGCACACTGAAAAGATAATCTTTGAACGTTCCTTAGCATCATTTATCTCCATGATTTGCTCACACAGCCTGAGCCATCCATAGGTAGCAAGACCACAAAGTCCTGGCCCAGTCTCTTTCCTCAATCTGAATGCAGGAAGTTTTGAATGATATCTGCATTTCCTCAGAACAGTCTCCTAACCATTCCTTTCTCACCAGACCAGGAGCATTTCAGTGCCAAGGAGCTCTTCTGTCCTATTGAAAGCAGAGAATGGTTGCCTCTGAAATAAGTACAAAGAGCAAGCAAATTTAGTCAGTTTATGCAAAACACAAAATGGCATCTGCCATCTGGAAAAACACACGAAAGCCGTGAGCTGTCAAGCCCCTTTCAAGACTTTGGCATGTGAAATCAACATTTTTTTTTTTTTAAGGCTGACAGGTCCTTGTGAACCCTCAGCTTCATCAATGTAATTCCCTCTCTTCCTATATTCCTACTGCTGGCACCCACCAACCCACCACACACAGTTCCCCAATTTAAAAAATGTAGATACAGATAGAGAGAGACAGACAGATTTTCTCTCTCGGTACAGCAAAGATTTCCGAGAGATGGGCTTAACAACAGAGGACTCCTAAAGAAGGTAATAAAGAAACAAAATCCTTCACAATGACCTTCTTTTTACATTCAAAATGGTTTAAACAAATAAACATGGCCTTGTTTTGCCCATACTTGGAATCTAGGTTGTTACTGACCTTCCAGAGCCCCCAGATTGTGGATTGATGCTGCTACTGTTTCCTTGATCACTAACTCCTGACTTTGCCTTCATCTGCACTAACTTCAAGGAGTTCGAGACAGATGAGAACAAGGTGGGCTGCTCAGGTTTCGCCTTGGTGCCAGGCTGAGTAGCCGGGGGCATCTAGGCAGAGATATGTCCAGCAGAAAGGAGTGAAAATGGACAGGAGTTATAGTTAAGTGGACAGGACTGAGACCTGGAAAATCATCGATGCAGTGTCATAGGAAGACCGGTCAAACCAAATGGGCTGAGAAGGGACAGAGTCGCTGCTGAGGATGAAGTTATCCAGACCCTTGGAATGAAATAGGCTGCGGCATGGTCAGAAACAGGGAACAAAACAAGAACACTGGACCAACACATAAGTGACACCCACTAACCCACCACACACAGTTCCCCAGTTAAAAAAATGTAGATATACACACACACATATATATAGGCAAACAGATTTTCCTTTTCAATACAGTAAAAAATTCTGAGAGATGAACTTAAAAACAGAGGATTCTCAAAGTACAATGAGTGAGCCTCACTGGCCAGCTACTTTACATTATTAGATCATTAATTACCACAACCATAGTAGGGAGGTACTTCACATATAAGAAAACTGGGGTCCAGAGAGATTAGGTTACACTGCTAGTGGTGGTAGTTAGATTTTGATTCAAGTAGTCTGACCTTAGAGTCTGCCCCTATGACTACCAGTGTTACTGCCTAGCATGTGTGTGGATAGCCTGGACTAGAAAGATATGTACCACCGGGCATCAATTTTCTCCTAGTGATAGAAGAACAGAAGACTTTTATTTTATTCAATGTTTTGATCTATATTGCCATATTCTCTATTTTATAATGAGAATATTTCAAGGGTTACTGGTGAATGAAGCTAAAACTTGCTTAATGAAGAAAACTTGGTTTGTTCAGGAGGCAAAAAGTATAGGAGGCCAGAAATTGGTGTCAGGGCGTGAGTAGTAGCCAGGATTGGTCCTGGTTCTGTTCACATCAGAGTCTTCTGCTGTCAGCTTCCTGATCAACCCTATTCCAAAGCTGAAGATCTGTCCTCAAAGTCAGATCTTTGCTGATAGGGGAGGTATTGAAGAGGGTCAGGATGGGGAACAATTTACCCCACTTCTTTTCTTAGCACAATCTATCCATGTTTGTTTGACCCTGGCTGACTCATTCAATCATCCTTTGCCCCCATTTAGAAGTGCCTGGTGACAGGATATTTTCAGTTGAATTAAAAGGAACTATCTTGATCATTTCTTTAACCTTCAGGTAAAGATGTGCCAAAGTCTTCTAGAAATTGGTATGATGCTCCAGTAGGAACAGGCACGGCTTGGAGTCTGCCAGACCTCAGTGAAAACCTTAACTCCATCCCTTATCAGTTGTGTGACCATGGACAGTTTATTTAACATCTTTAGTTTTCAGTTTCCTCATCTGTAAAATAAGGTGCTTGGAGGATTGGATTTGCACAATAAATTGTTGTTATTATTATTATCAACAACAGTAATACCATTAGATAGTATCACCCATAATTTCCAGCAGAAGACCCATCGCTGCCACTCCTGGAAAGTTGCCAAGTTGCTACAGAAATGATGTGATAACAGATTTTGATATATTATTGAAGTGACATTCTCCAACTCCAGGGGCTGAGGAGCTGGTTGCTATCGCAGAACCTCCTTGAGGCCAGTCTTTTGAGTGTCACTTACACCAGTTTGGAAGTAATCTGCTTGCTCGCCCTTCCAGCAAAGGATGTCATGATCAGCTAATGGAAAGTGACAAGAAGGGATATAATGAATGAGAGGGAGTTAAAGTTGGGGATAAAAAAAGAGCCTTGTTCTTTTGGGGAATGCACAATGCTAAGCATACCATGTTAAATCGTGCGTGTCAAATAATGGACTAATTAAGAATCTTCATCCATTTTTTTTTCACATCTCATTTTTGTTGTCCTTTCAAAGATGTATTTTCAAATTAGCTCTTAGCTCTTTAAATAAGTACCAACAGGAAATAAAGGGAAACCTTGTCTATCAGAGAAGCAAATGATAAACGGAAAGGAAAATGCATGGGAAAGAAGATGGGGATTTTGTGAAGTTTTATAATCATAGCAGCAACTTCTTAAATAATGGAATTTAATAACATATAATAAACTATGATCCTGGAGAACTCCGATCAATCCCACTAATTGTTTGAGCCAGTGAAAGGAAGGCAAAGTTTATCGTGCCAATACACTGCTGATGCCACCAAAGACTGCAGGGAGTAGCCAATTGTTCCCAGCTGCCTACATCCTTACACAGAGAGGGCACATGGTCCTGCCCTCCCAACACTGGGCTGAATTTCCCACTTTCAATGACAATCTCAGTTCTAGGACTTTAAAGTCACAGAAATGCAATTTTTGCAATCAACAAACTATTGTATTAAGCAGAGAACAGAGGGGTAACTAGATATAAAGCCTCCAATTAGGTTATAAAGAATAATAACCAATATGCTTCCTTGTTAATGCCAAAAAGTACGAAAACCTGTAATACATTTAATTGAGCACATGATCATAAGCACTGTTTTTCTACCTACAAAGTTCTGCTGTATTAAGGTAGACTCCAAATATAGAAACATTTTTTTTCATTGTTATTGAAAGGGGTGCTTTTTTTGTTTTTCTTTTCAATTCGGATCATTTTACCAATGTCAAAAATAGGAAGGAATAATTGAGAAAAAAACATTTTCTCCATTGGTACTCATTGATTATACTTAAGCATAAAAAATGAAGGAAGGGAAGGAATTAAAGCAATTATCTGTATAATTCTTATCTCCGCTAAAAGGTTAGAGATTTTTAATAAAAACATGTTGTTTATGCCTGCATTACTAAGATCATAGCTTGAGTTTTCCACTTTATTATGTAGGTGGAGGTCTGTCTATTGAGGAAAAGTCCTTTGTAATTATTTTAAACAGTTCTTTAGGTTTTTATGACAATGAAGCCCATTTGGAGAGGTGTATAAATCTGGACCTCAGAAATAAACTATCTAAAATTCTACAGAACATTTTGCAAAACAGCAAAACTACCTAAGTAACTGAGCCAAAAAAAAAAAAAAATGTTAAGAATAAGTATTAACTTTCTTTTCCCAAAAAGGTCCATGAGGTCCATGAAACCTTGATGAGAGTCTGGGGTGGGGGGCTGGGGGGGGCGGTGTGAAATACCTCTGTAAACTGATAGTCTAAAAACAGGAAAATTAGTATTGTACCATGGCTATGAGCAGCTAATAAAGAGAACATGGTTAAAAGAGATTAAGGTTCAAATTAAGGTCAGAAAAGAGACTGATTGAGGAAAACTGCCATGTTCCGTTGCACGGCAGTTTAAGTGAGACAGTTTCCCCCTGAATCAGTCTTGGGTTGAAAAATTACACTGTTGGGGTTAATAAAGAGGCCGGGCATTTGTTTGGACTGAGACTTCAATTAAAATGTTATTTGGGGCAGCCAGAGCTAATGTCTTGCTTAGAGGTAAACTGAACTGCCTTTTAAGAGAATGCAGGGGGAAAAAATAAAGAAGAAGAAGAAGAAGAAGAAAGACCACCTAATCTGTCAAAGACCCTGAATAACTGGCAAAAAGAATTGTGTTTGCTGGACCTGTGCCCAACCCAGCAGTGAGCATTCTTAAAGGTCTCGTGACATCATCTGAGGCAGCTGAGGTTTTCTGAGTTTTTGATTGTTGCGCTGAGTGAAGAATCTAGTGTTTGGCTGAGCCTTCTGTGAAACAAAGAAAAAAATCTGGTTGGTATAATATGCCAAGTTTTGTTTGGTTTGATTTCTTTTCTAATGCCACAAAAGGGGTGGGACCAAGAGTCCCAAGTCTTAGTATTACGACTCTGCCCCAGAGACAAAAATTGATGAATTCAGTTAATTGAATTTCTCAGTTCACACCCGTCTGCCTTCAATTAGACAAAACTCACCTAAATCTGCTTTCATTTCACTTCTTTAGGGTAAGTGAAAATCCCCCTTGAATAAGTTTTTCTCTTCTATATTCACTCTTATATTCCTCAGAGGGTCATTAAGCGTGTAAGTGTAGCCAGCACTGGGCATATCTTGGTCAACAAAGCTTTTATGAGGCTTAATAGTTTGAAAAGAGGAAGAGGAGCAAATAAATTTAAAAATATATCTGTATATGGTTATGATTGATAACACTGCAATAGTGTGGAGATGGAGATTATTTCCATTGCTTTCCCGTTTTTTCCTTAACCAAGGCCATGAGGAGCAATATGGAGGCTTCCTAACAAGTGTATGGGGTGGTTGAACATGCTGGTCAATGGCAGATATAAAATATGTAATTTTCTGTTGGGGAGCTGAGTTTTGTATCTGGTCATAGAGATAACATCGGAAAGATTCTTAAGTTCTCAGAAAGAACTTAAGCGTGTGGGTCTCAATTTACATATCTTGTCCAGAGAACGGTACAAACAGCAGTGGACTCACTGCCACACAAAGGCTGAACCAGAAAAGGCCCCGGGGTAGAAAAAGAGACTAAACCCTCTCCTGGAGGAAGTGAGGCTGGGTAACAGCACAGCGGGTCTGCTAGGGCCCAGAGAAGAGGACAGACACCCTTCCTGTTCCTTGTTTCCTTCCCGCTGTTCAGTCTTTTAACAAAGTCGAGCAAATGAACAGCACTTAGCTCAATCTCAATTCAGATTGGCCCCAAAGTTCACTTCTCTTACTCCAACCGAAAAGATATTTATGAGAGCGTAAGTTCCCCTCTCCCGATTCCACCACAATTAAAACAAAATAACTTTGCTAATCACAGGTGTTCAAGTTTCAGAATATTCTTTAAGAAGATAAGCTTGGTTGAAAGGAAAGGGCTATGCAGTGCCTTAAGGCCAAGCTACACAGAGGCATAAAGGCAAAATGGGAAAGATAACATTTTGAAAACAAAATGCCAATAATGAGATCACTGCAGAGGGAACAGGGAACCAGCATGCTAAAAAGTAACACACTGTCCACGAGGGCTACGTCTGTCCAAGTGGTGGCAAAATCTGCCAGGCCCAGATTGACTTCATTAGTCATTTAGAACAACGTAGATCACAGAAAAAATTATCCTCCTCCTCAATGAGAAATAGTTAATCATTGGTATAAATAGAAACAGATTAGAACACCAATTCTTCAAAGCATAAATATTTCATTCACCAAGCAGCTGCAATTTTGCCCATGGCAATCAAGAAGAAAATGTACACTACTACCACTGGACAGGTGTGAACGTCATCAACTGTAAGAGGGAAGCAGGGTTGACAAGAACTTGTACTGGATACAGAATTCACACACCCAGATGCGGTCAGGTGATAAAGCAGCCCCGTTACATAACCCAGTCAGCCCTGTTCACTGCCCTTTTACTCCTTCAGGTCTACTTGAACCAATGCGACTCTTGTGCAGAAAATATTCGCCGAGCACAACCTAGACACTGGGATTCTATGCTAGGAGCTACAAAGACTACACTGAACAACCTTCCCTCTTAACATCCTCAACTTCAGTCCCCTCGGTGCCCTTACCCAGCTTAACTTTTTTCCAGCATATTTATCACTACCTGACATCATGTCATATCTATATTTGTTTCTTGTTCATTGCACCATTTTCTAAAATACTCGCTATGTGAATCAGGGACTTTGACTTACCGTGTGGTATCTCCAACATGTAGGCCACATTAAGAGCTAAAGAATGTTGTTGACTAAATAAAGCGTGTGGCCAGATAATCTATTCATTTCTGTTGTGATAAGCAGAATAAAAGAAAGCTACGGGTGTTGCAGGCCTCCTCTCGGAAATAGGGGAGGCCTTTCCTGAGCAAATGACTTTTAAGCTGGACCCTGAATAACGGGGAAGAGTTTGACTGGAGAAAGGGGTTGAGAGCCCTTTTAAGAAGGGGCAGCAACACTTTTATGGTGTTTGTCATGTTGAAATAAAGAGGAAAAGGCCAGGGATGTGGAAACATGGTAAGAAATGGGGCACGTTTCAAGAGATGAGACAGGAGCCAGATTACCCAAACTCTTGTAGGACAATTCAAAATTATGGACTTTATGCTAAGAGCAATAGAAAGAATTTTAAGCAGTGACATGATCACAGTTGTGAACTCTAAGCCCAAAAGGGCAGTCTTGTAATGTGACCATTCTGAAATTCACTGGGCATAAGAAATGGGTAGATTATTTCTGCATGTAGAAACCATAGAAGTATAAAAACGTAACTGTATTTATTGAGCACCAGATAGAGGTAGCACATTGTAACGGGCAGTGTGGGGAGGGTGGTACCAACATGTTTTTGATCACCCTTTGGTCAGCGACAAAGATGCTGAAGAGAATGTTGCCTAGCTAGCTGGCTGCAGAAAGGCAATGTGCACCCAGGGAAAAGTCAGAGGAAACTGAGGAACCACACATGAACCAGTCTCACTGGCTCTTTCCTGTCTCTGCTTACAGGCCATTACTGCCACACAAGGCCTTTCCTGGTGTATCTGGACAAAGCTTTGCTGCCTCTGCCTCCACCTGGCCTCCCCTGGTCCTCTGAAATCCAGCAGTCAAAGGCCACCTGGGGCTCCCCCAGCACAGGACAGATGTGTTGCCTCTATGCCTTTGCCCGAGCTGCCTGTCATTCTAACCCTCTTCACACTCATGGTTGGCCAGCTGCCCAGGACCCAGCACTAACATGTGACACACATTAGGTGCCTGATAAAAATTTGCTGGATTAATGTTAGAGAGTGAGCTACAATTCTTATTCTTATTATCCTTATTCTACTTTTCTAGTGCATGCTTATTGAGTGCCTACTTTGTGCCAGCCACAGTGTTGAGGCCTTTTCATGCACCCACACTTAATCTTCACAACAATCTCATAAGGCAAGCACCATTACTTCCTCAATTTACAGACAAGCAAGCAAACTAAGGTTTCCTCTCTGGATGCAACAGGGACATAAACTCATTTTTCTTTTTGTTTTTTGAGACAGAGTCTCACTATGTCACCCTTGGTAGAGTGCTATGGCGTCATAGCTCATAGCAACCTCAAACTCTTGGGCTTAAGTGATTCTCTTGCCTGAGCCTCTCAAGTAGCTGGGACTATAGGCATCTACCACAACTCCCAGCTATTGTTGTTGTTGTTGTTGTTTTAGTTGTCATTGTTGTTTGGCAGGCCCAGGCTGGGTTCAAACCCACCAGCCCCAGTGTATGTGGCTGTTGCCCTAACTGCAGAGTTTCTATTCCTCTCCTAAGCCCATAGTGTGGCTAATTGTTGCTATGCTCACCCCTTCCTTAAAGGCTTTCTTGATGCTCCAAATTACCATGAAAATAAGCTTCAGAGCTCCTACAGTATTGTGCATCAATGTGTATTCATGGCTATCCTCCCCAATCTCTTCCCGACAGTGTCAGAGCCCCAGGGGGGTCATATTTATCTTGGTATCACAAATGTTGAATACAGTTTTTTGGTACATGGTCGGAGTAGGGTGACCAGATTTAAACATCGGTAAGGCGGGACAACATAGGCCAGGGGGCGGGGAGCGGGTCAGGGCAGGGGACGGGGCAGGGCTTGACAACAATGCAAACTTTGATAAGCAGTTCTCGATAGTCACTTCTCAGCAATTACTTGTTATTATTACAGTTTAACGTTATAAAATTAACAAAAATATTATAAAATTCATATTCCAGCTAAATAGCCACATGGCAGCCGAAAACCGTATATTCCCTTCTTGTTCTCCCACCTGTTCTTGCATTCTTTCCAAAAATTGGGACTTTTTAAAAAAGCCACAGGACGCGGGACAAACTGTTGGAAAGTGGGACTGTACCGCCAAAAGTGGGACGTCTGGTCACCCTAGGTAGGGGTGAAAATTAATATTTTTTTAAAGAATAAGTGGATAAATGAATAAGTAAGTATGCCCTTTAAGAAAACCAATTAAGAACACTTTGACACTGCTGGTGGGATTGCAAACTAATGCAGCCTCTATGGAAAGATGTGTGGAGAATCTTCAAAGAGCTAAAAGTAAACCTCCCATTTGATTCTGCAATCCCATCACTAGGCCTCTACCCAGAAGACAGAAAGAAAGAATTTTACCATAAGGACATTTGCATTTTACCATAAGGAATGTTTATTACAGTTCAATTCATGATCACCAAGACATGGAATCAACCCAAGTGCCTGTTGCCTGTCAACCTATGAATGGATTGATAAATTGTGGTATATGTACACCATGCAATACTATTCAGCCATAAAAAGATGGCAACTTTATATCTTTTGTATTAACCTGGATGCAGTTGAAGAACATTCATCTTAGTAAAGTGTCACAAGAATGAAAAAGTAAATATCCAGTGTGCTCACTTCATACTAATATGAAACCAATCGGAAAACAACTACACGCCCACACAAGAGAAAAACACAAGTAGATTTAAGTGTGGGGGAGGAAGGAAAGGAGAGAGGAGAGTAGGGAGGGGGAATGGTAAACTCTCACTTAATGGGCACAATGTAGGGGTCTATGGCATACCCATTTGCTGAAGGGCTCATCTACAACTTGAACTTCACCTAACAAGTCCAAACAATGTAACCTAATCATTTGTACCCTCATATTAATCTGAAAGTAAAAGCAAGGAAACCATATTACCCATAAATCCAGTAGACAACAGATAAATAGAGAGAATGATCATTGATGTCAACAAGAATGCTACATTCCTTCTCCTTTCCCCTATCCCCACCCGATATAGCATTCCTTTACGTAATGTCTTCCCTGACAAATTGAAAATTGGCTTACTTTCACAATTTAAAATGCCAATATTATACCATAAAGGGAAAAAGGGAATCATGGAGACATTTATATGACTACATGAGTCCCTGGTCTACACACAAGCTGAGAGGAGCTATAGCTAAGGAGCAAGCAGAACAGAGGAATGGTTCACTGCTACCTGCTCCTCACTCCAAAGCATCACAAAAACTATACTCCACTTCAAAACAGCAGAACAATGAGAGAGAAGCTTTTTTAAACTTGGAATATATGTCTCAAAAATACTTAACACAGACAGACAAAGGGTAAAATATTCCAAACCAACCACTGTTCAGAAGTTGGAATGTCCCTGATGAGATTACTGTACTAGAAACAACATGTTTATTGGCTCCTAAAAGACATGTCACCTAACAATTCATAGTAGGGGGTTAGAGGGAAATAACTCACCCATTGTGAAGTCAATTTTCAAATCAATATCCCTTGGGGAGAAAAATATTGCTCATTGATGGAGATTGATTTTTCTTTTCCTTAAGAAATTCCTGAGGGGTAAACATTTTTTTTCCCCCACAATAAATGTAACTAAAGAAGGCAAGGTCAAGGTCTACATTTTCTTATCCTCATTAGCATGATATCAAAAAATTATTGGTATAATTTATTAATATAATTATGAATGACTTTTGAGCCATTGAAAAATATATACCAGTTCCATTTTTTTTCAATCTCAATTTAATATCCAAGCAACAGGACTTGACGTATGTTCTTTGCTATAGTAAACGGCACCATTATAAGTGAGATGCTTTTTGGTGTTTTAAAACAATCAAAAATTTAAAACAACCAAAAAAATCTGGATTTTTTTTTACCAAATTTCATGACAAATTTTGAAAACTGTTTTGCTATCTCTCCCTTACTTTCCCCACACCTGCTTGTACACCTAAGTAATTAAAAAGCATATAGAAGCACGGGCCTTACTTTTACTGATTGCCTTCACTAAAGCAAGAGGTTTTAGTGGGCAAAGGCAAAAAAGGGCTTACTTTAGTTCATTTTTATATTTAGCAGGTTAGTCGAATCTAGTGACTAGACTTATTTACAAGGCTACAGTAGATTACATTGTCCAATTCGGAGATTGTCTTCTTAGGCCATATGTGTCACCAAAAGAAAGATCGCCTTCTACCCTTTTGAAACTAAAAAGTTGCATAAGAAAGGACAGATGGATGATTTGGGAGAAAAAAGAAATGTCACTCAATTAATGTTTGTTGAAAAGGGTGTCACAGATCATTGGCAGAATTTCTACCCATTGGCAACTCCCTGAAGCAGCCAAAGATTAATTGAGCACCCACTCTGAAGAGAGTAGAACAATAGTGTGTTGGTGATTACAGAGGCTGAGATGTGGAACCAACAGAAGTATAGCTGAATGAGTCACTTTCCACATATAGGAGTAACACCCCAGAGGCCAAATTGTAACTTTTGTTGTTTTTTTCTTGTGATGGAGATGGATTCACAGTATGCCACACTCTTGTCCCCTGTTTCTCTCAGGTCTGGGAGAACACATTTTTCAAGTGGCTCCAAGCATACGAAACTTAAGAGTGAAGCTCATTGATTGGCATATGGTCATGACCTACAATTTGATCTTAGGAAAAATCGAAACCACACTGATTACAGAGATTTTTCTCATCTAATAGTATGTATAACTACATACATATGGTAGCACCCTACATAGCTGTGTAGAACAACAAAACAAAAGAAAACCTAAAAATTTAAATGAAAACAAAAACAAGAATTGAACTTTCCTAAAAATGTGCTTCTATGAGAAGAAAAAAAAACCCTGATCCACCAGAAGTACTAATCAAATATTAATCTTTTAATTTCCTACTTATTTAAAATTCAGAAATAGTTTTTGAGTTTTGATAGGGCTATCATCATTTCAAAGACATTTCTGCTTTTATCACAAATTGAAGAAAAGCTAACATTGAGAAACAAGGAACAGGAATATTTATAGACACTGGGAATAAACCTCAAACTAAGATGGGCAAGGCAGGGAAGAGAAAATTTGGTCTTCTAAGAAGAATAATGTAGGAATAATCAGAGCACATCTGGAATTTGATTCAAACTGAACTGGAACCAGAATAGATCCCCAAGCTGCTCTGTGTACATACACACACATACACAGACAACTGAGATTTTCAAAAGTGAAATTTCCAGAAGTTATTTTAAGGAGTTAACCCAAGAAAAGATTTCACTGATAGAAACAGGCATAACTGAATTCTTTTTGTGACCGGACGTGAGTGGGGTCTGTGGGAGGTTGAACAGACCTTTCTATCAAAAGGTTCCGCCTAATCCTTCCCACCAAAGCAGGGTTCTGAAGGTGTCAGCAGGATTTGGCTGACTAACCCATTAACGGAGCTACAGTTAATTATTGACTGATTAGGGATTTAACCTTATCTTTCTATCAGGAGCTGGCCCGAGACTTAACCATAAGCAATTCAGAGCTAGGGTGAACCTACTCACGTGCCTTTTTCTTCTTTTACTTTGGGTCACTTTAGCTTGTCTTACCTATAATTCACTTTCAGGTCAGAATGGCCAGTTCTTAAAATACTTGGGAGTCCTCAAGAGCCCTGGAAATGAGAGGGGTTAGGTCCATGGCGAGGGGTGCCTGGAAACAGAGGGTTTGCAGAACTTCCCTTATTAGGTTTTCTAATTCAGCCCCTGGGGAGGAGAAAAGCAATGACTTTTTGTCTCTAAAAGTTGTGGTGATGTTTGTGGGTGAGAATCAGCTCCTCACTCCCCAAGGCAGCCTGTCTGCTGATGGCCTCTTGGCAAAGCTGGGGAATCAGCACAGGCAGCTCAGGCCCAGCTGCCCCAGATAAGAGGTGGCCCGTGTTAATGCACAGGCTTCCTCTGCACCTCAGCAGGGCCTTCCTTTTCTAAACAGTCTCCCTTTAATGTTGGCGAATGTTGTTTTTCCATTGACTCAACATCTCACTGGTAAGCCAGTGGGGAAAGTCGAGCGGGGGAGGGGGAAAGTGGGAAAGAGTAAAGCCAAAGCGAAAGAGAGAGGGACAGACAACAAGCTGGGCACCTGCTTTGGAAAGACAGTGAACAAGCCTAAAATTCTCCTTTCCTCTTGATTTAGCCTGGCCTTTTGTTCCCTCCTCATTTATTACTACAACACAGAAATCATCAAGGACTTTCCTCCGTGAGTTTAACTGTCTTAGCTAAAGGAAAGGGAAAAAGAAGGGAGTTATTAAAGTGCCTTAGAAAAGAGACAGGAATTAATTCTAGGAAAGAGAGGATGGGAAGAAAGCAAGTAAGAAGAGGAAAATCAGAGAGGCAAACAGAGAAGAGAGGGAAAGAGAAGCAGCACAGAAATGAAAGGCAAAAAGGAGAAGATAAAAGGAAAGAACAAAAAGAAAAGGAAGCAGGGAAAAAGAAAGGACTGCAGAAAAATAAAATCTGAAGTGAGAGTTTTTCCCCAGGGTTTTGTCAAACCCAAGGACAGTCCCGTGGAGAGGATGGAGGGCAGCTCCGTGAGGGGCTTCTCTGGGCAACCCAAGGTCAAGGGGCATCTTCAAAACCAAATCTTGATTAGAGCCAGCTAAATGTTTTGACTCGAAGGAGACACCAAGGATTATAAAGCAAAATAGAGCAGCATGAGTAAGAAAGGAACAGGAAAAGAAAGAAAATTAAAAAAAAAAAAAAAACTCAAGGGGACACAAAGGGAATGGTAGAAACCCCTTCTGAATCAGCCAGTCATCTACTAACAAGCTGTAAAGATCTCCAATGACAAGTTGTCACATTAGTTTAGTGAAACTGAAGCAGTACTTATCCCCTTTCCTGTGCTTAATCTCTCCCTGCGTGCCACAAAAACATGCTACCACATTTAATAGGATTAGTTTCCTTGCTTTCTCCCCCCACCCCTTTTATTTTTTACAATTCTATTTTCAGCAATACAGGGATCCTTGAATTCATCGACTTCCTGTGGCGCACAGCAAAACCTGGCGTGCATGTTTTTCACCCTTTAAAGACACTATTTGAAGTTGAAAAACATAATTTGACTGTTTTATACCTTTTCCTCCACGGAATGACTTTCTTTCTCCTCCTGGAAAGGTCCATAGCTTGGGGGGAGGGGCTTCATCACAAAAAGGTCAAGAGAAACTCAGACTACGGAAAAGGACTGACAAAGTCCAATCCCCGCAGAGGTGCTGAGCCCTGAGAGAAACTGCTCTGGCCCTGACTGCAGGCAGACCTGGGTTCCAGTTCTAATCCTGCTACTTACTTGGTCTTGTGGCCTTGAGCAAGTGGTGAAAACTTTCCCAGTCTCAGTTCACTCATGTGTACAGTGGAGACCATTCTTCTCAGGGGTGTTGGGAGAATGACACATAACACATTTTGTTTCCTCACTTCTAAGAATCACTTTTTCTCATATCTTGGGTTCCTAAAACCAATGCCTTCCAATCAGTTGTGCATTTTAGGTCATCGTGTTTTCCTGTCCTCTTGAAGGTCATCTTTAAAGGTATGTTAGGTCTTATAACCTATGGCATTTTAGGTTATAGAACACTTGAAGTGTTTCTTGATTCTAAAGTATCTGACATGTAGGAAGTGCTCAATAAACCTTACAGCAGCGGTTCTCAACCTGTGGGTTGTGACCCCTTTGGGGGTCCAACAACCCTTTCACAGGGGTCACCTAAACACATCTGCATATCAGAGACTTTACGATTCATAACAGTAGCAAAATTATAGTTATGAAGTAACAACAAAAATAATTTTATGGTTGGGGGTCACCACAACATGAGGAACTGTATTAAAGGGTTGCAGTATTAGGAAGGTTGAGAACCACTGCCTTAGAGGTAGGTACCTCTACTCTCACTGCTGTTGTCACTCTCCCAGCTGCTCCTTGCTGTGTTCTCTCCAAAAAGATCACTTTGAAGTATGAGAAGAGAAGTTGTTGACACTGTCTCCTCTCATCCAAATTATTCTAGAATAGACTTTTTTTTTTTTTTTTGAGACAGGGTCTCACTATGTCACCCTGGGTAGAGTGCCTTAGAGTCACAGCTCACAGCAACCTCAAACTCTTGGACTTAAGCCATTCTCCTCAGCCTCCTAAGTAGCTGGGACTACAGGCCCCTGCCACAGAGCTTGGCTATTTTTCTGTTGTAGTTGTCACTGTTGATTGGCGGGCCCAGGCCAGGTTTGAACCCACCAGCCTCGTTTTATGTGGCCGCGCCCTAGCCGCTGAGCCACAGGCACCTAGAATAGAGTTATTAATGGAGATTTCAGAAACCTACCTAACACAAACACCTATAATAATTGTTGATGTTGGGTCAGAACCACTCTGCTCTCACCAAGGTCACCAACTGCCATGCTCAGCAGGGTCTTGCAGACGGTAACTATGTGGCGAATTGAATTATTCTCAATTTTCCTTGAGTCCACTTTGGGTTATACACTTGCCCTCTTCCAAGCACTGGGGAGAGAAGAGGGCGAATTCGTCTGACCGCGCAGGAAAAAGGACGGTGCACAGTGGGACCTGGAGCGAGGGGACCCACACTCGGCCCCGCTGGCCACAGAGGAAGGTGCCCAGAGGAAGGGGGAAGCTGGCGTCCTGCGGGGCGCCGCGGAGGTGCGGCGGGGCGGGCACACCACCCACGGCGCAGGGCCCCGACAGGACGAGAGGGGGCCGAGGACCTGCAGAACTGAGGAGGTCATGCCAGCTACCCCCCACCCCGCCACCCGACGCCACCCAGTAGAGAGTCCGGGACGCCGTCCTGGTCCCCGCAGGCGGCAAGTCCAAGTCCTCCCGCCAACCGGGGATTATCGAGCTAGCGGCTTCAAAAGTCTGGGCGAGAGGAAGCCGAGATGTGTCGCCCTGCACCCGGGCTGGAGCAGCTGCCAAATTCAGCCTCCGCCTTGCCTTTTCTCCTGCCTGCTCCTCTGCCTCTCAAAGGATGCTGACAGAAGCCACTACCCCTTGGGGCCTCCTGCGGAGATACTAGTGCTCCTTGCTCAGCCGCAATTCCTGCCCCCCCCTCGCTGCTCCCCCCAATAGGACACCCACCCCACACTCTGTCCCCAACGCCACTCCCTGCTCCTTCCCCAACTACACCACCTCCTCCCAATGAGCCCCCTCACACGTTCCCCTGCCCCCAGTTGCTCCCATAGCCACAGGCACTCCTCCCTGGGGCCTCCGACTCTGCCCACCCAAGTATAGGGGAAAGGGTTCTTTCCACCACGGGGAGGTGCATGAGAGGAGAAGCCAGTTTGGCTCAAGTGTGTTTCTCTCAGGTTGCCTTGGGGTGCTGTTTAGTTCTCTAGAGTCACAGAGCTTTCCCACCTGGGTACAGAGAATGGCTGGCCAGCAGGAACCTTCCACACTTGCCCAAAAACACCCAAGAGCACTCAGAGGACAGACATCTAGGGTCAGTGTTTCTCCTCCCCCTTATCCAGGGAGTAGAGTGCCCCACACCCAACCCCTGGGGCCTGTTCTCTAGTGGGCTGGGCCCACAGATGCCCCACGCTGACAGTCCTTCCCTTCCTACTGTCCCCCAGCATATGATTACTTGATCGAAAGCCTTCTGACAAAACACCTTTCTTTGGTTGTTTAATTAGTCACTTTTAGCCATCTCCAGTTCTCAAATTGTCAGCCTGCTTCATCCGTTGTCTGCTGGTTCAGCCCGTTTCATTGCAGAATCACTGCCACACAGGGCACCTTCCTGCCTGTCTTCCTCTCCCTTCTCACAGCTGTCTTTGGCTGAGTTCTTCCTTAATTACCAGAGGGTGTGCTTGTATTCATGTAACTTTATGAAGGGTTATAGTTTGCTTTATATGGATTTGGGGTAGTTATTCATTTGAACATGTGACAACATAACATATATGATGTACATTTGCTCTTGTTTTACCTAGGAATGTTGACTTTTTTCCTTCTTGTTCCCTCTTGAATAGAACTTTTAGTCCTGTGCTTGCAGAGGTCCCAGGAATAACTTCTGTAGGAAAGGTTTGGCAGGTATAAAGCAGGGAAGGTGAAAGGGCCACAAAAGGGAGGAGAGTTCAAACTGGTAAATGCCCCTGTCTGCCAGTGGGCCGGATGGATGGTTCTAGGTCCAGGAGCACAGGGCCTAGCTTCTGAAAATACAAATTCTGATTTATTTTTTTATGGCCTACAAGGTGGGGGAGGAGTGAGCATATAAAAATGCCTAAGGTGGCGACCCTTTGTGAGCTAAAATATGCATACACATATATAGCCCACGACAGTCTGGTTTGCTCAGTCCAAAACACTGGAGCTAGGGGAAGGTTTTGTATAAGAGTACTTGTCAACACAAGGGTATACAGCACATGTGTGTGGACAATGTACTCCCTAAGTATTGAGCACCAATCACGTGCTGAACAATTTTGCTTATGTAGAAGTCTCTCCATAAATCTACAATTTGGACATTATTCCCACTTTACGGACAAAAAGAACTGAGGCTCAGACAGATTAAGTAACTCACCCAAGGTCACAGAATCAGTAACCAACTGGTTGAGCAGTGATTTGGCCATTCAGTGATACACTCCCCCCCATTCCCAGTCCTCCCACTGATAGACTGGTCGGGTAGGACAGGCCCAGAAATCTTAACTTTTTAAAAGCTTCTCTGCTGATTCTGATGATTGCCCAGGTCTTTGGAATCACTGCCCCACACCAACCCTCTCGCTATTCCTGTCACCAGTCTTGCCTCTGAGCAGTCTACTCCACGTTGGATAAAACATTTAAAACATATTTAAATAGCAATTTTGAAAAACTATGCAACATATGGATTTTCCTTTTGATCTCAAAATGATGACAAACAGACACTTAGATACTTCATAAAAGAAATATTACCAGAAAAATTATAGAGATCTGGCTTTCAACTTTGTCTTGCTCTAATTTAAACAAAATGCAACTTTCCAGAGTTACTCTCTACCCAAACAAATCCAAACTGGGAGTTTTCTTTTCTTTTCCCTGTGTCTGGCCTACATCTATTTATTTATAACCCGCTCCTCATCCTGAATAAAGCTCTGTAAGATGAACGGTATGGATAACTTAAGTCCTATCACCAAGGCCCCTGAAAATAGAGCACCTCCTCCTAATTCACAGCCTTGGAGTGGAAGACCAAAGAAAGGGAAGCTGGGACTAACAGCCAAATATCCTTAGATTGGCAAATGAAAGGAGGTGGGCAGAAGGGGAGATCTCTATCGCTTCGAACGCCCTGCCCTCCTGCAGTCCCAGGAGAGAGCAGCAGTCCCCAGCCCCTGTCCCTCAGTCTCCGCTGTCCGCTGCAGCAACAGGCAGGCAGCGGGGGAGGGAACGCTGTGGGGGCAGCGCGGGCTTGGTGTCAGCCGAGGTACCCCGGCCGCATCTCACGTTCCCCGGCGCCACGGTGTGCCGGGAGCAGGTGTTTGCCCTCTGCGCCCGGGCGTGCGCGGAGCCCAGGCTCGCGTAGCAGGGCTCCAGCCCTCACCGCGGCCAGGGATGAAGCCAGTGCTGCGGCTGGGCTGCGGCGGGGAAAGACCGGGTGAGCGGGCTGGGAAGTCTGGACCCCCAAGGGGTGCGCAGGCAGGAGGCGCGCGCCCTTTCCTTAGCAGAGTGCGGCGCCGCGGCTGTCGCTGCGGCATCTCGCGCTAGCTTTTTCCGGGCAGAGAGGCCGCGACACCTAGCGCGGGGCTGAGGCGGGGAGGGGAGGGAGGAGGACACCCGGAGCAAAGGGCGAACAAGGAAGACCCGCTCCCGCCAAGTGCCTGCAGAGGAGACTTCCAGCCTTCCTGCCCAACCCGAAACTTTTCCAACACAGGCGGGCGTATTCCTCCCAGATTTCAGCGGCTCCGAAATCACATCGCAGCCACGCAGGAGGCTTGGCAACACACGTGCCCTGGCACACACACGGAGGTGCACGGACACCCCAGAAGGGACCCGGGCTCTGGTGAGGTGGCTGAGGGCGTGAAGGCAGCGACGGCCACACAGCAGAAAGGACTTCCCGCAGGCGGGAATGAGCACTTTAAAACCTGCCACAGCTCTGAAGAGTGACGGTGCCCAGAGGCTTTGCGTAACTTTGCCCACTGCGCCCCCGCGTGCAAAGGCGTCCCTTCACAATCACCCTCACCCCACCCGACTCCCCTTGGGCTACTGCCCCAGTGACTGACTGTCTTTGTACTTAATCGACAGCGGAATCTATGATGATCTGAGCCAAAGCGGTGGTGGTGGTGGGGTGTAAATAGTGCAAATTCCACTTTCGAGCACCCCTCCCCTATGGAGCTAGAGAGAGCACCCCATTCTCCCCGAAGGCGCGTCCTCTCTGCTTCTCTCTGCCATTGGGTCTCCAGCTTCTTCACTATGGGCTGAAGAAGATAAAATACAACCAGATTGATGTGTATTCCACCACCACCACCATCCGCCCCCCCCCCCACACACACACCTAAAATCAGGGCCTCTCCAAATCCTAGCCCCAAAAGCTCTGAGTGGGGAAAGGCGAGTTACATGAGGGAGCTAATAGCACCCCCTCGGAAGGTGAGCTCGCGGCCTGGCGGGCGCCTTGCGGGGCTCTGCGCGGCCGAGCGGAGTGGCTGGATTATGTAAGTAGCAGCCCTCCATGTGCTCACCACCATCTGTTAATATCTTGATATTGGAAAGTTCGGTGCCTGAGGCAAAGCCAGGGTTGGCGGCGAAGAGCTCCCAGCCTACTCTTTTCTACTCCAGGGCAGGGAATGTGTCTTCCTTTGATTATTTTCACCCACTTTCATAAAATCAAGTGGTAGCGTGCCCCTTCGATCACTGACAACCCCCTCATCCCCGTGAGTGCCTATTTGTGGGCAAAGAATGATTTTCTTCAAGATCACCTTATTGTAATAAGTCCTTTCGATGAACTTATATTTGTATGACAATTCTGCCCTCCTTTAAGCCATGGAGCTGATTCTTAATTTGGGGGTGTGACTTTATTATTTACAAAATTACTTTTTCTGCCAGCACCCCTGGATCCAAATTCTTGCAAGGGTTATATTGCAACTTCTTTGGAGTGATTGGCTTCTGTTTACTTAGAAAGCTGTTGGTTAAACAAACATCACTGGAGAGGCTTCTAAGCAGTGGGGTTCCCAGGAGAGAAAACGCTGCAGCTGCTACTTGCTACTGATCTCGTGGCATTTCACTCCCCCCTCCCCATTTAGAACAAATCCAGGTTGAGCTTGGCCTCACGCTGAGCACAGGGGATGAGCCTGAGAGAGAGCCCGTCAGTCAGTCCGCCTCTAAACACCCTGCAGCAGGCCGGCCTGCACCCTGGGATTGGTATTTCTCTCTGTCCTTCTTCAGGATGATGGTAGTGGTGATGGTGGTGGTGGGTTCTATCAAGGTTCTCCACATCCTTCTCTAAAATCCACACCCACGTTTGCCTCTCAGCTGCATCTGGATGAAATTCCCAGAATTGGTTTATTTAAGATCTGATGATTGTTGTTTGTAAGGTTTTAAATTACTCATATGCACAAGTCTTCCCTCCTACCCCCACCTAAGAGCTTTTAAGAAAGACTGGGGGTGGGGGTTTGGGAGGCTACACCAAGGAAATGTCAAGGCGAAGTATGTTTAACCCAGAACAGATGGATGGGCGATAACTGCAAAAGTTTGACTAAGAACACACAGATCACCCTTCAGATAAATAAGTAAATGCAACCTGCAAGAATAGGGTTTGTTAAGAGACCCAGTCATAACTTGTGTTAACTTTTAAGTTATTCAGATTGTCTTGGCAATGGAGCAGAAGGAGGGGTTGCCTTGACCCTAGGCTTGGGCTCTGGTTTCAGAGATGAAGCCAATATCTAGGCGACTTGTAGTCTCCAGGCTGACTGATCGCTTCTCCCCTATCAGAAAACAAACCGGGAGTCGCCTGAGATAGGGGGCTCAGGCCTCATTCCTTGCTCAAGGGCTGCCCTGGACCCGGGAGAACGCTGCAGCACAGGCAAAAGAGATTGCCAGAAGCCTGGCCTGTATGTCGCCCCTACAGTAGAGGACAGGGCAGGACTCCACGTAGGCAACTCACCGCACTAGGAGCGGAGCTCGCTCGCTTAGCATCGCGCGCGCTTCCATTTCAACTAGCCGCTCCTGCGCCCTAATGCGGGCTGCGAACAGCAGTGGCAGAGCGTCGCGAGCCGTAAGCCCTGCTACCCAGGCTGGGCGATGGGGAGCTTCCTTGTTTGCCAAGCGGGTTACCCTGACTTGGACTCTGGGCCTGCCTCCTCCCGGAATGATAAAGGACTTACTGGGGTTCGCAGGGAACTTTTCTCACGCAGTTTCGGGCGTGGTGTGTGCAAAACATGCATTCGAGCGCAACGTGCAATGGACACAAACCTGTGGGCTGAAGTTCAAGCCATTTCTCTCCTGAGTCTAAATCCTTTTCTCAGTTCGTGAATCCTTTCTCTCCCCTTCTCTCACTCTGCTCTCCTCCCTTTTATATGTCAAGCTGAGCTGCTGGTTTTAAGGTGCGGAGGGCACAATATCCTTTACTCCTACCAGTTTGTGAGCTGGCGCTAACTTGTATATACAAGCTAAGATTCTTACAGAAAAGTAATGGGACGAAAAAGAAGAAAGGAAGGAGCTTTGATTCATTTTCAGACTCCAGATTTCCCCGCTCAATACACCCGCTTACCTCGAAGGAACCCAACCAATGGAAGCAGTATTCTACCCTGTATTTAATGGGCATGTGGATAGATTATTTCTGTTCCCAACATAAATTATCACATCCCAGCTAGAACACTTGATACCACCGTCAGTCGTTGGAGGTATGAGTATGCTGTCTGTGTTGTTCTCATAATGCAGAGGGGGGAGTGTCAGAGGGCGGCGAAAGGGGGCCAAAAGAAGGTTGGGGATGCGCAGGGAAGTCTCTTTCTAATACCAGCACCAAACCTGGCCGGCCTAATTTTTTCTCCTTCTTCTTTTCAATGTTTGAATTCCTAGCCAAAAGTTCCCTACAGTGTATAGATTCAGACATACTAACATCGTTATTCTGACTCAAAAAAAAAAAAAAGACTTAATATCCTGTTTATAGTTTGGTAAATTTGAGGCTGAAACTGTAAATTTCCTAGAAAGGAGAGAGAGATTGAGAGAGCGTGTGTGTGTTGTGACAGAAGATGGTGGTAGTGTTTGGCCAGGGTACTTGTAACACATCTCATAAATACCCTGTTGTCACGACACAGCATGATTCAACCTTTGATCTGATTAAATTTGAGTGACACGTGAAAAAATACCTATCCTCATCCCACCTAAAAAAAAAAAATCAGTGTCTAATCGACTATGTATGAACGTTCCTGCTTCCCAGCTCTTGCAAGTCCTAGTTTTTATAGGATCTTTAAGTCATAAACGCCTCTGCTTTATTAAAAGCCGTTTACTGTGCCCGATGAAAGGGACTTTCTGACTGCCGCTGGAGGCTCGATCTTTACCATTTGTAACTTGCAAAGCCCAAGGAGCTCCTTAAAAGCCATGTAATTTAAAGAAATCTTGCTAGTTTTTTTAAATCCAAGAAAACGTTAAACCAAAGTGAATTCTCAATGGTTTTACGTTAGAGCCTGACACTTAAGCGACTGAAATCTCTTGCCTAATAAACTTTAAAGTTTGTTCACCAGGCGGCAAAACTGTGTAAATCCTGGATTGTACCTCTTTCCTAGGTCATTCTGGGGTGAGTGAATTATTGAGGGGTAATCGCCAGATAATGTTTGTAACGTAGTCGAATTTTTTAAAGGGCTGCTGTACCTGCAATCTTAATAATTTTAGAGACAACCAAGGGTGAATATTCTTCTCCTTAATAATTTCCACTGGAGATTGGGACTCAGCCAATGTTGATCTTCTGATATCAGACGCAACGGACTCAGCGTGAACCCTCTGGCGCTTATTATTTTAATACCAAACCTACCTGTATTTTACTGTCCACCTTCCCTTTAAAAGGAAGCAAAGGTGACATGTATTCTTGATACTACCTATGATCCTTTTAAAAGTGGAATGGTCTGCAGATCCCTCACTCCCTCCTCCTACACCACCCCACTCCTAAAGCCCCCACTTTTTCCCCCATATACTTTAACGTGCCTTCCTCCACCCAAGTCTGAGGAGCGCTCACTCGCTCGGCCCTCGACGAACTCGATCAGCTGTATCTGGGAAATGAAAGAGAGAAAGAGAGAGAGAGAGGGAGAGAGACAGAGGACCTGCGTCCTGGGAGAGCGAGAGTGAGCCGGGCGCCGCTCGCGCCGTCTCCCGCTTTGCACAGTGCCCGCAGATGGCTTGCTCCGGCCCCGGCGCGGCGATCCAGTCGCCCCGAAGCAGTGGCAGGGCGGGGGTGGGGGTGGGGGCCCGGGATGGAGGCCGGGGAGGGGGAGCGCGGGGCCCCTCTCCCCTCCTCTCTTCCCAGCCCCTCACCCCCACCCCTTTTATATATTTTTTTTCCTCCCAAGTTCTCTTGCCTTGCTATCCCCCCTTGAATCCGAAGGCGCCTCGCGATTGGGTGCTGGGGCCGGGTACGTCAGTCAGACTGTGACGTGCAGTCTTCCTGTTTCCTTCAGCTGTGTCTTAAAGTAAATCTTGTTGTGGAGCGGAGCCCTCAGCTGAGGGAGCGCTCTGAAATAATACACCATTGCAGCCGGGGAAAGCAGAGCGGCGCAAAAGAGCTCTCGCCGGGTCCGCCTGCTCCCTCTCCGCTTCGCTCCTCTTCTTTCCTCTTCTCTCCTCTCCTGCATTCTCTTCCTCTTTTCTTTTTCTCCTCTTCTAGCCTCTCCTCTCCTGTCCCCTCCCCGCCCTCCTCAGTCTCTCCCCTCTCCCTCTCCCACTCGCCCCGCTCCCTCGCTCGCTCGCTCTCGCACAGACTCACCGTCCCTTGTCCAATTATCATATTCATCACCCGCAAGACATCACCGTGTGTGCGCG
>NW_003852624.1:904958-906005 GCF_000181295.1 Otolemur garnettii
AAAAAAAAAAAAAAAAAAAAAAAAAAAAAAAAAAAAAAAGGAGAGACTCGGTCCCACTGCTCACTGCACCGCGTAAGTATCTTCTCCCCCTCGTGAGTCCCTCCCCTTTTCCAGAATCACTTGCACTGGCTTGTTCTTGAATGAGAAGGAAAGAAAAGAGCCTCCCATTACTCATAGCCGTGTAAACATTTTTTTTTTCCAGGAGAAAATGGTGTTATTTAAATGAATCATAATAAAATAGCCTCTAAACAGTTTCTGAGCAGGAGCCTCAGTGGAACTCAGCGCTCCGCTCCTCCCAGTCAGTTTCTAAGAGTAAGTGATCCGCTTGGCTTTTATTTCTTTCTCTTTCCTGCTGGTGGCTGGGGGTGGTGTTGGCGATGGGGGGGAAGGCTGATGTTGCTGGACTTGTCGCTGATCTTGTCACCTTTTGTGTACTGTTTCTGGGGTGTGAGGAGGCGTTTGCTTCCTCTCCTTCTTTCTCTTGCCCTCTCTTCTCGGGAGAGAGGACCGCGAGGGGGGACCGGCTCGCTTTTTGTTCCTCTTGGTCCCAGCTTTCCGCCAAGCCTCATCCTTCCCATCTCCCCCGGGTTAAAACTCCAGGGCTAGTCCCACGTCCTTTCTCTTTGTCTTGTTTATTATAGCTGCCTTTCTTCCCGGCTCTTCCAATTTGCTTGTCATTTGCATACCTTTCACTTCTCCTTTTTAACCCCAGCAGTGGGCCGGGAGTAGGGAGGACAGGGTGTGGGGGGCGGGGGGCGCTCTATCACTTTCCTCGCAAAACGCTGTCGAAGCCGAAATGTTGAAATCAGGGTTGGAGCGGTGGAGTGATGGGTCCCGGGAAACGAGCACGGCACCCCTCTCCTGAGCTCGGGGACCCAGGACTGGGTCCAGTGGAGTAGGGTAAGGCAGCACCGGGAGCCTCGGGGGCGAGTGTGGTGCAGGGATCAGGGCCCAAGCGTCGCAGAGGACCGAAGGGTCGAGCTTCGGGTGGGGGTAGGGATGTTCTTGGGCAGTAGACACCGGAGGCGAAGAATCTCCCAGCCTTCG
>NW_003852624.1:906031-923531 GCF_000181295.1 Otolemur garnettii
GAGGAGGGTGGAGAGGAGAGGTGAGAGTAATTGTTACTGGGAAGGGTAGTGAGGAGGGCGGGAAGATGGGGTAGAGCTTCGGCTATCTTGTCTGAGCAGACCAGGAGGGGGACGCACCGGAGGTGGGGCGGTGGCAGACATCACCCAAAGTCCAGTTTAGCAAGTTATTGGCTCTTCTGGTGTGCCAGCCGGTTTCTCCTCCTGCTGAAACTGAACGTTGGTGGAAAGAGTGATGGGGGTGTTGAGGGGGAATAGCTTTCCCCCGACTCCCAGGTCTCCAGGCCCCTTCCTAGCTTCTTAGGAAGTTGAGAGCCCTCCGGCAGACAGAGAGCAGAGCTAGGAGGAGGGGTTGGGCGAGAGTTTTAAATAGCCCAAGGAGGCAGGTTGGAGTGTGAAACTGCTGTTCTTGGCAACCCAGAACCCTACTCCGCCTGGGGGAAGGCTGAGAACTCACCTGCTTGTTTTTATTTTTCCAAGAACGTCTGTGTTGTCTCCTTGAGCTTATAAAAACAGAGCAAGCACAGGGTGGCCTCTCAAAGTCAAGGCTAGAAGAGTCTCTCCTCTTGTTCTCTCTCTCTCTTCCACCCATACCCTCCCTTATTTAAAAAAAAAAAAAAATCATTTCCTTTCCTAAACTAGGTAGGCAGAAGTCTATTAGCAGAGTGCGCATGGGCAGGGCCTGACAGGTGTGTTGTGTCAAGAAAGACAGGTGCAAATTTCCTCTGTGTCTGTACAGTTGCAGACCACAATGCTTGCTGGGGGCTGTAGTGGTTTATGAATGTATGGTTGTCCCGGTTAATGGGATTGTCTGGGCTAATGGGAATTGGGCTGTTGTGCTTTGAGCCTTGCCATGTGAGTTCTCTGGGTGGGGGGTGGGGAGCTAGTTGGTATGTGTTTGTTTATTTTTCTTAAGGATGTTGGCAGGCTGCTGCTGAGGCCATTTCTCAGGCTTCTGCCTACCAGTCAGCCAAAAGCACCCCCACTTCAGGCAGCAGGTGGAGGGAGACTAAGTTTCTCTTTGCTTCCCTCTAGTTCATGACTATCTCCCAGGTCTGTGCTTAGGGAGGGAGAGAGAGTGAGAACTGTTCTTTGTGTGTGTGTGTTTGTGTGTGTGTACACGCGTGCGCCTGCGTGGCTCTTTGGACAGCCATGGGTGGTGTGTAACTGCCAAGAATACCAAAGTCGGTTTGAAAGTGTTACTGTTGTTAAAGCTTATCTTTTTAGCATGCTTTCTCCTTGCTCAGAAAGAATAGGCATGTGCATAAACTCTTTCCAGTCTTACGTTAAATACTTTCATAAAGTAGAATGAGCCTGTCATTGTACCAGATGCGTGCCAAGTGTCTTAGCATGACTTTCACGGAGAAGGAAAATCTCAAGTATCTCAAGTCGGTGAGAAGGTAACTGCTTTTCTCTTTAATGCAAGATAAGGTCAGTCAGTTCTACGAAGAGTTTCTTGCAAGAACTTCTGCTTATTTTCTAAATGAAATGGGCTGTGTGAGAGGAGGAAGAAAAAGAAGAGTATCTCTGTTAATCTATCTATGGGCCATAGTGTGGAAATGTTTACAAAATGGTAAAACAGAAGAAGTTAAGGGCTATGGCTTGATGTGAAGGGAAGATGTTGGGAATTTAATGTAAAGCACTGTATCGGCTTCTTCAAACTTGGCCTTTGAAAATTTCCTTTAATGGACAATTTCTTTAAACTGCATTGCATAGGAATAAGTTAAATGGTGGATGGTTTTTGTTGGTTTATATTGTTGTTTGGGTGGCTATCATGGTTTCCATGAAAAAGAGATAGTGTATATCATTTTATTCATTACACTTAACAGCAAAGTTCCCCTCAATACTTTCCTTGGGTGCTTTCGAAGTTCTTTGGTTTTTAAAACATCATCTATGGCTATGTTCCTTTGCTTTATTTTTAATGGGGGTTATCTGTGCTTGGCATTTATTGATATTTTATGTGTCCATTATGCAGAATTCTATTTAGTTTAATCACCACCTTGTGGGAAAAAAGCCATACACACATAACATACATCTTTGTTCCCACTTTATTCATTGCATCTTTCCTCTATAAGGAGCACATGCAATCTTAAAATCTAAGCTAGCTAATTCTCTAAGTTTCCTCTTCTAAGAAGACCTCTTCTTTATTTGTTTAAAACTCAAGGAGGCCTTTTTAAAGGAATTTCTTATATCATTTCAGGGATTGTCTCAAATTTGCAATATTAATATAAGAATTTTTAGAGTCAGGATTAACAAAAGAAATTATAAAATGTTGCTTGTGATAATATGAGAATGGGCTGTGTGTGACATATTATTATAGGATTTTAATTAAGTACCTATAGAAATCTGAAAGGATATATACACAAGGAATGTCTCAAACCTTACTGCCTAGTATATTCTGAAAGGACATTTAGAGTATTTCAATTTTCTGCAAAAAGAGAAAAATGTAAGTGTATTTTCTTAAAATTATTTTCTACCTTCTTTTAGTTACCAATTTGGTGAGTTATTACTTTTTAAATAAGTAGAAATTAGTATTTTATATATGTCTCAGAAAATAGTCTGTGTTCATTTTATATGTAAAAAAAGGTATGGAATTTTTGACAGGATGGAATAATCTTGAATGAAATCTTAGACAATTTGAGAGCTCTATTGTGCAGGAAATTTTAAAACTTAACAATACAATCTTAGTTAATTGAAGTATTAACTTACGTCAAGTGAGTTCTTCAAAATAAACATCAAAGGCTTTCCTAACCTGATAGTAAGGGGAAATATCTCTGAAGGCAAAGTTGATAATTAGCAGAAAAGAACTCTTGAATACAGTGAAGTGTATGGCCCACTGATTTGGGGATACCTAAATCAAATCATCTGATTTTTCTTCCCCATTGAAGCACTGATTTCCAAAGTGATTTAAAATATTCTTTGTTAATGATATTCCAATTGAAATTTCATAACCAAGTTGACCCAAGTAGATTACAGGCCCATTCAAAGATGATTTTCTAAAAGAAGTCAAATGTAAGCTTGAGCAATTTCTTCCAATAATTTTACCAACAAAGACAGATCATGTAAATAATCCAAGCAGGAAACCATGCCAACCTTACACTCTGCCTGTCTCATAAAAGATTTGTCTGAACTATCTGTATAATTACAATAATGAAACACTTCTTTGTCCAGAATCTAGACTCCAGATAGATTCAGTAAAAGTTACATCCCCTTCCCCAAAATAACTTCTTTATTAAAGTGGAGCACTTAACCATTTTCTACTGCATATTGAAGTGTTCCTTTTAATTCTTTGCTAAAAATTCCTTTTTCCTAGCCTTAAGTCATCAGTTTCCTCAGGACTTTCCATGTTAAATAGAATGCCACATAATTCAGATTTTAATGAGGAATCTTTTGAAGTAGTTAAAATTTGATTTGATTATACCTGGATGTTTGTCCTTGTAATATTTTTTTCTGGGTGAAATCTGCTATGTTAAGATATGTATTGTAAAGGAATTATTAAAGTATTTATGTAGTTTGTTTATACACCAATTGGTATAACAAAATATTAACAATAAAAAATACTATGTAGATTTTTGCATTAATTAAAGAGGAGTTTACAGGGATGAAGTATGCATAGCTGATTAATAATACATTTGAGTTCAGATTCTACATCAATATTTTTAAAGCATCCTTGTTTATATTGATGTTCACTAGCGCTGGTCAAAAGGCTTCATATTGATTGAATTAAATTCAAAATGAATGTCAAAATGAAAATACAATAAGAATCAACATTAATTATAGCTGAAACATTGTGGCTTAATACCTGTGTTGAGAAATCAGAGAATTTTTAAAAATCTGACTGGACAAGACAATATTAATGAGAAAGTCATTCTATAGCATCCTTTAAATTCTGAATTAGGAAAGCATGGAAACATTGGGAAATGTTTTCAAGTCATTTAACTTACATGATGGTCATTCACCAGTGCATTTTCTTATGTGGTAAATATATTCATATGTATATACATATATATATATAGTTTATGAACATGATGCTAAGAAAGTACTGTGTTCACCAGTTATTAGTATTTAATCTGCCCCAGAGTCCCCATGGGTTATTCTCCCGAAGTATATTATCACTCTACCTTCACTTCTAAATGGAGGTCTAAGCTGTATGGAGAAATTTATTCATTTGTGCTTCTTAATGCATTGCCTTATGTATCTGGATTCTATAATTTTTCTTATTTTTCCCATTTGTGTTGCCCTCTTTGTTATGCTTCAGCCAGATATTTTACAAGATCTAAAAGTGTTTAAATTTTTTTTGCCCCAAACAGAAACAAATCATTTAATCTAAAAATGTTGACTGCTTGGAAGAGAATTGCAAAAAAATCAGTTTAGTTTGGTGAAGATGGAGGGAGTTATAAGATATCTTGATCTTCACAAACCCAACAAGCATATTTAATTAACACTTACTCTCCACTGAAAATGAAAGTGTCATTTTATTCCACCTTAGAAAGAGCACAGCCCTCCTCTTGGCTCCAGCATGAGGCAGGGATGCAGCTGTTGATACCTAGGCTAGATGAGAGGAAGTGGAGTTGACGCAGAGGTAAATGGCTGTTGGAAAAGGAAGGATGCCTGGGGATGACCTTGTATCATCAGGACACCAGTGTGTCCTTTCAGCACCTTGTTGTAGAGGTGCTCTTCCCGTAGCAAGGATGGCAGGAGGAAAGTTTTGTTTGAGTGTTAAGATTAACAGTGTTAAGAAGAAAAAATACTGCAGAAAGTTTGCTCAACATTTTGATTGGAGAGCCATGTGTGCTTTGCAGGTGATATTAAAGAGAAAATGATTTGCCCAGAAAAAGAAAAGAGGTAACATTTTAATAATGTCAATGAACTCAATTTGGGGGAAGCTGTTATACAAACAAAAAAGTCTTCCTTGTAACCTCCCTCAAAGGCAAGTGTTTCTGTGATTGATAGAGCTTTGGAATAATTAATCCTTTTTCCTGTCCCTGTCAACCTCTCCTTGTTTTTTCTTGCACCTGACAGCTAACCTGATTTATCAGATTGAATGTATTAGTGTAATATTCGTCACTGCATTTTTGTATTCCTGAAATCAATTTTATTATCAGGGTGTGAAAGGATCTCAATCATTCTGAATTTGATTTTGAACACAATTTTGAAGTTATTGAGATCTCTATCTCCAGTCCAAGTTCAGGAAATTTTATCCTGAAGCAAACAAAAAGTATTTCATACTTAGGCATACCAAAACAAATATAAAGAAGCATCATCTTGCCTTCATGGTCCCCTACAGCCAGTTCTTTCAAAATGTTTCATCTTCGTATAAAAATCAGGAGCAAATACAGCATGATGAAATCTTTTGTCACTTAAAAAAATATATACATATTGTTGCCATCTAAGCATTGAGCATTTTCTTGATTTTACAGGTTATTTCATGCTGAAATTATGCCTATTTGCATGGATAGTCATTCTTTAAAACTAGCCACAGATGCAGTCCTAGGGAGCACGTAGATGTTTTTACAGGTGAACCGAAAGAGATGGGAGCTGTTCCAAACACTCTGCACGCTGCCTTTGGCAATAGACCCTGTTATTGTGAAGATGTGCTCTGTTAAGCAAACGTGAAGTTTAATATTAGATAAACCCGGCATGAAAAAATTATTTTTATTTTCTTCATAAAATGTTGACTGTAAACAAAAAGATGTGACTTCCTGGATGTATACAAAATTGGGGGTTAGCATCACTGAGTTCATAAGTTGCACAATATGTCAAGGGTCTTATATAAAATTCAAGGAAGGATGTTGTTCCCTTTTTTATATTGTGTTCCTAAGAAACAATGGAAGTTCATATACAAAGAAGGTGTTTCCCTTTCTCACACCTTTGACTGATGTTATTTTCTTTCTTATTTGTGGATCTTCTTCCAGTCTTTGATTTTTATTTTTTCTTTAATTTGGCATAGGAAACAATATCCACAAATAATGTATTTTAAAGAGTTTCTTTGGGCATTTGAAGTATTGTTTTGGCAGATTTTAACAGAAGAAAACTAATCCTGGAGATATATTTACCCTTGCCTAGTTCAATAATTTATTGATTTCTAAAATGTGATGACATCCTCCTTTTGCAGTGAATCCAACTTTATAATAATTTTAAGTCATCAGAAGGACATTGTGAAAATTCATAAATATTCTCCCAGTTATTTTAAGATATAGCAACAGATACCATCTTCTCATATGATGTCACTAATAAAAAATGCATAACTATGCTAAATAAGCAGATTTGTAAAATGAGTATTTGTGCATTTATTTCAATGCTAAACTGACCATTTATGTTTGAAAGATGCTGATTGGGGTGTTCTTCCCATTTGACATATGACAAAAATATTTTAAAATTCCGTAATAAAAGGTGTGTGTTCATTATCTGCATTTATTTTAGAGTCTTTTTCCTTTAATAGCATTCAAACCGTGATAATTTTAATGCAGAAATGGAATTTTTCATTCAAATTTCACACAGCCTCAAAATGTAACCTTATTTCTTAAGTATAGAGCCCTTTCATCTTCTTTTACAATATGAATCTCAATGCCCAAAATTTAATCAATTGGTTGTCAGAGGCTGTGTTCTTATAATCTACTGTTTCTTCTGAAGATAAACAGTATCATTTTAGGCATTTGTGAAAGAGAATCATATTACTGGTGCTTAAGCAGTTTTTGCTTTTTTTTTTTTTAATCTTAATCCATCTTAAACCAGTGGAGCAGAAATATTTAAAAATGTTTCATTTCAAGCAGAGTGCATAATAAATTGCAATAATTGTAATGTGCCATAAATCCCAGAGCCTATGCATTTTGCATTTGATTCAGGATTGAGGTCAGGAAATTTGGAGAAATTTAAAGAAAATGATTCATCAGTCCTTTTGTTCTGTTGGCCAGGGTCCCGGGATTCTTGAGCTGTGCCCAGCTGACGAGCTTTTGAAGATGGCACAATAACCGTCCAGTGATGCCTGACCATGACAGCACAGCCCTCTTAAGCCGGCAAACCAAGAGGAGAAGAGTTGACATTGGAGTGAAAAGGACGGTAGGGACAGCATCTGCATTTTTTGCTAAGGCAAGAGCAACGTTTTTTAGTGCCATGAATCCCCAAGGTTCTGAGCAGGATGTCGAGTATTCAGTGGTGCAGCATGCAGATGGGGAAAAGTCAAATGTACTCCGCAAGCTGCTGAAGAGGGCGAACTCGTATGAAGATGCCATGATGCCTTTTCCAGGAGCAACCATAATTTCCCAGCTGTTGAAAAATAACATGAACAAAAATGGTGGCACAGAGCCCAGTTTCCAAGCCAGCGGTCTCTCTAGTACAGGCTCCGAAGTACATCAGGAGGATATATGCAGCAACTCTTCAAGAGACAGCCCCCCAGAGTGTCTTTCCCCTTTTGGCAGGCCTACTATGAGCCAGTTTGATATGGATCGCTTATGTGACGAGCACCTGAGAGCAAAGCGCGCCCGGGTTGAGAATATAATCCGGGGTATGAGCCATTCCCCCAGTGTGGCATTAAGGGGCAATGAAAATGAAAGAGAGATGGCCCCGCAGTCTGTGAGTCCCCGAGAAAGTTACAGAGAAAACAAACGCAAGCAGAAGCTGCCGCAGCAGCAGCAACAGAGTTTCCAGCAGCTGGTTTCAGCCCGAAAAGAACAGAAGCGAGAGGAGCGCCGACAGCTGAAACAGCAGCTGGAGGACATGCAGAAACAGCTGCGCCAGCTGCAGGAGAAGTTCTACCAAATCTATGACAGCACTGACTCGGAAAATGATGAAGATGGGAACCTGTCTGAAGACAGCATGCGCTCGGAGATGCTGGACGCCCGGGCCCAGGACTCCGTCGGGAGGTCAGACACCGAGATGTGCGAGCTGGACCCGGGGCAGTTCATCGACCGAGCCCGAGCCCTGATCAGAGAGCAGGAAATGGCTGAGAACAAGCCGAAGCGAGAAGGCAGCAACAAAGAAAGAGATCACGGGCCAAACGCCTTACAACCGGAAGGCAAGCATTTGGCCGAGACCTTGAAACAGGAACTGAACACTGCCATGTCACAAGTTGTGGACACTGTGGTCAAAGTCTTTTCGGCCAAACCCTCCCGCCAGGTTCCTCAGGTCTTCCCGCCTCTCCAGATCCCCCAGGCCAGATTTGCAGTCAATGGGGAGAACCACAATTTCCACACCGCCAACCAGCGCCTGCAGTGCTTTGGCGACGTCATCATTCCGAACCCCTTGGACACCTTTGGCAACGTGCAGATGCCTAGTTCCACAGACCAGACCGAAGCCCTGCCCTTGGTTGTCCGCAAAAACTCCTCTGACCAGTCTGCCTCCGGCCCCACCGCTGGCAGCCACCACCAGCCCCTGCACCAGTCGCCTCTCTCTGCCACCGCAGGCTTCACCACGTCCACCTTCCGCCACCCCTTCCCCCTGCCCTTGATGGCCTACCCATTTCAGAGTCCATTAGGTGCTCCCTCCGGCTCCTTCTCTGGGAAAGACAGAGCCTCTCCTGAATCCTTAGACTTAACTAGGGACACGACGAGCCTGAGGACCAAGATGTCATCTCACCACCTGAGCCACCACCCTTGTTCACCAGCACACCCGCCCAGCACCGCGGAAGGGCTCTCCTTGTCACTCATAAAGTCTGAGTGCGGCGACCTTCAAGACATGTCCGAAATCTCACCTTATTCGGGAAGTGCAATATCCTTTTATTTTCCCCTCAAGGAAGAGACAAAACAAAAAACAAAAAGGTTTCCCAAAAGGTTAGGTTTACGCAATATCTAGGATAATGTAGATTAGTATCTTCTTAAGAATGGGATTTTTCCTAGTATTCAACGGAATAGACTTTTATCAGCAGGCCTGCGGGATTCCTGATTGCAGAAAAAGCTTAAAACGTAAACCAACACATTTGCAACTTTCACAAGTTGTTCATTGCCTCAAGGGGCTGGTGTTTTTAATATGTGGTTTTTCTACTGTTCTTCCCTGCACAATCTTCTTACCTCACTCTCTCTTTCAAAGAGTAAATTCAGAGATGGAAAAAAATCTCATTGTAAATATTGATTGAAATTTCTCAGATTTTTTTTTTTTTTAAGATGGTAAGTTTCATGATGAAGTAAAGAGAAAAGTCAGGCCCTAAGATCCCATAAGCAGAATTCTTTAAACCATCTGCAAGGTTTCTGGTCTAGTCAAAGAAGGCCAGTGAAATCTTACCAAGAGCACTTTGTGGGAGGCTGAGGTGGGAGAAAAATGGATGGGGATGAACTTAATCTTTAAGTGAGACTTTTTTTTTTTAAGGAAATATACAGGTACTGATTTATTCAGACAGCATTGGTCTCTCTCTCTCGTTCACCCAAGGTCTGTTCTTTGGGTCTGGTGCAGCTGCCTCTATGCATGATTAACCTCTGTTCAGCCATACACAGAAATCTTTTGTCCTAACATACACAAAGCAAATTATTTTGGAAAGCGGGAGAGCACAATTAAATATAAAACTCAGCTGTATTCGGCTTAAAAATGGCTATCTTTCTATGACTCTTAAATTCTGAACTTGACTTTTATGTAGAGATACCAGTTATATTTTTTATTAGATCTATCCGGAACTCCAGCTATTTTAAACGGATGATTTTTTTTCTTTCTCTGCACATTGGTTCTTTTAGTACATTTTTAAAAAAATCTTGTAGTTCTTGGTCTTTGGGGGTAGTAGAATAGTAGCATTTGGGGGCAGGTGGAGGCATATCTCTTGTATAATAAATTACCAGATGGATATAAAATTTAGCAATTAAGTTGGCTGTTACTAAATTGAGGATTTTGAGCAATCATCTTGATGACTAGAGATTGACATTTTCGCATCAAAGCCCACTCCAGAGGCTGGCATGTAAGTGCAAAAGTCCCAGCTATAGTGGAAAAGTGCCTTCTTAGTTAATGGAGGTCATATTGCCATACTTTCAGCCAATTCTTTGGATAGTAGTGAAGATTTCTGATGCGGTGAACTGGAGCCACAAGCATGAAGTCTACCTTGAGGAGTTCAACATGGAGTCTCTTTCCATAGTGAGGAAGAAGAAAAGGTTGTCAAAGAAAGAGAAAGATGTTGGAGATTTAGATAGGTAAATAGAGATTGAGACTTGGCTTGGTTGTTGATTTAACTCTTACCTTTCAAAGCTCTAAAATTCAATCTACCAATCATGAATTAAAGCTGCCCCCAGCCCCATGCCTTATAAATTGTAAGCAAGTAATAAATATTGGTCAAAATGATTGGAATATAGATATTGATGATCAGACAGGCAAAGTAAGAAGACACTGTGACCCCAATTTTTTTTTTTTTACCCTTTGCTTTGTAAGCAGCAAAGGCATCATCAGAGGTTCAGGTCAGACTAATGTCTAGCGATAAGAACCACTACACCTCAGAGATTCCTTAACTTCATTTAGAAACAAGTTGTAGTGATAGTGGGTTCTCTCTCTCTTTTTCTCTCCCCTCCCCTAAACACACACACACATACACACACTCTGAAGCAACGTGCATGCCCATTTTGGTGACTATTTGAAGCCAGGTTTCAAAGTCCTGTAAGTCCATACTGAACTCCTCAAATCAAGATGCCAGTTTATGGGGTGTTTTTTCATTATATTTTTCATTGTAACCAGATAGTTATAATTATGGCTGTACTTTTTTAGACTAGGTTTGGTCTTCCAGGAAAAAAAAAAATCTTTTAGATTGCTTTAAGTATTGGCTATCATTGTCTCACTCTCTCTAAATCCCCTGAGGAATTTTGAGGATTTGAACTGAAAGACGTTTCTTTTATTTCTATATGTGTCAAAGGCTTTAAAGAAAATACAGTTGGTGCTTCTTCAGAAGATTAGCTGTTCCTGTCTCCTGTAAATCTGTACAAGATTCTGGTGAACAGTGACGGTTAAGAAACATCCAGCTCATATGAAATATTAGCTGCTTACACCTGGCATTATTTCTTTCATAGAGCTAAATAATTTTGGCCTCTTGTAATGAATGATTACATTTTCCACCTTTTGGCCTTCTATGCTCTGGTTCCTTCTCTTTCCCCTGTGATACATTGCACTTTAACCATTTATCTCATTGATGTGTTACTTCTCAGGCAAAGAAGATAGGCAAACAAGTTTTTCAATAGTTCACAGAGTTCCAAAACCAGCGAGGATCTGAGTGTGGGGAGATTGGATCCACTTTTCTCCTGTCTCTATGTCTATATAGCAGTGAGTTCTTTTCTTAATTCATCTGATGGTGTACAGGCCAAATTCTCAAGCTTTCACTTTGAAGAAATCTCTGGGAATCACAGTGAGTGATTAATAACTTCAGTTTTAGGGATATAGATCCTTATGTGAACCTGTTGTAGAGTTACTGCTTGAAAAGATCAGTAGAAATGGGTAGGAATGAGATGAAATGGTATCACCGTGATTACCATTATTAACCATTTTTTATTTTTTAGTTCATGGCTTTCCAAATTGTTATCAATCATTTAATTCTTAAGGGAATAAATCCTTTCCTACTGCAAAGGGTATCATCCTTTTTTTTTGAATAAGCCAAGATAAGAACACCAGCTTATCACATAAATCCATTCTAAGTTCAGCACATTAAACATATATGTTCTGTAGGATATAACACACTACCTAATTATCCCTTCTGTTAGACAGGAGACAGTGAATGTCTGTGAGTCAAACTGAATGTCAGTGCACCTGCTCCAAGGGCTCACTCATGTCTTGTATATAAAAAATGTGTCCAGTATCTTTGCAAATGATTCTATTTAATCAAATATTAAGTTTTATTCAAATTCCCAAAGAAACAACCAGCCAATTGCTTTTCTTCATGATGTTCCTTGTCATTCACCCTCTTTGCATCTCAAGAAAAATAGCCTTGTGTCGGCCTCAAACATTTGCATGTGCCCAATTAAAGCACAACAGTAGTGTTACAAGCCGTTAAGACGTGTGCAGGTGAAGAAATTGAGCCTGTTCTCTCTGACAGCCAGCTTTCCCTTCTCAACTTTTACAAAGAATGTTTAAAAGACCTGAAGTTTAGAAAGGAAAATTGCTTGGTAATTTGAAATTAAAATCCAACCGGAAAACATGGATTAAAAATGGATTTCTAAAATGTAAAACAACCCACCAAAGTCAATCTTTTAGAAGTCTTGTGAGGCTATTATAATATTATTAGCTATAGTGAAACATTGTAGATTAAAGGCTGAAAGATTCTGAGCTTCTAAGTCCCTCCCCCCCAGAAAAAAAATTATATAGTAAGTAAGTACATTTTTTAAAAGAGGATTTCCATTCTCTGTGTGTCCCTCTGATTATGTGGGATGTCATAGTGAAATAACAACTTATTCTCTATCATTATGTGAATGAGTTTAGATCTTTTCTCCCCATTGCAGGTTTGGGGGGGGGCAAGGAATCTCTTAGAAATTCATCAAATCAGAGAATAAGAAGAAACTTAAAACTCTTTAGTTTTCAAGCATCTTAGAAAATGTAAGTAGTCTCAATCCGTTTGACTGGAACTGCAGTGTGTAAAATCTCCAGCCACAATCCAGAGTTCAGTTGGAAGAAAGAATTTTCTTCTGCAGGCTTCCCCACCTATTATCCTTCCCTTTGCCTTTTTGCTGCCTGGCGGCTCCTCCCTCCCGCGCTGCTGTTTAGGTAAGGTTATATTGTGCTTGGTAAACAGACAACACTTAGGTTCTCAGGTTGTTTGAACACCTCTTTAAGGTTCAGCTGCAGTACCCTGATTCTCTGATCTTTTATATTCCTGAGCAGATGTCTTTCATTAATTTATGGATTTATCATCTTTTCTTTTTTTTCTTTTTTTCTTTCTTCTTCTTTTTTTTTTTTTTTTACACCTGGCAGCTGTCTCAAGTTTCAGCAGTTATTGTCTATTTTGCATTATACATAGAATTGAATGTCATCTGTCTTCACAAAGCTATGGCTAAGAGAATTGAGGCAAAGCCACATGGACTGCCGGGACAGATCTTGTTTGCATTCCATCCCCCCTCGCCCTACCCCCCCTTACCTCCTTAATATTTATTTGTGCTCATTTTCTTTCCTGGCCTTGAATGGAGCTTAGCTCGTGTTCAGTACAGCTGTATGTTTACTGAATCTATTCCATCATGAGTCATTGTGCGTGTGTAAGTATCCTGGAAACAGCTAGTGCTTTCTTGGAAGAACAGTTGCTTTTCAGCACAAGCACTTAAAAGGGAAATTAACCAATTGGTCAGTTCAGATTTATTTTGAGGAGAAAAAAAGGATTATCTAACTGTTGGCTTTTAAATATTTCATTAGCTATTTTTAATAGTTTATTAGAAACATATATTTTATGGGAATTTTATCTTAATTACACAAGGAGCAGGAGATAAAGATTAATTCTGTGTTCCATTTCAACCGATCAATTCCAAGTATTACCAACAGGAAACCTTTTAAAGCAAAAACGGACTTGAGAAATCTCAATTAGAATAATTTTTCATTAAATAAAAAGCCTCTAAATCCTGATTAAAATAAAATGTGGATATTTTATATTTTTTTCATATAAGAAGAGCTAAAATGTCTTAATGTAATTTAGAGGTATTGGAAGCTTCAGGAAGTTTTGGTAGCTCTATGCTTATCTGAGAAATACGACAAAACAATTTGTATTTTGTGTGAGACCAGATATTAAAAGATTTAGGACTTATAATTAAATGGACGAAGTTGTTTTAATGTAGCCCTCTGAAAGGAAAGATTATAACTCAGATCTGAGCATGTTTGCTGAAGTTCGGACTTGCCTAAAACTCTTATCACAAGGCAAGAGGAGACAGCTTGCAACTATTATTCCACTTATCCATTTGGACAGATGGTCCTGAAGTGTGCCCGCTCCTTTAGTCTTCTCTATCAGTCTAATGGAGGTTACTGGAGGGCCTTTCAGCTCTTTCCTTGGCACAAGAAGTATGTCAGTCATAAATTATCGTCTTTGTAATCATTAAGGATCTCAAACAAAAACACAAGTTCAGTTAAGCTGCTTTGGCTTACAGATATAAAATCAAAATTTCTTTCTTCAGTGTCTATTTCCAGTAGAACAGGAAAAATGCACAATTCTTTCCCTTTTCTATTTATAGCCCGAGGCGATCTTTTTAAAATTGCATGGGATATTCACGAGGATGTTAATTGAACAAATTCTCAGTAAAATATTTGGTTAAACACCCTGTTATAAGGAGTCAAGAGCTTATCAATATTAATTTGATTATGCTTCTCCAGTAACTTTCTGGTTTCCCTCCATTCTTAAAATTCGTCATGCTGTGCTTGAGGAAGGTCGTTTGGAAACCTTTACTTTTTCAAAAATAATCTCTGTTTATTTTACCTTTGCTCATAAGGTATGCTATTTTTTCCAGCAGGTAAGCGTGTGTGCGTGTCTGGGTGTGTGTTTGTGTACTTGTGCACATTTTCCTCTCTTTTTTTCCTCTTATTTTTCCTAGACTCTCTTTTAAGAGAAAATCCTCAGAGAAGCTTCTAGGAAGGACCCTTAATTGACCTTGTGGGGGACCACATTGATTTTCTCCACGTGCATCTTCATTTCTGATAAATTATAAAGCCATTAATTTGCTGAGGAAATGGCAGGGCCAGGCTGCGGCACAGATGTGACCAGAGCCATCCCAGCTCTGAGTCTGCTGAGGAGTGCCAAGAATCTGGGGGAGAATCAGGAAGCCTGGATTGTTATGGTTAGCCTCAAATTCTCTTGGGAACTGTTTTAGTTGCTGCTGTTTACAGATCTAAAAGGTAATGATGTTTCCAGATAAATAGGCCTTCTTATTTTGGGTAAGTGGCCATTTATTGATCCTCTAACCCGCATTTATTGATTTGTTAGCCCCAACTACTGCGTCACTCTCAAAGGAGTTAACTATAAATCCAGGACAGGCAAATTGTATTTGGTTTTGGACCGTTGCTTTAACAAAAGCACGGACTCTCCCGCCCCCACCCCCATTCTCTCTGTGCCCAAACTACCGCTTCCCAAGTTTTAGCTATGATTTAAAAGGAAACGACTGAAAGGCTATAACAAGGTAAGGAGAAAGTGAGTCAAGATGCTCCATTAGATTAGCACTAAAAGGTAAAATGTGAAACTTGCGTAACAGTGTTCAAAATAATGCATTTTATATTTTCATGTACATTAGTATAATAATTTGATGTAAACTGCAGAGCTGTAGAGAGGAGAACAAACAGAACCGTAATTGCAGAGAAGAAAAATACAACTCTTATGATGAGAGTTGTGTGTGCGGTACATGTAGGGTGCATTTGTCTCCTTAGCAACAAGTGCACGTATAGATAGCCTACCGACCTAACACGGGGAGACTGTTCTGCCATCCTCACCACCAAGTAGCCAACTCCATTGTGCATCCTGTGTACCTTCACCATACATCTGGCAACTGCTGATAGGCAATGGTCACTTGGAGCAAATGGCAGTAAGTTAGCGATGGATTCCATAGCCAGCGCCCTATACCTTCTAGCCTTCCTGTAACTGCTTCCTGGGCCTCCAGACTCTCTGGAGGTGGGACGGAATGGGGGAGGGAGGTGGTGGTTCTCATGCTTACAGAATTTTTTTCCTTAACCAATTGCATCCTACATGCAGGAAGGATTGTCACCCAATCACTTGAAAAAAGCAAAGCTCATGTTTTTTTATACCCGTTATCCCAGCTCCAATATGTTGAAGACCTACTTCTCCGATGTAAAGGTAGGGCCATTTTTTATTATTGATTTCTTCAGTTGCTATGCACATGGTAGTGATTTGAACTCCCAGAAGTTAATGGAGATGAATGTGGGATCAGCTTATTCATACACCTGTGTTGTAATTGATTTAATGCACTTGTCTTTTTGTCGAAAGGTGTGTTAAGCAGAGATGCCGCTTGTGTATTAAGACTGAAAGACTATTATTAATAAGTCACATGGGTTTCTAATGCAGTCGGGAAAACTTAGCCTCTGTCTTTATACATTTGGGTAGCTTCTTGGAAGAAGTTTTGGCTGGTAATGGCTAGATGTGCTTTAGAGAATGTTTTGTTGTTTTTTTTTCCCCCTCCTTTCAGCAACAGTAAACTGTTTCTGTTTTTGTTTCTGCTGGTTTCCCCATATTTGTGCTTATGAAAGCAAACTCTAGCACCTCTTTTTCCCCCTGCCGAAAAGGAGCGCACATTGAAATTCTCTATGCAGTAGCTGCTTAAAAACAAAAGTGATGATTGTCTCTTATTTACAACTTAATTTGTTGTTGATGTGGAGTACACTGAGCATAAGGAGAATGAATAAAGTGACAGATTCAGGACACATTATTCAAATGAGGATATGAAAGCTGTCGGCCTACAGCTGCAGCCTCCTTCATTCTACAGAATATGGGGACCTCCTGGTTCTCTGTGCGTGTGCGTGTGCGTGTGTGTGTGTCTGTGTCTGTGTGTGGGTTTTAAGTAATTGTTTGCATCAACTTGATGTTGTGTTAATCATCTGTAACTTTTTAAAACATAGATTGGGTTTTGATGATGATAATGACACACATGGTATCATTATCCAAGGAACTTGATAAACACTACATTAGCTGAGATTAGTTTATTAGGGTTGGGTGTTGTTCCCCCACCCCTCGCCTGCCCACCCCCATATGTACAAGTTCTTATTTCTGCCATTGAGAACTCACAAGCTGCCAAAACATGCCTGCTCTTCCACCGCTCCCGGCACGCAGCTTGTTCTGTGCTCCATGTCCAAGTGGCTTCAGTGGCCCCATTTTGCAGGCCAACTCATTTCAGTTTCCTTCCCTGATGTTTTATTTGGCCTTATAAGAAAAGTTCTGTTTTCCCTCCTGTTTGCTTTTGAATTGTGTATCAACTTCAGCCTTTTCTCTTCCTCCGTCCCTGGCTGTGCTCCTTAAGTGGAAGGCATGTTTTCTCCTCACGCAGTGCCAACAAACTGGGCAAGATGAGGAGGCAGAGAAAGTCAGTAACTTGAATGGCTGGTTGAGAATCATTAAGCAGAAAAAAAGGCCTAGTGACGCCGTGGGCCAGGAAAAGGGTTTGGGCTTTGTGGAGGCACAATCTCGAATAGATACATTGAAAGGAATTTGTCAACCGGTTGAAGACTGGCCAGCTTCTAGAACAGTGATTTTCTTTTCCTTTCTTTTTGCTTTTTTTTTTTTTAATTTATTGTTGGGGATTCATTAAGGGTACAAGAAACCAGGTTTCACTGATTGCATTTGTTAGGTAAAGTCCCTCTTACAATCGTGTCTTGCCCCCCAAAAGGTGTGGCACACACCAAGACCCCACCCCCCCTCCTTCCTTCTAGAGTAGTGATTTTCAACTGGTGTGCCATGGCACCCTGGTGTGCCATGAACATTTTTAAAGATCATCAATTAAATTATTTTTGAAGGAACTTCAGAGCACAGTAAGTATATTCTTTTTTATTTTTAACTCTTATTTTTGGTCAACATAATTTTTTTTTTTTTTTTTTGGCCAGGGCCGGGTTTGAACCTGCCACCTCTGGTATACGGGGTGGTACC
>NW_003852624.1:928531-936305 GCF_000181295.1 Otolemur garnettii
GGGAAGGGAAGAGCAGAATCCAAAGAAAATGGCGGCAAGGAGCATATACTGGGTGATTCCTATTCTAAGGAAAAGGCTGCAATGGGCCTTTTTCATATTGGAGTTCTGGGACATCAGTGGAGCTGATATACCCTGTGTGCCATGGTAGCTGCAAAAGTTGTTTTCTAAAAAATCTAGAAACATTAATTGGGAGAGTGATTTCATGATTTCTAGCTTTAATTAACATGTATTTCCTTTATGGAGGAAATGGTATGAGAATAGACTAAGTACATATCATGAGAGATCCATCGGCGCCTTTTTGGTTTTGGTTTTGGTTCTTTTTGGAGGAGAGATTTCTGTGTTATTCTGCCTCTTTGTACCTTCACAAGAATGTTGCTCTTTGTTCAAACACTCTTATACATACGTTTATAGAAATATATATATACTTTTATATATGTACATATATAATCTACAATATGCGTGTTCTAGATACCCACAAAGAAGTATAGACAATTCCCAGAAAGCAATATCTGTGAAACAATGAAAGATTGTGGCTATGAGTAAGGCATTTCTTTATGGGCTAATGTGGTGCCTCAGCAAACGGTTTTCATCGCAACCTGATGACTCTCTATGAGACAACACTAGCAAATCTCCCAGTACTCACAAAGGCATTTTGCTGAGCCCTGCTGGCTGAGGCAACAATAGTCGGAGGTGGGAATATGGTGAGAGTTCTGCAGGCTGAATGAACCCCTGATGGTAAGGGTAGATAGGCCACGGCTTGACAAAGTTGGTCCATTTCTCACATTATTTTGGTTAGATGCTGTGCTACCCTGAGGGTAGGAATTTTTGTTCCCACACTTGCTCATGCAGAGACCTCATATTAATAATCTTGCTTTCCTTGTGCAGATAGGAATGCCCAGGAAGTTCATGATTTCAAAGGAAAGAATGGCACCTTGGTCAGGCCTTGTCCATGAAGGGGAGTGACCCCTGGCACCCCAGCGTGCTTCCTGTTCACCCATTCCTGTTTGGCTCTTCTCCCCCTCTGTGCTTGGCAGTGCAGACCAGTTATGGTAGCTTATAAAGAACTGAACATGGAAGTTGGCCATGGGGAAGTCATAGTTGTCTTTGAAAGTTTGACTGGTCATACTGCAAGCTACCGATTTCCCTGCGCTCTCCAAGACCTACCTATCTCTTGCCAAACATGTTGAAAATGAAGGGTTTTTATTTTTTGCTGAACACATTAAAAGTAGGGATTCTTCATGTCCTGCTCCCTTGTTTGAAGATCTCTGTTTTTAAAGTCTCAGTTGTAACAGAGCACTGGTTCACTGTGTGGACAGCACACTAGCAGATTTCTTCTAAAGTTAAAGACATCATATTAAGGGCTTCATTTCTTACCCACCCTCTGATAAGTCTGTTGCTCTCAACCTTAAGCTAAGAGACTTCTCCTGTGTGTGCTCGTGAGTTATTTACATTATTTTGTGTCAAATGTGCCTTTGGCAGCATATATCAAGCTTCATAGAAGAATGGCCCACGACTCCTGAGATAATTTCTGAATTTTTGCTGTGTAATATACTCACAGAACAAATCCTTAAAGTACACATTAGGGTTCACAGGGTTGTTTAAACCTTACCTAGTTGGCATTTAATCCCCTCCTCACAGCACAAAGGCCCAAATGGCACAAACAGGGGTGGCTGGCATCAAGAGGTCCCCACCCAGCTGATGCATTTAGCATCATCTAAATCCTCTTTAATATGATTAACATCTGATAGTTCTCTCTTGGTGAATCGTATCCACTTCCAGCCAGGCCACTTCTCCTTTATCTGCAGTGTCTATTTTAAGACTATTTCACTGCAAGGAGTATGGGGCCCGGGCAGGAATTTTGTCATTTCTCATGTGACTTTGAAAAGTTATTGGACTGCTCTGAGTCTAATTCTTCCTTCACTAAAAATAAGGAAGAAAGAGGCAGAAGCACGTGTCATGCCCTGTGTCCTCCACTGACACCCTCATACACACATCCCCAGAACCACACACGATCCTAGTGTCCTTAAGTCGTTTTTAATTTAGCCTCTCAGTTGGCACGTTTACTAACAAGAGCTTCAGATAAGGTGAGCCCCTCTTTCCCGTGCCTTTGTGCACGGAGGTCACTGCTTAAGTGAGATGCTTAAAAAGCCACTGTTATTATCATTGTAACTTTGCCAGCGTGGTCCATGGCTGCAAGCCAGAAAGGGACCCAGCACACCAAGTTAAATACCTCGGCTGATATTATGAGCAAGGCTTTACGTTTGTATTTAAGTTTCTCCTCTTAAAATCAAGAAAAAGGAACCTATAGTTTAAGTCTGAGCAAGTGAAAAGGATGGCAGAGAAGAGAACTATATACTTGGCTTCTTTACAATTTTTGGCCAGGGCCAGATTTGAACCCACCACCTCCAGTATATGGGGCCAGGGCCCTACTCCTTTGAGCCACAGGCACCGCCCCTTCTTTACAAATTTTTAAACAGAGACAGAACATGGTAGAGAGATTTTGAGGTTATATCTACATCATGCCCCAAGATCCAGCCAATTCCAAGGAATATATTAACCCAACTGAGTATTAGCTGGTCAAACAGTAAAACGTCTTATTGATCGCATTTTTAAATTTCTCAGTCTGTTGTGGTAGCAGTAATGAAATTACTAACATTTATTGACTGTTAACTAATATACCAAGCACTCTTCTAAGCATTATGCCAGTATTAACTTATTTAATGTGGGCAATAAGACTGACACTGACCCCAATATAATAGCAAGGAGGACTTTAATTCACCTAAAGCATTATTGTTTTTAAAGTTAATCTAAATGGGTGAGGGCAGGACCAGCCAGGGCAAGAGGAAGAGATTTGAGGCTGAGACTCCTGCTTCTCCTCCCAATCTGCTGCTTTCCTCTCTACTCCTTGTCTTTTTTCAGCTTTCTGCTCTATGTCTTCCTCTGGGGCTGGCTAGTAGCACCTCTGTCACTGCTTAGTACCAGCCCCTTCCAGCCCCTGCTGCTGTTGGCTCTCAAGGCTAGAGAGCAGGGGTCCTTAAACTTTTTAAACAGGGGGCCAGTTCATTGTCCCTCAGACTGTTGGAGGGTCGGACTGTGGGCCCGGGACGAGTCGGCTGCTAAGCAGAACAGGCAGCGACAGCAAAAACATCCGGCAGGCCGGATAAATGTCCTCAGTGGGCCGTATGTGGTCCGTGGGTGGTAGTTTGAGGATGTCTGCTAGGGAGGATACTGATCCCTGCCCCATGGGAAAACAAAGCAGGTGGGGCAGGTGTATCAGCAGCAAAGAGGGAGTGGCTAGGATCTCTCACCTGTTCTAGCCCCTGCATTTCCTGGGCCTTTCTGAGTCAGGATCTTCTCAGTGGCCAAAGGACTTTCTCTGCTTTCTGTGTCAGTTTACACAATTGCCAAGACTCTTGGCACGGCATTCAGACTTAGGGTGGTGAGAAGACCCAAGGGATGTGGAAGAATACACAGAAGGGGGAATAAATGAACGACACATTTAGTGTGTGCTCAAGGGAGTCAAATTAGCAGTATCACATGGGGCGGGCGTCTCTCTTCTGAAGGAGCGTTTGCAAAGGTGCGCAGGAGGAGAGGGGAGTGCAGTTACGGCGCATCTTTCACTCCTGCTTCTCACGTTTAATGAGATTGGCAACAATAAATTTGTCCTTCCAGGTGTGATGGTGTATATTTCCATGCTTTATTCTCACTTCACTTTGAAGAGCTTCCAACACATTTTTTTTTTACGGGGAAGGAAAGGAGGTTTGGGATTCCTTCCCAGTTTTTAAATTATACTTGCGATTTTAGGGGCATCTGAGTTGGATTTTATTGGTTTTTTGTTTCCTTCACAACTGTGGCAGGGAAGGAAGAGAAGGATCACTGTCAGTTTCTGAGGCTGGTTCACCTGTTTTGCAAAGAACTCAACTAAGGCAACTGACTCAGTAATTCACACGGGTTAATTGCAGTACCAATCAGGTAGCCAAAAGACACAGCACCCTAGATTGGGCTACGTTACCTAGGCTGGCCAGTTTCATAGGTACAGCAAAGAAAGACAGAATGATCCAAAGTTTGGTTAGGGGCATTAAGGTGGCCTGAGTGTAAATTGAGAAGAGAACAGGGCAGATACTTTCATCCAGGCGTACTGAGGGCTCCTTCTCATTCTGGGGTACCATGAGGTCATGTTTTCCTACCACCACCACCATGGTAAACCACAGTCCCTCCTGGGCCCCTCGGTGGCTACTCATTTACCTACAGGCAGAGTCCAAGTTCCCAGGAAGAATGACTAATCTCCCTTGCCCTCACTAATGGTCCAGATTTTGGTATGGAAGCCTTCAAAACAGATTGAGGAACTTGATCCATTCATTAGTGGGATTGTAAATGCCATCTCCTAAGGTAGTAATATCTCACAGGGCAGGTGCTCCATCATAGCGCCCATGGGTTTGACATCTTTCTAGGTGACACATGATAGGTAAGAAGGGTACTTCTGCAGACTTCTTCATGCATTTTCCTACTTCCCTCTTAGAAATAGAAAATTTTAACAAGCAGCACCCTTCACATGCACTCCCCTCTCCCAGCAAACACATACCCACTTATTGACAATGCTCTCAACTCCGCGCCTACCCCTCTTCCCAGCCCACTCCCACCTTCACCAAAACCCATGTTTGAGAAGATTTAATGTATTTGGAAGTCTTTCATTCGCATTGTCGTCTCTTTAAAGAAAAATGAGGACAGGTGGATTTAGGAAGCGCTTCCCTCTGCTCCAAATAGATACTTAAATATGAGTGATCATCTGGGAAACTGGCACATGAGTGAAAACCTTTTACTGCTCTTGCAGTCTCTTGGCCTCAAAGCCGCTGAGCTGCTTAAATGATCGCACAAGGCACTCTTGGTGGGTGGCGAGGAGGAAGAGAAACCCTTTACCATCTCTTCTCTTGCCAGTCCCGCCACTGACAAGCCAAATTGATCTTTTAAGAGACTAAATGAATGTTCTCTAAATATATGTACACATGGCTGCCTGGGAACATATTCCTTCTAGGGAACGATTGCCTGAAATTTGAAGGCGCGCACAGTACAGACACCGGGTCGGGGGTGGGAATGAAGGGTTGGGGGTGGGCGGAGGGGGAGAACGGAGTGCACGCGTGAGGCTTCATTTTTGTACTGCTGTCCTTTTGGGATTCAAGGTGTTCATCAGGATAATGAAGCGGGCCCAGGGATTTATCATCTATTTGGTAATGTCATTGCATTTTTAGCTCCCTGTGTCTTTTTTGTCATTGGGTTACATTCAAGCACAGTAAGATCAACTTTAAAACCTCCTTACTCAACAGCTTTATTAGTTATAGCATTCCATGACCTTTCTCAACATTCTTAAAGAAAAAGATACAGTGTAATGTCGCTTTACTTTGCTTATTGTCCTTTGTTGGGGTGAACAAAGCATTTTCTACAGTGGCTATAGCACATAATTATACAGCTTTCAATAGCAGTGTCTTGGCACATATCAAAGTTCAGAGAAGCCTTTAGAAAAAAAAAAAAAGATGTTTTGTGGCAGCCTAGGGAGGGTCTCATCTTTCCTTCAGAAAATAGTTCAAGGCTCTTCTGTCAAGCTTCCCTACTTAGAGCTTTTTCTCCTCCTGCTTCATAAAGTTTAAAGGGGATTCAGTGGAGTTCTATGATCTATTTCCTTTGAAAGATTGTTCCTCGGCACAGAGAGGCCCTTTGACTTCAAGAGTTCACAGATTCATGTCTTTAGGTATCATATGTCTGACCTTATCAGTTACTCCATTTAATGTAGGAGAAAAAGTCTCAACTCTTTGTGTTTGTCTGTTTTGCCTCTGTGAAATGATTTGGTGAAAAGACCATCCTTTTTAACACACCACTGAGAGGCCGTTTCTGACTGTAACCTACCCTGTGGCTTTTCTCTCTTTAAAAAAAAAAAAAAATTGTCCTTGTGTTTTGTGTATGGATGAGTTCACAGTGAGAATAGAATTATACAAGGGCAGGCGCACACACAAAAAAACTTCTGCTTTCCTCCCCCACCTCCCGCCACCCCTCCCCCAAATGATCTATTGGCTCTCTCGGTGACTGTACCCCAACAGGCAAAGCCATTTAGCAGACACAGAGGTAGCGGCTGTGGTGCTGGGACAGTGGTGGGTTTGCCTTTGCTACGACCTACCCCTAAGGCCTTCATAATTAATTGTCCTTCAGAGATGAGGAAAGTTCAGGAACAGTGTGTGGAGTGAGGCCTATTGTCTGACGTTCAGTTCTCCTTGCTCTGGCCCTTTTTCTTCGTCCCACAAAGGGTTATCAATAGGAGAAAGAGAGCAAGTTCTCTTCTGAGAGCCGCTGGTGGTGGCTGTAGCTTTCAGTGGGATGTTATCATTGTGTTCAGCCCATCCTGGATTAAATGTCTGAAGAAGTTCTAACAACCTTTTGAAAGCGAGCCTGTTTATTTTGTCTAGATGAAACAAACTCATTTAGCAAACCAACGCTTTGCTCAAAGTTGGAGATCCCTTTTCACGGGGTGGAGAACATTTTAAATCAAATTTCCTCATTTTCCCTCCAGGATGTTATTTAAACTTTTAACCGTTTGGGTTCTTTGTCAATCACGGGACAGAAATTTTAATGATCAGCCGCTCATTTCTCTTAAATACATCAATATAAATGTCCAACAATGACTTTTTCAAACTCTTCCTTTTGAGTGAAGCCCAGGAGTTTCATGCTTAAAAGTAGATTATTCTAGTTTAAAAACACTGTTTCACCTTCAGCCATTGCTTGTAGCCAATCCCCAATGCTATTTTATAAAATGACATAAAACAAATACGATCTGCCCCCCTCCCCTACCCCAATTTTTGGCTGAGAAACAAAGGAAAGACGTAATGGGGAGAGAAGTGGAGGGAATGGAGAACTGTCTATTAATGATCATTATACGACTGTTCCTGTTAAATAGGGTGAAGCCAAGAAAAACAAATATAATCGTTCTTCCGAGGAGCGGTTGAACTAGCAAATTAGAAAGGTTTAAAATAACTACATTACAGCACTCATGGCAACGTCAAGGCTGAAGGGAACCCCGTTTAAAAGAAATCTCTGTGCCCCTTCGAGCATTTTCTTGTGGAGGAAGTGCCCCTCAGGAGAGCAGAATCGATTCTGTCCTCCTTGGTCTTTGAAAACAATTTCACGACAGACCTTTTGGTATTTTAAGAGAACCTGTATGTGGAAGTTGACACAACTAATATAGTCATACCCAAAAGAGGGTCATAAAAAATTAAAGTTCGTCTTATGAATCTTTCATGAGAAGCAATGAAAAGGACACTAGTGTAGCCAAGTCCTTTGTGCTCCCAGCTCTTCTTCCGGGCTCTGAGCTATTGTTCTTTCAGCTCCTCAAACAGACTTTCACTTTCAAACTGACAAAAGTCACTTAAAAGCCAGACAGCTGTACTAACACACCCACCTGACTGAGCAGGAGCCACGGGCAGGTGACGAGGCCTGCTGAGAGACCGTGTTGAAATGAGCGGGGCCACTGATTTCCCTGCCTTAGAGTTGCTTTTGCACTCCATGTCGAGATGGCCCACCGATCGCTCATTTGTGCTCCCCCAAATATAGTTTGCATTTTCTTGGCAGTGTGAAACGTTGACCCCCATGGTAGTGTTTCTGCCTTAGGCTGTGTGGCTGGGGTCATGTTAATGGAAGTTTGAGCCTTTGTAGCAGAAGGCAGGGAGGGTTCGATTCACAAAACTCTCTGCTGCCATTTCTTTACCCCTTCCACTCCGTCCAAATCTCTTGC
>NW_003852624.1:936498-946140 GCF_000181295.1 Otolemur garnettii
CTGTCACCTTGTGTACAGTCTGGTCTGTGACACTGATGGTGATTATGTCATTATTTTGCTCTGGGGGCCCTGGCACATCTGCAGAGCCCAAGCACATCTTCTTTGTTGCGCTGGCAAATGTCCCACACGGCAAATGCTTCATTAGCCCTGCTGCCGGCCTCCTTGCCAGACGCCAGTGCCCAGATCCAGGCTTCTTTTCGCTCGTTCTTTTGTGTCACTGATGATCGTGCATTCATCTTCTGGGTTCTTCCCCATTTTTCTCGACTTCTGAACTCCAGATGTCCCCGTTTTCTCTTCCCAAATCACTCCAAAGTTGACACTGAGAAACAAGGTGGCTCCTTCCCCTGGACCCCTTCCCCACCCACCCCACAACTCTTCTACTTTTTTATTCCCCAAATGAATAGTGACTTTGAATAATAGTTTCCCACCGTGAGGAACTAACATTTTCAAACTTGCGATTTGAAAAGATACCAAGTGATAGCTTCCAGCTTATGGTGGTAGAGGGAGTTAGAACCAGGGGTTATTAGATGCTGCTTATTGTCTGTGTGCTTTTCTACTCTGTCCCCTATCTCCGCCCCCCTCCCTCTTTCCTGGGCTTCCTTAGTTGCTTCTGCACTTTGCCACATTTTACCATTTGTCAGAAAGCACTTTAAAATGTGAATATAGAAAATATTCTTCATACCTCACTGGGCCTGGTACAGTCGTCTGAAGGTTCCTTTTCTCTAAGTGAAATCTTTATCTCCTCTCTGCCCACTCCTGAAATCCACTGCCCCCTCCTGCTGCTGTCCCAACCTCCCCAACCTCAACAATGACCTATTATTAGATACTTAAAGTGATTAACACTTGGCTGTTTTGGAAACAGCTAAAACATTCCTCTTTCTGAAGTTTTATTCTATATGCTTAACAGAGCCACTTCTTTTGTTAAGATGTGCCGGTTCCTACTTAACTGAAGTACATTTTAGAGCTTAATATCTTGGGTTTGATGGGTACTACATAACTGGTATGTTTCCCCTTAAATTTGAATTAATCGACGTGTGTTAGTGTACTACCCGCAACTTCTCCAATAGAGTTTAACTAGGTTTTGTTCCCTGAGCACTACCACAAAAGGTGATTTAAATGTCTCTACTTTGAGTAAAACATAAGATTTTAGTTTCAAAGTACAGTGAAAGGAATTAGTTCACATTTTATAGAAACTCTGGTCAGATCATTGCCCTGAAAATTCTAGGACAAAGCCCCTCCTCCTGAGCAAAGAAAACTTCCTCTAGGGAATGAGTTGCCCTATCCTACCAGTTTCCTGAGATTTCCAAACACCCACCAAAGATGGGCACAAGAGCAGGCAGGAGCCCTGCTCTGAGTATTGGAGCAACCTGGACCACAGGGTGAGACCAGAGGTCATCAGCTCACTGGGCTGCCCCTCCAGTTGGATATCAGGAGAGGCTGGTGCCTGCCGCTGATTGATCATTTTCAAAAGACTCAGGATGTCCCCAAAACATTCCTAACATCCCAGTCTAAGATCATTCTGTTTTAATCATGGATTTGTTTAAACTCTTTTTTAAACTTAACACCATTCTTAGAATACACCACTCCTCAAGATAATCATTCTCTAAATTTATTACCTGCTATGGAAATCGTATCTTCCTTTTATGGCTCTTAAAGTGATTCCCCTAAAAATCCACAGGGATATCCCTTGTTATAATATCCTGGGATTTGTGGACAGGGTTGTGGCCATATTCTCCATTTCCTTTCTGATTTTACAGACTTTGATCATTACTCCCTCTTAATCTTCATCTCTCCAGATTAAGGAGTTCTAATCCTTTTTAAAAGCCTAATCTCATACAGTAAGTGGGCTGCCCGGATCATTTTAGCTGTCCTTCTGTAATGTGCTTCCGGCCTGGGTTTTTCTGAGGAACAGTTACAATTATTAAACCTCAGGGCAGAATTCCAGGTGTGGGCAGCCACGCCACCACCATTTGGCAGTTATTCTTTATATATACCAAATGGGACATTTTTTTTTTTATTGCTTCAAAAGCTTATCTTCAGAAGTTGGATTTCTTGAGTAGCATCTCAGTAGCACTTATTGGTTAAAATGATCCTATGAGACCAATTTGTCAGCCTCTAGGCGAGTATCCTGGCAAATCTGATTGTGTCTACAGGACATATCCAGCTGTACAAATGTCTTCAGAGTTGTTGTAGCTAAAGTATTGGGGTATTTGACCTTATGAGGAGACACCCTTAGTCTCAGACTAAAGTCCATAAAAATGACAATTGTGGCGAGAAAGCTCTGGTTTCAGGCAAGAAGCAAAGCATTCACCTACAAGTTGTCATTATTTAGTGTAAAAGCATCACCTTGAAATGTTAAAAAAGAAAGTTTGGGGGCAATTCGTTCCACGTCAGTGGCTCTGTATCAATAGAATTAAGCAGATGGGCTCTGGAGCCAGTCCCTGAGATCGAATCCCGGCCCTGCCACTTGCTTGCAGTGAAATTGTACCCACTTTTGCTTCGGTTTCCTCATTTGTAAAATGGAAAATGGTAGTGCCTACCTCACAGAGTAGTTGTGAAAATTAAATGAATCTACTTGAGTGTATTAGGACAAAGCGAGGGCTATGTTAGGCATTCACTTTTACCCCTTTGGAGAACCAAGTTAAGTGTTACCTTGTCGCTGTTACGTTGGCAGCCCAGCATTGCATCATTTTCTGCTGACCCAATCTAGGGAAGTAAACAAATGAGCAAGCCAGGAGCTCTCATAAGAATTGAGATGAGGCAAAACTGGTTTTAATAAGAGAAAGTGATTCCTCCTGATCCAAGTGTCGCTGCAAAGGTTGTCCTAGCCTGGAGTATCTGTTCCCAACAAGAAGAACAGTGATGAGTGACAAGAGGGTGGTGGAAGGAGGGTCTTGCTCTGGCCGTCCCTGCTCCTGGGCTCTACTCTGCTTACCTGCCAAGTGATAAGATTAAGCTCAGAACTTTGTTCTTGCTCTGACATTCTGTGATTCTAGAATAGGCATTCTGCATTCTCTAAATAAATAAAGTCTCTTGAGTCCTAGTCATGTTGCAAAGCTTTAGCAGTGAGTATGGAGCTCCTGGGAATCCAGATGGCTTCCGTGTGGGGCCACTTCTACCCTGGTGACTCTGCTGCAGCTTAATTATCTCAGTCAGAATCTCCAGACGACCCATTGTCATTTTCTCCCAAGGTCCTCTTTGCAGATCTAAATCTCCACAGTGTCCTTGGAGACATGGCAACTCCCTGACTGGGATTACAGAGACTAATTTTTCAAATGCGTAAACAGACTATTGACTGAATTAGCACTAGTCATTATATTTGCTGCTCACTTTATTTATCGACTTGGCTGTGATGGCCACACATTGTCAGCAAGGCTTCATGCCTTTGGATTTTTTAGGAGGTGGCAAACTAAGGTATCTGTATCCCTGTCCCAACACGCATTCTGCACAGGCCACCCCTCAACACAAGCGATCAACCTTCATGATGTGAATTAACCTCTGTAGGATATATGACGTCTTCCCTCTTTCAGATCGGAATTAGCTATTTTAGATGGTATAACTGCCTTCCCTACTAGGCTGCTTTGGTAATTTTTGCAAAAGTAGCACCATCCCTTCCTTTAAATATTCCCCAAATGATCGTCATCTAGATCATAAAAGCGTTTTCCATTGGCATTTTTTTTGGTACGTGCGAGAGTTGGTGGTTGGTAAATATCAAATCCTCACACAAGTCCTTTGGATATGTATTTTGCATTATTTCTTGTGGTTATGATGCCCAGCTTCTATTTTTTTCTCTCTGAAGGCCACCCTAACATTTTAAATTAAGATCTGGTGCTAAAAGTAACTTTTAATAAAAGAGGGGTGAGGGAATTGAACAGGAGAGGAGACAAAGAAAGGACCAGAAGCTGAAATAGATAGAAGGTGGAAAGCTAGGGTTTCAAGTGTCTCCTTTAATATACAGTCTATTTTCAAAGATTTATCATTTTCAGTTGCCTGAAGTTGTATAAAATAATCTGTGTGTAGACTGCAGAAATTGCCTTTCATCAGGGACAATCCTAGCACGGACAGCTTTGTAAGATCCCCACAACCAGCACGGCCCTAAGTTCCATTTTAGAACTTGGTAGAGTTCTAGTGGACTTCCAGAAGCCCCTGAGTCCATTCCAAACTATTTCTCTGATTTTTGAAACTATTTACCTGTCTTGAAGAAAAGGATTTCAAAGCCTTTCACAAGCTCTTAAGTAGATTTTGAAACACAGCTCGTTCATCCTTTGTTCAGCCTGTGTTCATCCTTAGAACACAATTGTTTGCAAAAGATGATTGTAGAGGAGAGACCAGTGGAATTCCTGGAAATACAGAATGTTCTCTAATAGAACAAAGATCTTGCAGGCAAAACCAAGGGGTGGGATTGAGGCTGATAATCTCTCTCCTTTCCCCGATCAGCCTGGAGTACCAGTCTGTCCCGTGAGAAGCTCTGTTCGATTACTGTCCACATCACAAGGGCTTTCTTTGGTGCTCCCTGTGTGCAGTGCTGTTCTCACCCCCATCTTGCCTGAACCCCACTTCCTAGCAGCTTCTCCCCAGGCTCCTTCCTCATATTGCTTCATCAACAGGAATACAGGGCACACAGACTAGTTTTAATATTAGCCTAAGCAAAGCTTAATTATGAAGGTAAAGCCGCTGCAGAGAACAATCACGTAATGCATTCTCGAACGAAACAGGAACAACTGTGGATTATCTGTGCCCCAGCTTCCCTCCGTGCAATATTGGACTGTTTATGCCATGTTGTTTTTGGATAATCTCCCATCCAAGAATGGTACCAAGCTTGGCCCTGTTCATTTCATCACCTCACCCAAGCTAAACTTCAAAGACCGTTAGCCTGTCTTGAACTCAGATACAAAATGACACCTAATTGTATTTGCATCTGCCTTTGAAATACAACGTGGGGTGCCTTGAGAAGTTGCCTAGCACGACAGAGCAACTGGTGCGCTGATCGAAGTGCTTACTACTTCTGTCTAAGCATCAGGATGGTGGGCTAGATGTGTCATGAAGCAGGGGTGGATTCCTCCAGTTAGCACATTTCAATATGCCTTGGCAGGAAAGCGCCTAATGGCAGGAAAGTTTATTATCAAAGCAGGGCAAGACTGAAATCCTCCTAGTCCTTTTGACCTTCTCTGTGGGGTTTATTAACTCTATTCCCATAGGCTTCAGCAGCCTGAACTGCATCTGAGGAATGGCATGACATTTCTGGCTAAATTTGAGTGAGTCAATCCCAACCACCTTGGGAGAAGAACAACTGTGCCCACCCAGGGAGGCCCCCAGGGTTAGTGCAGAATGAAAGAACATTAGACCTTTAGAAAAGTTGTTGACCCCAAGTCTGGCTAAAAGCAGGGATTGGCAAATTGTGGTCTATGTGCCAGATCTGATCCTTAGTCTGTTTTTTCTGGTCTCAAGCTAAGAATGGGTTTTATATTTATAAACAGTTGTGAAAAATAAGAATATCCAACCTACACTAAATGTAACCCATAACGCCTATATATTTTTTGTTTAGCCTTTTATGGACAAAGTTTGCTAACCCCGGACTCGAGGTTGTTTCCCTTTTATGGAACATGAACGTCTAAGTTTCCTTCTAGTTCTGAAGTTCCAAAAGTGTCTGATTCTTCAATAGAATAGTCTTGGTCCAGCTCTTACCTGAACAGCCTCCCAGATGGGCAATTCCAGCAATGTGCTTCCAGTTGTTTTTTTAAATCTTAAGAGTATCTGTGCACGATCTCAGAGGGAGGAGGTTTTGATGCTCATTCTTCCATTTTTATTTTATGTCGTTTACATATTTATTTAAACTTGGAATCACTCCAAGTTTATTTATCCATGTCCAGTGGGATTCTTCCATAATTTAAAATGTATACACAATGTTACTAGTAGGTAGAATAGAAGATGTTAAGACATTGTTTTCTGTTGCCTGAAAGTCACAATTACTCAACGGTAGCACATTGTTGATAACTGTGCGGATACATGGGTTGTCAGCATCTTAAAGGTGTAGAAATGTTATTGTCCGTTCTGTATTTTCTAAATTATCCACTCTTAAAGGGCAAAGACTCAAAGTGAGGTGAGGAAACAAGGAAGATAGCCAGGGTGTGCCTGTGCCCCTCATTCATGCTGTCGTCAGAGAAGTCCATGTGAGGAGTTTGGCCAATAGTAGCACCCCACTCCCCCTTACTGCGGACCAAAGTCCAATTCCTGCAGTCCTTTTCCATGGAGTTCCACTGTCCACTCACGGTAGATCCTTAACCTCCCTCCCTGTTGGTTTCCATGTAACTGCTCATTGCTTTTATTACATTTCCTCCATGGGGCTGTTTCCACCATCCCATAGCTGGTTGCTATTCTGCCAGCATTTAAGAGGACTGGTATAGCACTGGAGGCTGTCTGACTTGGAAGTGTGCTGCCACAGGCTCCATGCAAGCCCCTGCTGAGGTCACAGGAAGGGAGGGATGCTTTTCCTTTCGCTGCTTTCTGGAACCACTCCTGTAGCTCTTTTGGTCTGACTGAGAAAATCCTGGGTGTTGCTGGAGGGATGATCACTCCTGTTCCTTCCCTAGCCTTTCCCTGGGTTCACTTCCTCCAGCTTCCCTTCCCCCCTGCCCCCAAATTAACATAGCATTGCCTGGTGAGCACAGAAGGTGAGCAGCTTCCACCAGCTGAAACCTCTGATCCCTAACGCACTGCAGTTTGGCTTCAGGATTTTGGCAAGAAGGCCCGTTGCCCATCAGGTCAGCATGAATAAAGATTTCTTTCTTCCTTGTCTTTTTAAAGTCGAGCATCAACTGAAACTGCTCCCAAAGCTCTGTCTCTCAAGACGTTTTAACCCCTTCTCCTAAGTACATTTTCTATTCTAAATGTCTGGTAATTTTCATTCTTTTCTTGGGAGACAATTAAGACATGTACTAAATGTAAAATTTGAAAGCTAAATCAATCCTAAACCAATCTTATCATTTTTAAAGTATGTTTATCCAGCTTTGTAGTAGGAACAAGCAGACTGTTTGAAGGCCACATACTTTTCAAACCTTGGTTGCAACACGTTTGCCCCATTTTGAAACTGTCTTTATCTAGCCGAGAAAACGAAAATCTATTTGACAAAGTGGCACTCTGGCCAGTTTATCTTGCAATATGGCTTTAGCTCACTGAGTCTATTGATTTCCTTAAATTAATGTTTACAAAATGCTACTGAATTTTGCTCAACAGAACATTGTTCTTTCGAAGCTTCGTTCAAAAAAAAAAAAAAGATACAGACTGTTATTGCCATGTGTTCCTTTGCTTAGATGAAGGAAACAGGTTTTTTTTTTTCGTTGTTTGTTTTTTTTGTTTAAGGACAACCTTGAACTATAGCCACTTCCTGCAAGCATTTACTCTTCACATATTTAAGTAGCATAACATGTAACTGGAAAGCAGGCCCACTCTTAGGGACCCAGACTGCATGTGCATTAGACTAATTTAATCCTCTAAGCCCCTAAAAGGTGAATGCCACCTGCAGCATCAGAGAGAGGCAGACTTTAGTACTAAGCCCTGTCAATGCTCAAGAATCATCCCCTGCCTCATTCTGTGTCACCGGGTAGACATCTGAAAACAGCTTCTCAGCCACTGTTTCTGGCTGACGCTAGTCATTCCGCATATGAGCCCCCTAACAAAATGCAAGCTCCAGTTAGCCATTTGGTGGGAACTCATAATGTAACACCTCCTTTTTGACCGTGATGCTCAGTGTATAATACACAAAACCGAATCTCTAAAGATGATTTTAAAACTAGCCTTCCCAGGGAAGTACCCATATCCCTTCAGCTGCTGACAGTGCAGAAAACAGGAATTTGAATCATAATTAAGAAATGATAAAAAACAAAACTTGGGAAACACCAAGGCACTTTTCTCAACTGGTCGATGCAGCTCGTATGAAATCGCCCAAGCAAACTTCCTCAAAGCATGTCTCAAAACAGTATGCTGCATGTGTTCATTAATGACGGCAAAATGCTTCACAGGAATTAGGGCTCTTCTTGAAAGGTTCAAACCACCACCTTGTATCTGGGTGGTATTTCCTGCTTTCTGAAACACATTCATTTTTCCTTTTCCCATTCAATCCTTGCCTGTCCTAAGAGGGTACTGGAAAACAATCCCACAATTCGCTGTGGGAGGCATCCTGCCCCTTCTCCTCTCTTGTGAAGGGCCAGTTAGCCCCCAGCTGCACACACAGGATAAGCACACGCATGACTGCAGAGGGAGACCCTGAGTAACAGCGTCTTGTGACCATATTTCATAGCTCCATGATTCTTCTTTGCCTCTGGCAGGAGAGTTCAGCATGAGTAAGACAGTGGAGCAGCAAGTATGTGTTCTTGCCTTTGCATCTGATAATCTCTGTGAGGAGTTACTAAAGCTTCTGCGTTTATCTATCTAAGTCCACTCTGTCTGCAGTGTCAGTCCCCAGCTTGTGCCACTGCTGTCAGGAGATAGGTCTCTCCTTGATCAATATTTACTTAACAAACAGCAGGGATGGGAGAGTTTGTTTAGAGGAATCGTGTGCACATGGGGTAAATGAATGCCCGGGAAAGTGCTTCACTGTTTGCCTCCTTCCCTGAAGTCTCTGTGTGCGTGTGTGTGCATGCTCACACGTGCTGAGGGTGCCCTTTCTCTCTTTAACTTCTCCAAAGACCCTTAGAAGTCATCTAGAAAAACGCCTCGCTGTAGGCAATGAGAACATTGTTTACCCGGTAAAAGGGCTGCTGATGAAAGTTCAGTTTTGGAAAACCCCGCCAAGTTCGATTTTCCTTTCGTGCTCCTATGCGGGTTCAACACTTGGGACAAACTCTTAGCATGAACTAAATGTACACGCATCTTCCTTGGACCCCTTCAGATGAGTGGAAGGGAAGAAAGTGCAGACAGAAACAATAAAAGCAGTTTTGACAAGGCAACGGCAACTCTATATTTTTGATGGCATTACATTTATCTTTTTCTAAAAGGCCCACGGGGGGGAAAGTTGCTCTCTAGATTTTCAGAGCGGCTCACCTGGTTTCCAGCATTAGAAGTGTTTAATTCTAATCGTAAATATGAATTCCACAGGGGTAAAGTGAGAGACCACTGTTCTTTCAACTTCACTGAAACAATGGCTTGAAGGCTCAAGTCAGCGCCTTCAATGCACTTGACTTGGAGGCATCTGGGGCTAGTTGGAGGGGTTTTGTTTCTGTGCATGGGGAGAGGCTGGGGGCGCTGGGGGAGTTATTTATTTATTTGATTTTGTGAATCGGAGTTGTAAAAGCCATCTGAAATATTCATGCAGAATAGTCTGAGAAGCCCGTTTCTGTTTTATTTACTGCACAGTAGAACAGCCACAGCGGATTAGTTCTACAATACCCGTAACAAAAGCCCAACAGCTGATGCATGTGATGTTAGGAGGTGACAAAACAGTTAAAGTATGCTGCTGGCTACAGGCAAGCAGTCAGCAGATGCAGACAAAAGGGTTTGTGACAAGAATAACTCTCTCTCCAAGGCGAGCAGTGAAGAGTATCCAAAATACCAGTACCCTTTTCTCCTTGACATTGTCTTCTTACAGTCAGCATTTTATTGCCCTTTTATAGTAGTAAAGAAAATGGAGGAGAAAGAAGAGAGAAA
>NW_003852624.1:946160-1005116 GCF_000181295.1 Otolemur garnettii
CAGTACCCTTTTCTCCTTGACATTGTCTTCTTACAGTCAGCATTTTATTGCCCTTTTATAGTAGTAAAGAAAATGGAGGAGAAAGAAGAGAGAAAACCCACACACAAACTAATTTCCCAAAGCACTAGGCAGCATTTGACTTTCCCATTCCTGAGCCACGCCTGCCCCTATGTCCTGTGGCCTTTTCCATTTCTCCACTGAAGCAAGTTTGAAAAAAAAAAGAAAAAAAACAGCTTAGAAGATGAACTGTCAAGACGATTTCCCTTGATAAGGGTGTAATCTATTGATAAGCTCGATGGGCCATTTGAGCCTTTGGTTGTTGGGGAGGGGCGAGGGAGAGAGGTGGATGCCTGGTTTGTTTTCTATCCATTTTAGTAAAGATCATTTCACTGATGAAATGAGGCCAGTGGGCCAATTTTTAAAGGGGATTGAGGAGGGAGGAGTGTCCGTGGAGAACTGTGTGAGGGGCAAGGTTTAGGTCCCCCGCAAGAGGCTGATGAATGAGCTTACGGTCGGTTCAGAGGTGTGAAAAATCAGCTTCTCTGTCTCCAGAAAATAGGAGAGGCTGTCTTCTTTTTAACCTTTGTAATTCTCCTTCTATTCTCTGTGACATTCATTCAGCTGCCAAGAGCGTTTGGCAAGGTTTGGGCCAGCGAGCACACTTCCAGTGACCGCTAACCTTGGTATGTCCTGACACTTATGATGAGTATCTGCAGGACACAGAAGGCAGGCAGCCTGCTCTGTCAGGCTTTTATTATGTACTGCAGAGGCTAGGGACAGTCAGTTTCATAAAACAAATCATCCTTGAAGGTAAAGCAACTGGGAAGAGGAGGAGGAAGACAGGGGAAATGTGTCTTTGCCACTCATTCAGATTTAAAAAAAAAAGAATAAGAACAGCAAAACAACCGTCCACCAGCATCTCGGGTGGGTGTCTGCCTGCACCCCAGCTGTGGCCAGAACTGATTGGAAAGCCTCCTCCCATTTCCCGGACGCCCACAAGGCCCTCAGTTGTTCTGAGCAGACTCGAGTACAAATTGTGACAAAATTGGTAGATGCTCCTAGCCCGCCTCCTTCAAAATCTGTAAGTGCATTCAAGAGCCTCATCACAATTATATCCTCCTCCAAACATCAAGGCAAGACCACTTGAGGTGAGGTACCTATATTGGGACGCCTTTTTATCAAAACAAAGTTTCCACTCTCCTCTGCTAAGGAACGCTGGGCAAAACAGCTCCCACAATAGCCTCAGGGTTTCAGCCAAAGACTTTGGAAGCCTTTTGTTTTTTCCCTGTGGCATGTCCAAAGGCTTGGCCTCCCCGCTCCGTGCCCCCCCCCCCAGCAGCCTGCATTGTCTTACATTCCAGTGACTTGATTGACTGTTGCCACCTGATGCTGAGGAGAGACTCTAGGGTTCATTCTGCAGATTGTTGGGTTCTATTAAAAGAAACCTAGATAAGGGATTACTTGTCACTAAGGGATTTTCTGCAGATGTTTATTGGCAATTGGAAAGCCATTAGGTGTTAAGAAGTACAGAAAAAATATGGGAACGTCATTCTCATAAGCCTGACGTCCAAGGTGCCTCCCCCAAAACATCAGAAAGTATCCCCTTCTTACTCTGTTAAATAAAGTTGGGCGAAGTTTTCAAGCAGAGAAATGAGACTCCCTTTTTCCATGCACGGTATTTCTACCTGTGGGTGGAATTCACTGGCATCCTCTCAGAAGATCAGTTGCTACCCAACAGGGCAGCTCTGCAGCCACCAGAAAAGATTAGTAGCTCCAGTATCCCAGGCTCTCATTATAACTTTCTTTTATCCAGCCTAGTCCATTGCATGAGTATTGCCTCAAAGTCAGCACTAAATTAGATAACCATTTCATTTGTTCACAAAGAATTCATCCTTTCCCAAACATAAACCAATGACCAAAGTCTCCTCCTAGGAATCTTTTGTACTATTCTTATTTAGTTTGAAGTTACTAGCTCCTCTGTGCTTTTTCTAGATGACAGATCCACAACTTGTCATGGTTATGATGGCTTATAGTTGAGATTATTAAAAAAGAGAGAGAGAGAAAGTAAAACACACAAAAACATTAAAAGGTCGCCAGCTTGGTTTAGTGGGAAGACGCTGTATTTCACACGAGTCTCTTTATTTCATAATTTCTTCACCTCATAGAATCTCATAATTTCTCGCCATGTCCTCATCTATAAAGTGATTTCTGAGATCTGTTCCAACTCTTTCAATTCTATCTTATTTTATCATGATTTTAAGCTTCCTTTATTTAAGTATTGAGGGAGAATATAATTGCTGCTCTAGAGTGATATGGAATAAGGCAGAAAAGGCAAAAATCCCATTATTAACTATGACTTTGCAAAAGACACCAGGCATTTGGGGGGAGACCTGCAGAATGGAAACTGTGGCTCCTTATCTGAAGACACCTTGTGATAAGGTAACTGAGATCTAAGTAGGTGAAAAGTTAAATATTATCAAGACATAAGTACAAAAGCATTATACAGGACAGCCTATGATAACTACCATAAGAAATGAATGTTTAAAACGGGACAGAGCCAGCTAAAAACCATTAACAAGCATGGCAAAGAATAAAAAGAAATGAGGTGCTGAGTGCACCCAATCCCCCGAAGAAGTTACCTTGATTTGTTCTCAGGAAAATCTTATAACTACACTTCCCTCCCTCCTCTGGTGCTGTTGTTGTTCTATCTAGAGTGTATCTTCCTCCTCTGACAGTCTCCATGGCTGCCCCCCTTCCCTTGGCCCTGGCCCCCAGACCTCCGGTGAAGCTCCTGGGGTAGGCAGGGCTTCCGGCCTTCTCCGCTTCCTGGGAGCAGCTGCCCACACCCTTCACCCCTCCGAGCCCTCTGCCACACCAGGCTGCATCCCTTGATGTCCAAGGAACATAGCTTTTTGTCCGAGGCTCTGTTGCCAATGGCCAGTGAAACCACACTTCTTGAAATGTTTATTTTAATAAATGCCTTTGATCATATTTCTGTAGCATTTGGCTACCAGCTCCCAAACCAAGTGGTCAGAGTGGGTATTTGCACTGCTTGCTCCAGCCAGGTTCTCTCTCTCAATAATGCCCACAGCATAAAACATGGGGGGAGATCTTATCTTAGGGGGAGATAGGGATAGTAGTCAAAAGGACGTGCTAACTTTTTATTTGGCATAATAGGTGAGTTAGAGGGCTAAGCTCTCCTCCAGCAAGAAGATTTGAGGGGAAATCATCAAAGGTCTGTGGAAAATCCATATGAATTCTCAGCAGGAAGTGGCTGTTGGGGGGTCTGTGTTTGCATATCCATGGGGGACTGGTTTGGGTGGTTTTCCTGGCAACCTGGGGAACCACCTCCTGAGAAAAAGGCAGGTGTGAAAGTTTTGGGGAGGAGCTGCTCAGAATTCTTACTAGTTTAAGACTCTGATTGGCCCCATGTAGATGCCCTTTTATTTTTTCTGGGGAGTTATTAGGTTTCTTTATAAAAGACAATTGACTTCCCATTGGGAGCAATGAACTTCTTTGCTCAATTTTAAATATGAAAAACAGGGATGTCTGCAATTATTCCAGTTTTCTTCACCAGTTTCTATCATTATAAAAAGGGCCATTGAATCAGGAGAGAAAAGGTAAGGAGAAAGGGATGGAACATGTTTAACATAAGACCTTCCTTTTACTTACTACAGTGCCATGTCTAAACTGAAATAAAAATCTTTCCTTTCTTATGTATGGGTCACATGCAATTGTGATACATTTACGTCCTCCTATTCTGCACTTAATGCAAAAATAAAACATTACTAATGCATAAGTACCCCACTAAAAGAAATCTACTAAGTGTCAATGCGTACTTGGAAAATTATGAGTTCATTGAATTATTCTGTGAATCCATTATGTTGGTGTGGGGAAAGATAGGCCCCACCTTGCTACCAGTATCTTAGAAAGAAAGCTAAATAGATAGATCTTAGCTATTGCCTTCCATACTCAACAGATTGGACTATTAAATAAACAAGGGAATACACACATATCCACTCATGTAACACACATACACATGATAAATACACATAAATAGTAATCTCTGTGTGGCTTAATCGCAATTCTAAAAAGAATATTTGGGGAATGTTTTTCTTGGCATATGTAATGACCTTGAGCAATTCCCTTGGTCTCTCAGAGCCTCACTTTTCTCATTGTATAGTTGGGATATTAACACCTTATAGAGAACGTGGCTGAATTAATAACATAATTCACATTCAGCACATAACACAGTGCCTGTCACATAGTACACACGAGCACTCAATAAATGTTAGTTTTTACTCCTACTATCAGTTTCATAAATCACTTTCTTATGAAGCAATTCTAATCGCAAGAAAAAGTCGTTTCTGATGTAGTATTTATTTTAGGATTCAGTTTAAATTTTATATTTTGTGATTTCATATTAATGTCATTATCTTCCGTCTTTATGTATGTAGAGAACTTTATACTGCAGGTCACTTTAATATACAATTTAGCATTTGTGTCAACAATCCTCTGAATCCAACAGGAAACTGGGATTTTAGATGATCTTCATATAAAGTGTGAGTACAAGTTCATATGGAACATTACTTATTATCCCGTTTTGAAAACACATTTTATTTTCATAATGAAAATCAAAAGGAAATACAATTTAAATTCTGAAAAATTGGAGACTTTCTTCTGGAATGTACTTATTTAATGAAGTGAGGCATCTACAGAGTCACATCCTCCTTTTCTACCCTAATCTTCACAGTGAAATCCTCATTTTTCAATAGGTCCGCATGGATCCTTTGCACAGGTCTGTTTCTAAAACTCTACAAAGCTGGCAACCTCACACCACAATGCTACTATATATAACAACTTTACATAAGAGAATAAAGGCCGGCCATTTTTAGAAAATGCAGGTGCCACGTAAGCCCCTTTCTTAGCTCAGTTTCCTTGGAAGAACTGTAGACTTGAAACTGAAAACTTTATTAATGCCATTGTCTCCTTGTATCAGCAGGTTCCAGAGAGATTCCTGGAAGTTGCGCAGATCACATTACGGGAGTTTTTCAATGCCATTATCGCAGGCAAAGATGTTGATCCTTCCTGGAAGAAGGCCATATACAAGGTTATCTGCAAGCTGGATAGTGAAGTCCCTGAGATTTTCAAATCCCCGAACTGCCTACAAGAGCTGCTTCATGAGTAGAAATTTCAACAACTCATTTTGAATGTATGAATAGTAGCAGTCCCCTTTGGATGTCCAAGTTGTATGTGTCTAGACTTTGCTTTCTTATATATGTGTGTGGGAGGCATGGATATGTTGTGAAATCAGCTGGTAATTCCTCCTCATCATCTTTCTCTCCTTTCTTTTTGTTTTCCATTGAAAGGGGATGGTTATTTTCCTTCCGCCCTTAGTTTACTTTTGCCCAAGGCCCTTAACATTTGGAAATTTAAAATAGGGTTAATTTTCAGGGAAAAAGAATGTTAGCTTGTGTAAAGTCTATATTAGCAAGGAAGGGCATTTGTTAAAGATGCGTCTGCTGGATGGATGGCTATTGCAAATGGCGGTTGGCTGAGGAAAAAAGACCCCACGACACAGCACAACTCTACAGACAGTGATGTGTCTTGTCTTTACTGTTACGAAGGTCTGAAAACTCACTGGAACCCCTTCATACCCTTAATCTTGTTTAGTTTGAATTCAATGAGTAGCTTTTTTTTCCTTGTTGAAAATAATGCTGATGATAGGTAAGCAGCTCACTTTTCAATAGTACCCCAAAAGGCCTAAAAGAAAAACAATCACGAGCCTTTCCAAGGCTTTCCTAAGAGAAATGACAAGCACCCCAAAAGTAGTACCAGTTTCTTAAGGAAGGCAAAGCAATTTTGCACAAAACTGACTCTTTCAAGATGAGACTGGAAATTCATACATGATCTTCTAGCCACTTCTCTGAACCTAACACTAGACTCTTCCTCAGGATAGGGGAGCTGATAGGGGAGCTTTCCTATCCATTCTGCATAGGAAAAAAAAAAAACCAACTCTACAATTTGTTTCCCTTTTTGATTTATTTTGCTTCAGATGTTAAAAGGCACATATGTTTCAAATTTACTTTGCTCGCCTTTGTTTATATGCTTAAAAGGATTATTATTTCTGCTTAATTAACACTTTTTTTCTAAAACACTGTTTTCCGAATATCTTTCTATAGTAAGGAATAAAGGCAAATCCAACGTGACCATAAAATTCTTGCCTATCCTAGAAAGTTGTTGACAACTGTTGGCCGACTTGATCTTCACATATGAGAATGATCTATTTTCATGTACCATTCTACATACCCTCCTGGGTATTCTAAGTGATGACAGTCTAACTAAGCATTTCCTCATTTTAGGGATAGCATTTTAAAGTGATGGATGATGTCTCTTCTAATTCAGAAGCTAGTATTGACCAAAACGTGAGAAGAGTGTGTAGAACAAGAAAGTTTGGGTTTAACCCGAAAGACACAATTTCAGCACACATAAGAAAGCTAGCTGCTATTTTATGCTTTCTTCAATGGTTCTCCTCTTTTTCCCTGTCTTTCCCCATGGTTTTTCCATGATGTACAATGTCCCATACTTGCATTTGAAAAATCGTGTGGCGTTCACACTTGTTCTTTTCTTAGATGGGTTTTTGTATGCAGATGCAGTAAGAATTCATTGTTGATTCTCAGACCCCCTCCTTCCCCTTGGGTAATTTGATAGACACCTCCTAAAATGACACAATAACAAATCTGGTATTTAGAACATATAGAACATAAATGCCATTTTTCCTTAATTTTTATAAAAATTACATTTGACTTTGGAGAATGCAGGTTTTGACCCACGTGACGGACTGGCTGACCTGATTGCTGTAATTTAACATCATTTATAAATTCTGCTGATGGACAGGAATGTACAAACGCAATTATTGTCAGCACAAAGCCTTAAAACCTGCTGACTTTAAATTAAACGGTGCAGTCCTATGATGCCCTGCACCATTCAGCAGACTAACAGGCCCTCACAGGCAGTGTGGACAGAGTGTGCAGTGGCCTGGGGGACACCCGCAGTTTCACTCTGCGCCACAGCCAGACACACCTCCCAGCTCACACTCTCCTGCACAATGCACAGGGTCATTAGATTCAATGTGTTGCTTTTCTGGCTTGCTTTAAAAAAAAAAAAAAAAGTTTGGGTAATCATTACATTGGAATTAAGTGGGGGAAAAATCCACTCAGCACCAAGTAAGGAAGCAATCTCAACTTGCAGTCACACTCTTGATTTGCTGTGTTTGAGAGGATGGCTTTCATCGTACATGTCAGTGTGCCACTGCGCCCTTGCCGTTTCATGTAATTTATATCAACATCGTGTTGCCATTTGCAAAGTAAAAGGCAAAGCTGTAGTGTATTCACCTGTGTAGACAGATCACTAGGTATCTCTTTGATCTGGGGCAAGTTCAATATTGATTCCAGACTTAGTTGGATTTTTAGTCTGATTTTCTCCTGCCTTTCTAATTTAAATAGACAAATTAAGCAAAAAGTACGTGTTCACCACCAAATGTTGATGCATTTATCTGCTGACAGTATCCTCTCAATGTTCACTGAGGCATAGAAATTATTTCTGAGTAGAAACTGCAGCATGAGGGTAAGCTCACCTCTTTGTTCTGAAAATAGGACTCGATCACTCTGCTCTTAGATGACTTTTCCCCTTTTACAATCATAAAATCTTGTGCCTCCCAGTGCATTGGAAACAGCAAAAGCCTGTCTCTCAAAACTATTTGACAGGGTTTTTTTTTTTTTTTTTTGGCTGTTGTTTTGTTTTGTTTTGAATTACCATCTTTCAAATCTTAGCTCAACTCTCACCAAGTGAAAATTGGCTCTTTGGGAGAAAGTTAACTTTCTGCAGTGGGAGAGAACAAGGGACAGTTTGCATAGGAAAAAAACAAGTCTAAAGTCCATGTTGAAATATCTCACAACCCCTTATTTTCTGCTAACCCCCAATTATTTTTGCGTATACACTTGAGGTTATAGTCTGTGCCTAGACCTAAAATGCACCAGCGGGGGAGGGGGGGGATTTAAAAAAAAAAAATCCTTCAAAATACCAGTTTTTTCCCACAAGTACAATTGTTCTTGTGCCTTCTGTGGCTTTCAAATCCATCTTTTTGACTTTCTTTCCAAATACTACAGCTGCAATAAACACTAGATTTTTTTTTTTCTTTTCTTCTGGCTGTTTGACATAACGTGGATAGCTATGCATATTTTGTGTCTTTTTAAAACAAAGCGGGAGAATACGTTTTTGAAGAAGAGAATTTTTAGAACTGTTTGATACCGCAAATTATTTTTTCCTCAATTGTTTGAGCAGCATTCGAGTTTTGAAAATTCTTGTAGAAGCCAATTTTTTGTAACTGTGGTGCAAATCTTGTGTTTTCTTAGCCTAATGAAAAGTAGTATAGAAGCAATATTTCATACCATGTGCTATATATGTGTGTGCAGATGTGAGAACATGACAACACACACATATACACACATGTAAAAATATACATATATATATATACACGCGTGTGAAGTGGAAAGCTTACCTTTTCCTATCTAGATTTAAGAACCTATTTTAGACATTTGTTATGTTTTGTGAAAAGAATGTTCTATTTGCAACAAAACATTTAATTCTTACTGTATCTCTGGCTGTTTAATGAGGATGTTTCACATTAAATGGTAAAACACGTGGAAGATGTTAGAATGTAGTAATTATTTAAGTAAACGTTCACCCACATATTCCTGAAGTTTGCTTTGTGCCTCCGAGTATTATTTAATTAAAGTGTTTTATGTTTGCAGAATCTTTGTTACTGTACTAGGGATGTGGGTGAATATCATTAAAAAAAAAAAAATTTTAAAACAACAGAAAAAAAAAAGCAAAACAGAAACACTAAAGTAAGAGGGGAACTTTTATAAAGCAATGTAAATATTTAACCTCATGGCTGTTGTTACGTAAGACATGAGATTTTAATAAATAACTACATTCTCACGACATCTGTTGAATTTATTAGGAACACTACAGTGACTGTATAGACAGTTGAAAGCATTCTTGAAAATCCTGCTCTCTACTTTTAAAAGATAACAGTCTCTTTTATCATATGTCAAGGGCAAGGGTAATGCGGTTTCTGTAAATTTATGAAATTTCTTTTCTATGTACATGAAGACAGTAAGTACCCCCCTATACACACACACACACACACACACACACATACAGTCATACCCACACCAGACAGGTTATTATTAAGTCATAAAGCTAAAGTTCGGGGGCATTAAAAATAGGATGTCACCCAGAAACAGTCATAAATTCATGAAAGAAAAAGTGGTTTACAGACTCCCCTGAAAGAAGCAGTGTATATGTAAAGACAGTGCAGAATCTCTTTGCCATGTATATTATAGCGTACTCATTGGTGTGTATAGTACAAATGTTTCCTTCTGGTACAAACTCTGTGTTTGCAAATTACAAGAAGCATTGTTTTCCAAAAGCTCCCCTTAAAAAATGTAACTGGTTTATATGAGTAAGCAGTGACTTACTGGATTGCACTTAAAAGTTATGTTGAAGGAAATGCAGTTTTGTTCTCCGTAGATCTGTTGGTTGTAAACCACCTATAAAACGAAAGCTAAAACGCTCATATTCAGAGCTGGGATCAAAACTGGTATTTAACCTTGGCTTCTTCTTACAATTATCCCTCTAAGAATAAAACAGAATCTGGAAGCACCTGGACTTTGAGTCTTTTCAACTGAGCCCTCTCTCAAATCCAACACCCTCCCCCCCAAATACACACACGGAAACAGAGAAGTCACACACGTTGGCCTTCTTTGGTGAAAATGTACTCATTCTGTATTTTTTAAATATCTAATTCCTCCACGTGGGGGGATAAAGAATTTTAAAATTGTATATTAACATTCAAATTTAGAACTAGAGGAAAATGTATTTGGGGTTGGTCTCAGCACTACCTAGAAGAATCAATGGTCGTGGCTTCCCTCAATCCTGTCCCAGCCATTTCTCACTGTATATAGTATAAACCGTGATGAAACACTGCCTTTATATTATTTAGCAATATGTTGTAAATAGCATTATTAAGCTCTTTTTTTTTTGTAATAAAGACCCTTTGATTTGAATATAGGACAATAACTGAACTGATAAAGTCAATTTTTGATTTTTTTTTTTTTTAGCTAGAGGCAATTTCAATTGTGGATTTTTGTTGTTGTCTATTGTTCTGAAGACTTTGCATAATTTATTGGTTTAATTTATCCTAATTTATTTGATGAAGGTGTACAATTTTGTATTACCAAGGATGTACTGTAATATTAATTGATATGATAAACACAATGAGACTCCCTGTCCATATTGAAAAGGAAATAAAAAAAGGTGCAGTAGACAATTGATTTTAAAGTAAAAGTAAAAAATTTAGTTTGGCAGCTACTAAATTTTAAAACAGGAAAAAAAACAAGTTGTGGGGAGGGTGGGAAGGGGTTTTCCTTTGTGTGTTTTAAGCTTTTGTATACTCTCCAAACTTTTACCTTTTGCTTTGTACACTTAAAGGATACAGTAGTCCAATTGCCTTGTGTGCCTTCCATCTCCTCTTAAACTGAATGTATGTGCAGTATATATGCAAGCTTGTGCAAAATAAAATATACATTACAAGCTCAGTGCCACTTGATTTTTTTTAACATGTGACATTTAATTTGGGGACCTGTGGTCGATCGTAGACAGTAGTTGCGCCTGTGATATCAAGGATGGAGTGTTCCTTTCATCACAATTCTTAACTCGGAACCTAACATCCCTAGAAATGACCTTTTCCCTTCAGATGCGTATAGCAATTGCTTATACTTCTATCTGAAACCTCTTCTCTCAGAGTTAATGTTACTTACCCCTCAAACTTAAAAAAAAAATAAGCTTTAGCTCAAAACAATATTTTACTCTTAATAATTGCTAATGTCAAATGATTCTTTTTCCTTTTTAGACAGACTCTCACTCTGTCACCCTGGGGAGAGTGCCAAGGCATTGTAGCTCACAGCAACCTCAAACTCCTGGGTTCAAGTGATCCTCTTGCCTCAGCCTCCCAAGTAGCTGAGACTATCAGTGCCCACCAAAGGCCCAACCAATTTTTTTTCCTGTTTTTAGTAGATATTCTCTTCTTGCTCAGGCTGGTGGTCTTGTCTGAGCTCAAGCAATCCACCCACCTCAGCCTCCCAGAGTGCTAAGATTATAGGCATGAGCCACTGTGCCCAGCCATAATGTCAAATGATTCTAAGAACAAGGGAGGATATTCCTAAAAGTCACAGAATGGCAAATATGTATATTACCCAAAATACAAGAATGAAGAGTTTGTATCATTTCTGCTGGCTGGACTCAGACTGAGTACTAATGTAAGTTTTCAAAGCTGTGCTAAGATGTGTCCCTAGACATGATTGGCAGCATGTCCCACATCCCACAGTGGGAGCACTGGGTGTATGGTTTGCCCTCTTCACTGCATTTTAAAATCATCTCTTTATTTTAGAATTAGGAATCAGAAGTAGCAGAAATCATTTGCTTACTTGAGCTTGACTCTGTTACCCACCACTCACTGCACCTACCTCTCCCTTCTGCCTGTACACACCATTGCAGACTGAGTCTTCTTAACCTCTCAGGATTTTTCTTTTGCTTTCAACTAAATGACAAAAACTTTATATTTTGGCCCTGTTGACCCAAGGGTGGATGGAATGAGTGTAATACTAAAGCATGTAAAAATGATAATAGCATTTTTTCTGCTTTTAGCTCTTTTGCTATGAATGGCACAAATTTAAATGACAGTCTTCCTAAATAAATAAATGGTCATGTTCCTCTCTGCCAAAATGTTCATTCCCTGACAGGCAAAGAAAAGCATTTCTCTTCTTACACTCTCATTTCTTGGAAGGCAAAGGCTTTTGTCGGAATATAATGACCCTTCCATCTTTCTGAACTTATTTAATACTGATTCACTTTAAAGCAGATTAGGTAATCTCCACGAACACCAAATCACTAGGAAGTTACAGTGGGTAGAAAGTGCCTTGGAAGAGGTTTACTAAAAATGCAGCCTCAAATCCTTACTTTCGTGACTCTAACTGCTCTGGCAGCCATTGGTCCAGAATGGGACACAGCACTGTCGTCCATACCGATGTGAGCTCTGGTAGCAAACCTTGTTCCACATACATCTCAGTGTGTCTGCGTGCCATGCTACAGTTGAACACACAAACTTCACAAACTGGTAATAAAAGACTGGTTTTATTCATTTTTATTGTCAAGAGAGTAATCAGAAATGGTTTTAACAAGTTTTTCTTAAAAACTAACAGGTAAAAATCAGCCGCTATTTGCAATTTACTAACAAACACATGCGGAGGTGAGATACAGAGCAATACGGGACAAGTTTGCCACATGTTGCCGAATTCTGGGGTCTGTGAACACTTGTAAAAGGATAAAATACAAAAGAGGGATGTATAAAGGAAAAAAGCTGATCCAATTTTAGAAAACTGATAACAGTAACTAAGCAAAATTATAGAAAGATTACTAAAGAAATAAATGCTGGTACAACCCCTCACCAACAATATAAGCTTTTGGAGGAGAATTTACACTGGAGTAAAAACCTATGGGTAGCTTTTGAAACTACAAGGAAAGGCCATTAGGAAAACATGAAGCTGGGTGTCAGAAGACCTGCCTCCAATCTATTCAGTTCTGCAATTCTTTACTTAACCTTTGAGTGTCCCAGGGGAATTAAGAGAATTGTAAAAACTAAACAAAAGGATTGTTCAGAGTTGGGACAGCCACCATGTTGACTTCCACCAAAGAATTCCTACGTGTGAAAAAATGGTATGCTGAAATGTTTTTGCTAAATCCCAGGGCAAGGTAAGGGCAAAATTCTGAAGTTGGCCAAGTGTGAGTCTGGATCCTTCTCTCTCTGGTCATGGTTTGAGCTCCCTTCAGTGTCTCAGCTCACCCCTTGTCTGGTGCTCTTAGGTTGCCCCAGCCCTCCCTGTGTTCACAGCAATGAGCCATCAATAACACTAACATTAAAATATAACTGACTTGACCTGTTTCTCTTAACCATAGTATATGCATTAAAAGAAAGGAATACAGGCCAAGAGCAGTGGCTTATGCCTATCATCCCAGTTTAGGGAGGCTGAGGTGGGAGAATCTCTCGAGGCCCCTATTTTGAGATCAGCCTGGGCACGGTGGTATGCCCTATCTTTAAAAAATAATTTATGAAAATTCAACTAGGCATGGTGGTATGTGCCTGTAAGTCCCAGCTGCTCTGGAGGCAGAAAAAGGAGGATCACTTGAACCTAGAACTTTGAGGTTGCAGGGAGCTATGATGATATCCTTGCACTCCAGCCCAGGCAACAGAGTGAGACCAGTTTCCAGTGGAGAAGTGAGTTCTTATGAATGATTTGGGGGAGATTTAGAAGAATTCTATAACTGTGGGCAGGAAACAAGTCCTGGAAAGGGAGGACAAGCAAGCCTGGGAAGCAGAAATGCCTTGATAGACCATAGTGCCTTCAGCCAAGGTGCAGCCACAAGTGGAACCATCCAGGAGACAAATTGCCTGATGCTTGGTGGGGAAGACCTTGACTCCCTAATTACCTGCATTCAGGTAACATCAGACTTACTACAAAACCAGTAAAAATACATTCCTGCACGCTGTATACCTTCCTTCTTTGTCTTTCTTTCTTTCTCTTTCTTTCTTTCTGTCTCCCTCTCTATTTTTTTCTCTCTCTTTCTTTCCACTGGAGACTATTTGTTTTCCTGATTACAAGAAAAAAAATGATTAGCATTGCATAACTGCTAAATGTAGAGTACTACTGTGAAGCCAATTTATAATCACTCACACTTGCATATGAAAAATGAAACATAACTATAGCCTAGGATGAAGAAAGGAAGGGGAGGGAGAGAGAGGGGTGTGGGTCGATAGAGGGAGGGTTAGTAGGGGAACCACACCTATGAGCATATTGCAAGTACAAGTTGGATCTATCAGGTGTAGAACACAAATGTCTTAATGCTGTAATTGGGTAAATGAGGTGAAGGCTATGTTGATTAGTAGGATGTAAGCACTCCAATTTGTACAAATAATCAACATGTTGAATCCCATTATGGCATAAATGTATTCATGAACTATGTACAAATGACTTAATAAAAAATAAAATAAAATAAAGTAAAATAAAAAAGAAATGTAAAACATAATCAAACTCAGTAGCTTTTATTAACTAGATACCTAGAGTAATGTGGTATTATCTCAAGAGCCACCAGATTGGGTCAACCTTCAACAAAAGGAATTTCATCTTTATATTGGGGTATATAAAAATATTCATTTAATGAAAGGAGTCATTTGCTTAAAACAGCAGTGATCTCACTGGGGATGATAAAAACAGATTTCTATGTATGAATGTATTAAATTAAATAACAAATAAGTTCTATAGAACCTCCATTCAAAGAAGAATTCTCTGCTAAACACAACTCTTATTTGGTAGAGTGAGAAAATTTTAAGGATGAATATGAAAATTAAAACAGCTAAGAACACATGTGAGTTCTACCTAACCTTTAACAAACAGATTATTTTTATACGAGGGAAACAGCACAAAGTCTGGCACATGATTTATACCTAATCACTATTAGTTCTTGTTCTTCTCTCCTAGTCACTGGTTTTTATCACTTTGCCATGTTGCTTCAAGTTGTGATCCAAGAACTACACCCAGACCCATCCCAATTTCCCAGGACATACAGATTTTGAATCACACACAGAGGTTCTGTAGGAACTGAAAGCTTCTGCCCCACTCCTGCCACTGCCCCAGGTCTTGTCCTTAGCCTCAGGCATAGAGCTACTGGGGCCACACTTTCACCCAGCCATGCTTGGGGAGGCCCCAGAATAGGAGTGGAGCAGCTTAGAAAGATTAAGGTGCCACAATACAGTGAAACAAAATCACTCAGGCTGCCTCAATCCTGGCAAAGGGGAGGGTATTATTTGCAAAGCCCCCTGTTGAGTCTCCCAGGTGCTAGCTAGACAGGCTCAGGAGATAGTTTGGCAGTCACCCTGGAAAAAATGCCTGTGTCTCTGCAAATAAATCTGCCAGTATAGAAAGCATTGGGTTTTCCCCAGTGCTTGTGCAAATAGTACTCTGTGCTTTGTGGGTATTAGATATTCCTTGGTGTGAGTAGCTCTAGACCATGAAAATTGGAGCTATGGATTTCTTGTCATTACTGTTCCCCTTGACCTGTTAGGAAATAACTCCAAAAATCAATGGTCACATTTCCGTTTAATCACAACTAAAAAATCCTTAGTAACTAGATAAAGAAATGTGTTTCCTAAATTCCCCTTTGTAGCTCAGCAACTGACATAACATTGAGCAAGAGTCTCAAAGTCTAGCACAAAGAAGAGTAAATGTATTTGCATCAAAGTATGGTATGGGCATGTGCACTTAAGAGTAGGAATCATATTCTAGAAAAAATTATAAATAATAGATTACTAATTAAGTATTATTTATGTCTTTTCTTCACTCAATATCCAATGTATGTTAGTCAACACTATAGTTAATATATATTAAAACTCTCAGTGAGATGGATACATTTCTAAGCAAAATGGAGGTAGCAAAATTTACTCCAGAAATAAAAAACTTTTAAAACCTTTAGGCCATAGATAAAATTTTAAAAGTTATCCAAAAATCAAAATGAAGGAAAAAGAAAAAAAGCCACAAGTGGAACCATCCAGGAGACAAATTGCCTTCTCTTCTCCACCCAAAAGCACCTGGCCTTTATAGTTTTATGGGTGAATTATACTATGAAGCCTGCCTTTATTAATACAAATGCAAAAAAATAACCAAATCCATTCTAACAGCATGGTAAAAAGAATACTATCCTGTAAACAAAGAGGGCTCATTACTGTGACATGCTTGCGAAAGAAAGACTTTAACTTTCTCCTAGCTGAAATATAAGAAAATTTTTTTTGAATATAGTGACTTGCTTTTTTTTACCTTTTAATGATAGTGGAAACAAATATTCTTGTTGAGGCCTTCAGCTAACCAAATTGCCACGTGTTACTGCATTCTATTTTTTTTTTCTTTTAGTAGGGCCAAATAGCCTTTGCTCTTTCAACCATTTCCATTTGCCAGATTGTTTAACTCAGTGGCTATGTTTTACTTTAACAGGTCTTTTTGGATTTATGAGATTTGGAACAAGCCTGCTTCATCTAGTGCAGCTTTAAGGACTTCTCTCATTCCACAATGAAAGGAATTATGACATTTTTATTTTCTGGTATAGTGATTTAAAATGAAAACCTATTTGTTTATATTCTCAGAGGAAAGGGTAAGGTAAGTGCTGAGTTGGGCTGCACCAAGAAGCAACTTGATGAAACTTTTGAGAGTCGCCATTACGAGCAATAGGGCTCTGTGGCAGAAAGGGTTGATGAAATATGTCTTCTTATTTTTAACATGTTAATTTTAATAATTTAAATTTTCTAAACATATATAAAATAGAACCAATCACACAACAGCCTTGACATTCACCCCATAGTTCTGTTCAATCCCTTTTCTCTTCCTCCTATTTGGGCTTTAGAAGAGAAAGAGAACCTCAGTAGTACCCATGACTGAAGCTATGCCGATACACTGTGGTCAAAATACTAGTTAAGAACTTGTTTTCCTTTTCGGGTTGGCAAAAGTGTTAAAAGAGCTATAACATCCAGAGTTAGGCAGGAAATGGGATAGAATATTCCCTCTAACAGTCCTGGTGTCAGGCAAGTGGGCTAGAATCACCATTTTGGAGAGGAACTTTGACATTTTTTAAACTGTGCAGGCTTTTGTCTCACTAACTCCACTTCTACAGTCAACCTTATAGAAATATTTGAACACATGAGCAGACAAGAATCACAAGGGCCCCTCTTCAGTTCAGCTACAATGTATGACTTTTGTTTTTCTACACCTTAATGTCTGCCTCCAACTTCTTTTTGGTCTGATGGCAGAAAGCAATCTAATCACTGTCAGGCTTTCAGGTACACGTAGCTGTTTCAGACCAGATTCCATCTCTCCCTTCTCCCTTAGGGTGGCATCTAAATGCCAGGATGTTTAGCAGCCTGGGGCCAGGGATCTTCCAGTCATCGGCTGGTGGTAAACAATGCTGTACTCTCTGGGCCTTGAGCCGGGAGTGACTGTGCTTGTGTTTTCTAACATGGCTGGTCCTGCTATTGGACGTGTAGCCTAAGAGACTCACACCACATTCCACTGAGTGTCCTCAGACCCTCACTAACCCATTTTCTTCCCCATCATATTATCTGCAGTGGTCTGGAGACTGGAAAGTTTGACTCTTTCTCAGGCCACTCCAAGGCCAAGGTCCCTGGCCACTGGCACCTGTACAGCCATCTGTACCTTCCTGCAGTAGCTCTGTGTTAGCCTACAGCATTTCTGTATGGCTGCTGTGTTCTAGGTGTCAGGTAGAACAGAGAAACAAATTCCTTCTTCAAGACCACAGACATACTTAAATGTTCTGTCACCTCCCCCCAAGCCCCAGATTTGGCCCAGGACACAGGGTAGGGCCCCTTTGCAGGGTCAAGGTCTGGCCGTGTGCCTCTTCTCTTGGCCAGATGTCTTACGCCTGTGAGGGTGAGCGAGGCTGGCTCCTCATTTGTTATCTCTATTCGTTGCTGTGGGTTAAGCTTTATGCCTTGATTCTTTGCTGCTTAAACGTTTGAAATTAATAACACTATTTTCTATCACACACACACAAAAGCCAGGCTCTGGCAAATTAAAATCCCTGACTTTCAAGACGATTGTCTCAACAGTAAGCATTAAGATTAGAAATTCAATGTTACAAAATCTTGACTCTCATTCCCCGAATTTCCTCTGTGAATCCCTTCCATTGATAGAAGCTGTGCTTGCCTCTGACTGAAGGAAGAAAAGTCACAAATAAATGGAGTTCAAAGCAGAAGGACCTTAATTAATATGTCTAAATTTTATGCAGCATGTTCAGAGATAGTCATTGCAGGATTGTATGTGACAACAGAAAATCATAGACAGATCATCACTGGGTAAACCATCAAAATGAATTATGACTTTATACCTCTTTAAAGTGAACTCTACTTTGGTAGAACTGACCCCAGGAATAGCAGTTTCCCTGCTAGGCCAGCACAGCTACACAAAAATTATTATCTGGTTTTTTAAAAAAAAATTGTGTTTTTGTTTGTATAGATTTTTATTTTGGCTCCCTGGCCTATGGAATATTATCTATCCACTAAAAGTTTGAGGTTGCACTATACCTAGGTAATAAAATGGATAGTTGTCCGTGATATATTACTGAGTTTGAAAAGTAAATATAGGAATATTTTTATATAATGTACCTCCACTTTTGAGTTTTTTTGGGTTTTGTTGGGGGGGGGGAGTTTGCAGTTTTTTGGCCGGGGCTGGGTTTGAACCTGCCACCTCCTCCGGTATTTGGGGCTGGTGCCCTACTCCTTTGAGCCACAGGTGCCACCCCACTTTCGTATTTTTTTAAAAACTGATAGATGCATCTTTATCTATCTGCAATGCACACACACCCACATTTACACACACATATGCACACAATCACGCAATGTGATCACCCCCCATAATATTAATATGCTACTTCTGAGGAGTAGAAATATCCAAGGAAGAGTTTAGGTAAGAGGTCAATTTTCACGTTCACTTTATACACTCCTGGCATGTTTGAATTTTTGTCAGCAAACACAATTTTTATTTATAGATACACACCAAGAGACAAAAGCATGAAGGCCCAGAGAGAAAGGTGCCATTCAGTGACAGAGAGGACACAGGTCCCAGCTTGGAAGGATGCTTCCCAGTTTGGTCTGGGCTAGCCCATGAACAGTCTGCGGGGACCAGCTCACCTCTGGGTCAACGACCATAGCAGAAGACAGCAGGAGGGCACCACGGCGCAGTTCCCAGTGGGCCTGGGTCAGCGGACCGGTGTCTGAAGCTAGTCCCCATGACTTGTTAGTTTCTCAGACTTTTCGAGTCGTAGTTTGTTCTTGCATGAACTATCACCCACGTCTCAAACTGAGGAATAAAGGAGATGAGCCTTGTGACGAGCTTGGAGAGTGCGTGCTTAGTGAATGGCAGAGGGAGAAGAGGTCGGACGGGAAGAATCATTGCCAACCTCGAGAGGTGGGGACACAGTTGGCCTACAAGGTTATCACTGATATTTTAAATGCCACTATGGGTACCTTACGTGTTTTTTCTTTTTTTTCTCAGTTTAACAGCCCAAATCAAGCCTCATTGTTCACCTAGTAAAGGAAGCAAGCAGAACTCTCAAACGAGATGAGCTGTGCACCATGGCCTCAGAGGGAGAAGCCACCGCTCAGCGTGCAAGTGTGTGCGTTATAGAGGGGCAGGAGGTTGTTGAATACACATGAGTCGTAATGTTGCATCTGGCGTCCCTCAGGGTGATCATGGATTTGCAGTTCCTACCGCAGGTAAGGGAGAGTTGAGTGGGGGACCTTGATTTAGGAAGACAAGGGTCCAGGCTAAGTGAGCAGAAAAGAAATTGATTTGCTGAACAGATAGCACAAAAATCATGCTGTAAATTTTGGAAGAGGGCAGCCCGGGAGGGTAGATGGGGACAGTGAAGAGGCACACTCGGCTGCTGGAACCTGCGTTGGGTTTAGGGAACTGGCACTCAAACTTCTCAGGCTGGTGGCTGGGCAGAGTGGACATGGAGGCAGAGCTGGAAGGCAGAGGAAATCTGGGCCACCTCCCCACCCCACCTACCCTGACCTCTCACCGTGAAGCCTCAGGAAAGGGAAAATCAATGTGCTCCCTAAACGCAGGAGCCCAGGGTCTGGGGCTGGAATTTGACCCATGCAGAGTGTTTACTGATCCGGAGATGGATAGGTTCAAATGAGCTCATCTTTATCTTGAGAGGAAATTAGGGAGCCCAGACCAAGACAAAGGCACATTTTATTCAATGAAAATTTACCGTCCCCACCACCACACTGCCCACGATCTTACATAAAACGTCAGCCCAGGGAACCTGGTCTCCCAAAAGTCGGTTCTGAAAGATCAACAAACAGGGAATATTGAGTTTTATAGAAAACTAAAAATGTCATTCCAGAATATCTTAAATTTACCCCCTGTACTGGTTTGTATCCTCTTTTTTTTTTTTTTTACACAGTTTGCAAATATTGACTAAGTTCAAGGCCAGCGGCATAAGGTCTAACTTCAGAGTTAGCATGAGGTGAAATACTTAAGATGGTGCAATCCTGTCCTACTGAAGAACATATTAGATCCCAAGGTTGGTTATGGGCAGTTCTTGTTCCCTCACCCAGTTGATATTTGTTTTATCAAGTCAGGGACTATTTTTGTCATCATTGTTAATCTTCCTCTCACCAGATCTGTTTTGGCCGAGGGCATGCACTTGAGGTATGTTAGAAGAATGGAGTGCAGTATTGTGGGAAAGAATTATCTCTAATTCTGTCTGCCTACAGTTTCCTCAGCCCTGTTCATCTGATCTCACCTCACTAAAGCAAAACTGTAAATGGAAAGTCCTGCGAGTTTGTGACCTAGAGGTAGATTTTAAAGTTGAAAGAGCACCGTAACGCATTCTGATGATGACTAGAGGTTGCCGTTCTGTTGGGAAGAATTTTAACTTGCCCATCAGGAGAGATCTTGACAGAAGTCCACCCCTGCATGGCTAGCTAGGTCTAACTCATACAGACTCATCTCTGGTCTCAACATAACACAGGTCTTGTCTCCAGAATTCCTGACCTAGCCTAAGGTCACTGGTAGTGCTAGCTTGGACTCAAGAATAAACTGGCACTTCTGACCTGTAGGCTTTGGTGTTAAACAGACCCTCGTACAAATCTCAATTTCTCTGAGCCTCAGTTTCTTCATGGGTGAAAATAATCATCACAATATTCTCCTCGCAAGATTGTTATGGGGATTAAAGGTGGCATTGTATCTGAAAGCATTTAACACAGTGCCTGTTGCTTAAAATGGGATTAATATGTTTTAGTCTCCTTCCTTCCGCTCAGCCACGCCAGCTGCCGATGTATCCCCTTTCTCTGCTGCATACATTTGACATTGACACAGTGGAAGCAGGCCAGTAACCCTTGAGGAGATACCACCCTAGAAAGAACGACTATAGAAAAGAAAAGCTTGAATAATGTCGAGAACCCCACTAAACTCCACTGGCATTTGAAAGAATGCAAATATATAAACTTATCATTGTGTGACTGGCTTCCTGTACCTGGAGATAACTCCTTCATGCCTCCAAAACCACCTCAATGTGGAGACCTTTGTTTAGGAAGGTTTTTAATCTAAAAATCACAGAGGTCATCGTACTCTTCTTTTGAGTGCTCATGATGTAACTTAGGTACCCAATGAACTGGTAAGTCCCCTGGATAGCTTGCTCAAGGGAGAGGTGATATTCTGGAAGACTCCTAACAGCCCCAGCTGCTATGTTCTACCTAGAGCTCTGCCCACTGACATCTCTTATTTAAGGCATTACATCTAAAACTTCTAATAGAGTTCGTAACACTGAGCCACTTCCTCTCTTTAACGTCATGAGGATGGCTGGAATCCACCATGTTACATCCTTTTGTTGGGTACCCTGAGTTCTCCAAGGTGTTTCAAAACAAATTTGCCTCCTGCCCTTTAGATATAATGTCTATTTACAAAGTAGATAATCAAAGGCATATTTTGTATAAGCCAATAGTCAAAGATTCTAAAGGCAATAAGTATTTTTAGATCAGTCAGTTCTTCAATGTATCCAAACTGGTCACAGGGAAGATTAGTACAGACAATACAGAATTGAAAATGTACAGTATTTATGTTTGATTTTGGAGATCTAACATATCAACCTTGAGAAAAAATAACATTCCCTCCTTCTTCTGAATCTGGCCTCTGTTTCTCCTCTCTTGGTGTTTCCAAATATCACCAGAACTTGACTGGAGGAAGAAATGGGAAAAGACAATGAAAGATAGCTAATAAATATTTGGGGAATTAATGTATATTTCACTTTAATGTTTCTATGTGTTAGCAACAAACAACTAGAACATGTGACAGAAAAAAAGTAGTAACCAACCTATCAAATATTAGGAATACAGCTATAAAACTGTACTGTAAAGACATAAAGAAGACCTAAAAAATAGAGACAGACAATGATAATAATGACGATGATGGTAATAGTAACTGACATTTATTATGTTCTTTTACTATGCCAGGAATTCTCTCAGATTTTTATATAAATTTTCTCAAAAATCTTACGAAACAGTTAGCACTACTAACCTCACTTTTTTCCTTTTTTTTAAAAAAGGAAATTAGGACACATCAAGGCAAGGTAACTTTTTAAACGTGAATACCCAAAATGATAAACATACTTTTCCCTAATTTACTCAGTAACTTTATTCGGTAAATTAATGGAAAAATATTACTCTATAAGCTAATATAATTCCAAATTTCAGGGGACTGATTATGGCTCTTAAATTATTCTAATGCTCACCTAGAAGAGAAAATGCTCTAAAAAATGTAAGAAAATATTGAAAAAAATCAATTTTAAAAGTATTAAAATTATATTATTAGGCTAGGCTCACACCTGTAATCCTAGCACTCTGGGAGGCTGAGGCAGGTGGATTACTTGAGCTCACAAGTTCAAGACCAGCCTGAGCAAGAGTGAGACTCCATCTCTACTAAAAACAGAGAAGCTAGTGGAGCAACATGGCAGGTGCCTGTAGTCTCAGCAACTCAGAATATTGTGGCAAGAGGATCCTTGAGCCCATGAGACAGGTTGTTGTGAGCTGTGATGATGTCATGGCACTCTACCCTGGGGAACAGAGATAGACTGTGTCTTTAAAAAATTAATTATTAATTAAAATGAAATGATATTCCATAAGGTTAGTCAGGTTGTAAACTGAAGTACTTACAACAGAACGTGGCACATGGAAGACAGTATTTGTAGAACTTACGTATATTTTGATCTATTCTTTTATGATTTACCCCAATACATATAAAAAACAAAATACAAAGACACAGTAATTAAATACTGTGTTATTAATGTGAACACTGAGAAAAATAGTTCAAGAAAGAACATTAGAAAATCTAGACACAGGTTTAAGTAAACATAGGAATTCATTCTACAATAAAGATTACTTCCAATTCAGGAGGTAAAGATAAATCATTCAACACATGGAGGTAATTTGCTGATCATATTAAATACACCAAAGTTAGATTCCCATCTCATGATGTGCAAAAATAAATTTTTTTATAGACAAAATATTGAAAATATATATTCACACAGAGGAACACACACACAAAAAACACACACACACTTAAACATTCTGGAAAACTAATTTTACTATCTTAGGGTTTAGAAGACAGTTTAAGCAGCACAAAACCCAGAAGACATAAAGAAATAAAATAAAAATCAGGCTACATAAATTAATAGTATACATAAGTGTACTCAGACTATTATACATATGATTTATATATAACTTATGAATACTATGTAATATGCATCCTATATATAAGTCTATATACTTGATATCTATATATCCTGTCTTTATTTTCTCTAACTTTTCCCATGCTTTTGTTATCATTGTTGCTAAGGAATGAATGAGCTTGTTGAGTGCAGAGGACGCTACTGAAGGTTCTGGACCAATTTGTACCAAGCATAGAAAGATTAGCTAGCTAGCTAGATAGGTAGACTGATTTAGCGAGAAGATCGGTATCCCATCTTAGGAAATTCGTTTGCTTATCTAACACACGCTCTGAACTCACTTTACATACTCAGTGCTCCAGGGGGCCCAGGTGGAAATCATAGACAGGACCCCGTCTGCACTCAATGCCTGTGGGCTGCAGGATGAGAAACGGTCTGGAAGGGGAGCACCTCAGTCGCACGTGCTCCCCTTTTCTCCCAGATGGAACTGCTGGGAGCTGCCCCCCAAAGACGTGGCAGCAGGTGTGTCCTCCCCTACTCAGACCTTGAAGCAGTGTGTCCCGGAGGCCTTGAAGTTACACTTTTGCCTAAGCTGTGTGCAGTGGCCCCAGCAGGGCCTGGGATAAACTGCTGTCTGGGAATTAGCCACACAACTTCTCAAACAGCTGCTGAGAGTTGTCTGAGAAAAGTCATGTCGCTGGTGGGGGAATAAGCCTCTGTGGTCACAGCTAAGCTGCGGGCTACTCCTCCCATTCAGTCCTTCAATAAACATTTGTTCTAAGCTCCACAGAAACAGTGATGAGTGAAATAGACAGTTCTTACCCTCGCGGAGACTACACTCTGAGTAAGAGACAGCTATTCACAAAAACAAATGAACCACATGGATCCACGCCCAGGAGCAGGAGTGCTCCAGTCAGCTTCTTAGAAAGGGGCTTTTTTCTTCTTAGCAAAGTATCTCAAGAATGGAAGGAAAAGTATCCAATGTACTCAGCCCTACTATAGCTTTCATATGAGAATTATAGCCCAAGAATATGGGGAAAGAGGAGAGGGCAGGGAGGGGAGAGGGAAGTATGAGTGGAAGGAGGGTGACTGGTGGGACCACACCTACGGTGCATCTTACAAGGGTACACGTGAAACTTACTAAATGTAGAATACAAATGTCTTAACACAATAACTAAGAAAATGCCAGGAAGACTATGTTAACAAGTTTGATGAAAATATTTCAAGTTGCATATAAAACCAGCACACTGTACCCCACGATTTCATTAATGTACACGGCTATGATTTAATTAAAAAAGAACGAAAGTGACTTGGCACTGAGCTCTAAAGGATGCTTTGACATCACATGACCAAAGAGGAAGGGAAAGATTCTGGTCTGGGGAACTGCAAGTGCAAAGCCCTGTATTTGGGGGAAACAGAGGATTTGAGGGCCTGAAAGAAGGCATTGCTCGGAGCCAGGGAATGAGAAAGGTATTTCCAGAAGAGGATGGAGTGATGGGAAGTATTGTTTATTAATAGGAGGATGAAAAATAAACTGTATGTTCTTTGCTTTGCCTTGTTTGACAGACAAAACATTTAAGGAGGAAAAGAAAAAGACCCATAAGTGACAGATCAGTTCCATCCCAGATTATGTCCTCTCCTAAGGGAATGACAGCATCGTCCATCCATCTACTGGCTCAAAGCCCAACCCCATAACTCATCCTTTCTTCTCTCCATCCCCAGCTCTTATCAACCATTCTTTGGCTATGAGTTCAACCCCCTTCTATTATTCTAATCCATTCACTTCTCTCCAGCCCCCATGTCAGTGCCTTGGTTCATGGCACCATCAACTCTTATCTCAGGGTCTACCAGGGCAATATACAAGCAGTGTTGAGATGAGCTTTTCTGCCTCCAGTCTTTCTACCCCAACATTCATTCACTCTCCTACACGCTACCTAGAATGATTTCTCTAAAGCGTTACTCCACCCTTCTATTCAAAATATGGAGTGTTTTATTATTGCTCCTCTGGGAAGTCCAAACTCCTCAATGTGGCTCTTAATCTCCCTTATGATCTGTCTCTGGGTACTCCTCCACCTTAACTACTCCAGCCATAATAAACTATTTGTCCTGGGCTGGTTCCTCTTCTTCCTGTCCCAGACCGTAGTTATCTCCCCACTGCTGCTGGAAGCCATCAGTCTTTACTTATCACATCTCTGAGCCTGGTGTTGTCTAGATTAAGACTAATCTGGGGTTCCTTTTCACTCTTGTATTACCTTTAATCCCCTTAGCATGGCAGAAAAGACTCCTTAGGACATGACCTCGACCCTTTTCTTCAGCTTTATATCCTACTACTTACTCACTTCCCTGTGTCTCACCCCTTACGTCCCTATGATACTGAATTGCTGTGGTTCCAAGTACACTCCATTATTTCATGGCTCAAGACATTCACATAGATCTCCTCTGCCTGATTTTTTTTTTCTTGTTTGCTGCTTGAACTCTTTGTTACTCCTTAAAACACTACTCATTTTAATATGAGAAGTTAGTATATAATATCAATCCAAACTATAAATCAAGTAGGAGAATAAAGACTTGAATTTGAACTGATTCAAACACTCATTTTCTGTATACTCTTTTTGAAAAAAATATACCTGAGATGTATTCCAACAGAATGAAGGTGAAAACCTGGAAAAAGGAAAATGTGGGATAAAGAAAAAGTAAAACAAACTAGGAATTACATAGAAAACAGGTGGACAGTGGTGCAAGTGACTTAGAATGAAATTAGCTTTGGTTAGAACCAGGAACTCAATGGCTCCAAGAAAGGTGCCTTCCGAAAAATAAAATATGATTCTGCACAACGGGCAGAAGGCGTAAGAATCTGGAATCCATTTGTAAAATGGCAATAAAATTGTGTGTTCCTCATAAGGAAAAAATAATAATAGAAACCCCAAGAAAATCTTAAGAAACAAAGCAAAAAGGAAATCCAAGAAAGTTCAATTATAGAAAAAAAATGTATAGCGATTTAAAGCAGTTAATAAGTTAAGAGAAGATGGACCATTTTTCTTAAAATGGATATCGTGCAAACACTAACCAAAAGAAAGCCAGTGCAGTAATACTAGTATCAGGCAAGTAGGCTGATAAAAGAGAATAAAAGAGGTTATCAAAAGCACATCTTTGTGCTATTAACTCTAGAAACATTCTCTCTCAAGTGATAAGAGGTCCATACAAGAAAATAAATAGGAAGATAGCATTTGTGTAATGCTAACACCCCAAACAGTGCCTGAAATATAGCAGGGAGTCAACTATCTATTTAAAGAATGACTTTGAATCAGTAAAGAAGGAAATGGACTCCTGACTCTGCCTAGCTTAGGAGTTTGTCAAAAATTTATGAATTATAATCATATAAATGCTGTTTACTGTTATCATTGGAAATCAACATACAGACCTAACAGAGAGGACTAAAAGGTGACTACAGAGAAAAGTGTAAGAGTCATCATTAACCTTGACCATGAAAAAGCAAAGGTATGTTTGAACGAAGCTAGGAGACAGAGGTAGAGAGCTGTTAATATCCTCATCTGGAGAGTCAAAAGATACAGTCTAAAGGTGATGGAACTAGAGACTTAAAGGGGATATTTGAAGTTATAGAGGTATTTGGGACTAGGAGTCCATGGAACTGTTACAACACTTCTGTCCATTATGTACGACCGCTAAGTGATCTTACCCAATCTTGAAGACTGAAACACCATCTATACACTGACAAATGGGTAGCCCCAGCTGCACAAACTCCCAAACTACATCCACTGTCTACTCAACACTTCCCTGAGGCTGTCTACTAAACTCCTCATTTTTCTACTCAGTCAAGTTCATTCTCCCCACAGTCTTTCCTGAGTAAATAAATTCAATGCTATCCTTCTGGTGGCTGAGGCCAAAATCCTTAGACAGGTCTCTGATTTTTCTTTTTCTCCCACATCCCACGTCGAGCTCATCAGCAAATTAGTGTAGGCTCTGACATTCAAAAATATATTGTGAACCCCGGCTCTTCCTACCTCACCACACAATGCTGCCCTAAGTCATGCTGTTTCTCGCCTACCCTCCCGGTGTCTGCCCTTACTCCATCCTACAACATATTCTTAGCACAGCAGCCAGAGTGATCCCTTTAAAATACAAGTAAGAGCACGTCATTTCAAAAGCTTTCCTACTTTAAAATCTATGGTTTCCCTAAAGTCAAAGTCTTTCCCGTTGCCTCAAAGTTCTAAGTAACCCGACCCCAATTTCCCTCTAACTTCATCTCCCAGTCACTCTCTTCATCACTCTGGCTTGGCCACCCCTCATTGCTGTTGCTCAAAGACACAGAGGAAACCCCAGCCTTTGAACCTGCTATTCCTATTGTCTAGGATGTGCAACCCTCAAATATCCACATGGCACCCTTGCCCACTTCCCTCTGGTTTCTGATCAAATGCCACCTTATTTTTGGAGACATTCCCTGAGTACCTTATCTAAAGTAGCAACTCCCACCCATCACTACCTCCCAGTCATAGCCTTGACCTATTTCTTTCTTCGCACTTCTCATCATCTGACATAATATGTCTACTTTTTCTTTTATTATCCCCCTCCACTAGAATATATGCTCCATAAGGGCAGAAACACCATCTTTTATTACTATTATCATTATTATCATTATCACTACTGTTAATGCATCCCTTAGACTTAGAACAAAAATATGAAGGAGGAGGTTAGAGAAGAATTGAGGAGAGTCCCCAGTGAGTTAAGTCTTCTTGCTTAAAGCAGGAAATCAACAGATAATGTCTAAATCTTATTCACAGAAATATCCAACAAATAAATTATAACCAAGACAATTAGAAGTGGCTGCCTTTGGAGAGGAGGAGATGTCATTTACTGTTCTTATAAGTCACTCTGTACTACTTTGTGTGTTCTCATGTAGATTCTAGTACTCTGATTAAAAATTTTAATTTAATTTTTGTACCACCTTCTCTGAATCTCTTCCAAACAAAATTAGTTATGCCCTTCTCTGTAGTACTTCTGAGCCTATGTCATTGTTCCTCTGGACTATTTTCATTTAGGCAGAACAAATCAGACCATCTAAGTTTGAACCCTGGCTTCACCATTTGCTAAATGTGTGATTTGGGGTCACTTTCCTAATCTCCATCTGTAAAGTGGTCACCATCTGTAAAGTGGAGATAATAATGCTGTTTTATCTTATGATGCTATTGTTTACATGAATAGTCCATATATGATACACAAAATAGGATCTAGCGCGTATTAAATATGCAATAGAAATTAGTCACAATTTTTTGTTTATCTCTCTGTATTGTATCCATTGTATGTCTAGACTGAAAATTCCCAGAAGTCAGGAATCATTTCAAATTTACAATTATAGTTTACAGTATGAACTCTATAAATAATAGCCATTATTATATGTGGTTCACCTATACTGTATTTGACGCATATCCAAACCATAAACTTTTTTTTTTTTTTTTTTGAGACAGAGTCTCACTATGTCACCCTGGGCAGAGTGCCTTAGCATCACAGCTCACAGCAACCTCAAACTCTTGGTCTCAAGTGATTCTCTTGCCTCAGCCTCCCAAGTAGCTGGGACTACAGGTGCCCACCACAACGCCCGGCTATTTTGTTGTTGTTGTTGTTGTTGTTGTTGCAGTTGTCCTTGTTGTTGTTTCAGCTGGCCCAGACCAGGTTTGAACCTGTCAGCCTTGGTGTATGTGGTCAATGCCCTAACCACTGAGCTATGGGAGCTGCCCCAAATCATAAACTTTTGAGGACAAAGACTAGTGTATTTCTTGTATGCAGCACAACATATGAATTAGACTTTCATTGACTGGAGGTTAATTGTGACTCAGAGAATGAGTATGTAACCCAATTATGTCTCTGAGTCCACATAGCCCAGTCTAAATCTGATAGCTCATTTAAAAGCACGTCAAATCTGTACACAATCTCTGGATGAAATACTACAAGAGGAAGTGGAGAGTTCATCACAACCAATATCTACAATTTCCTCTTTCCCCCTCTCTGCTCCTTCTGAAATTTCCACAACAGTGGAAACTCCCTGAAACTCATCCATTCTCAACTCCTAATTTCAATCCCCAAGTTTCTCAAATTTTTGTGTACTTCAATATCTTTCCACCCTCTCCAATCTCTTACAGCTCTTTACTCCACGAATGGTAGTACTAGCAAATGACACATGGAATTACAAAATGCCAGACGTTTTCAGCTTCCTTACATTTATTAACTCCTTTAATCTTCACAGTCACATAAGCTAGATACTATCATTATACCCCACTCATGAGGACACAGAGATAGAAAGAAGTTAGCTGCCCAAGGTCACCCGGCAAGTAAGTGGTGAAAGTGGGATTTGACCCGAGTCTGACTCCAAAATTTGAGCTCTGAAAGAGTTTACTATCTGGTATTTCCTATCATATGCCCATTACATAGGTTTGCACAATAAAGGGGTGCGGGGAGCTGCCTGTAGAAGCAACGACTATTCCTGTCAGAAACCAAGGACAAGAAGGTAAATTGCAAACATTCGTAATAAAAATTTTTCCTGAAAAAATAGTATTAAATTTTTGCCCTAATATAAATAAGAGCAACAAAATGCATGGAAGAAAAACATGCTGCTAAAAACTATAGAAAAATGCAAAGGGAAAGAAAGTCCTAAGTAGCTCTATGCTTCCTTGGAAGATCATGAAGGCACCTGCTGTTGTACACTTGGAAGTTCCCTCGAGCGTCTTTTAGAGTTGCTTATTAGCTACATACTAGTTTCCAGGGACCTCTTGTCTTAAGAGATAGCTGCACTCTCTTCAGGTCTTTGCGGTGGGCAGCATTTGGGCCGCCCTCAAGCTTGCCCTTCACTCAGGTCCCTGTCTTGTGTAATTCTCTTTCTTTGACTATGGGCAGAACCTATGTGTGTTATGCTAGATAACTCCCATGACTGGGTTACATTCTATGGCAAAAGTGAGAGTATTTTGCAGGTATAATTAAGGTCCCTCAGCAATTGGCTTTGAGTTAATCAAAAAGGAGATTATCCTGAGTGGGCCTGACCTAATTAGGTAATCTCTTACAAGAGAGTCTCCTACTGGCTTTGAAAAAGCAAACAACCATGTGGAAATTGTCTTTGGGGGCACAGAGCAAGGACTCGATGGCAGCCTGTAAGTGCTAAAAGTGGTTCCTAGTGCCAGGCGAGGTGGTTACACCTGTAATCCTAGCACTCTGGGAGGCTGAAGTGGGTAGATTTCCGGAGTTCACAGGTTCCAGACCAGCCTGAGCAAGAGCCAGACCCTGTCTCTAAAAATAGCTGGCGTGGAAGGCACCTGTAATCAGCACTCTACCCAGAACGACACAGTGAGACTCTGTCTCAAAAAAAAAAAAAAAAAAAGTGGTTCCTAGTCACCAGCAGTCAAGAAAACAGGGACTTTGGTCCTACACCCACAACCAAATTCTGCCAACAACCAGACAACCTGGAAGAGAACCCCAAGCCTCACAGGCAGTCACAGTCCTGGCTGGTACCTGACTGACTTCAGCCTGGTGAGACCCTGATCGGAGGGTGCAACTCAGGAATTGCTAAGATAAGATAATAAATTTGTGTTGCTTTAAGTCACTAAATCGGTGGTAATTTGTTACAAAGCCATAGAAAACCAACATACACTATGACGTCAATGACAGTGTCCAGTAGAAGGTTGTGGGCCACAGGGGCAATTGTCTTTGTGAACAGTCACTGCAGCCATCAGTGTCCCAGCTCAGGGAACCCCAGTAGAGGAGGAGGCAGCAGTGGCAACCAGTGAGGGGACCGTGATCCAAGGCACAGAGGTGCTGTGTGTCCCTGAGGAGGGCTTGGCCCCCAGTGACTTAGATGGGAGATGTGCTAGGTTTACTAAGTACTTTGCAGAAATGGGAATGAAAGCCAGGAAAGTCAAGTGTAGAGTGGGATCTGGATATGTTAGTAAGGCAGTAGATTGGACAGAGGATGGGCGAGAAGGGCAGAAATCACAATAAAAGAAAACTGTCCTCATGCTTAGTTGGCACCAGTTCTCGAATAAGACCTGGGTTCAAACCCCTCATCCCATCTTGTATTCTGTGCTCTTGAACAAGAAACTTGAACATAGGTTCATCTTCTCTAAAATGGGTTTTAGAAAACCTCCCTCACCAGGCTGCTGTGAGAATAAAGAGGAAACAGATTTAAATACCCCAGTATAAATCCAGGTACATAATAAGATACTCGATACCAGGTAGTTGTTACTATACGATAATAAAATATTGTAAAATTTATTAACTGCCAATGACTATGCAACAAATTACCACAAATTTAGTGGTTTAAAGTAACACAAACTCATAGTTGGACGATTTCCCCCAAAAGCAGAACACGCAAAGCTGTTGCACGTGGGAAGAGGAGCCCCAGCCAAGGTGAGGGCAACACTTCCCTTAGAGATGATTCTGGCCCCCAGTGTAGAAGTGATAGAGGTGGAGGATGGCGTGAAGGGGGCACAGACATGGAAAGGGAAGCCAGATTAGTCCTCATCAAAAACAGCTGTCACAAAACGTCTCAGGAAGAGAAGGCAGCCCACGTCAGGGCCGAACACCTCTCCCAGCCGCCATTCTGCTCTGGATCTGAAGCTGTGGGGCTTGTCATTTAATGGAGCTCCTTGGTGAAATGGCACTGATTCCCCAGCAGACAGATGGTATTTCTGTACATCATTAAGTTCACTGTTTTTGTTCACAATTCTATAATACCAGGCGGTTAACAGAGCCTCTCCCAGAGCCGGTTTCCTCACCAGAGTGAACGTTCACGGGAAGTCTGTGTCCCCCCTAAGGACTTGCATGCTCCTGCTAAGGACATGTGTACCTTCTTCCAGGGTCTGGGTAAGGGGGATACCCCAGCTTGGTCCCTTGCACCAGTGTTTCCTCAAGTATCATTGCAGTCACCGTGGCACGTGCCATAGTGCTGAGCACAAAGGACACCTAATCAATTCACCTGCCCCCACCCTGCCATGTACCTTGCCTGAACCAAGAGCACCCACTTGCCAAAGCTCTGACATCTACCTTGTCACTCTGGGGCTCCCATTAAGCCTGGGAGATGCTTGGAGCAAGAGGACCTAGTCCCTCTCTCATGGGCAAGGTCATAAGTCTGATTAGGGATGGGATTGAGAGTGAAGCCCAGACTCTGATTCCTTGTCCAGTCCACTTTATACCCCCCTGCACTGCCTACCATGAATCTGTGGTCCCAAGCCATCATTTTCATCCTCACCTTGGGTAATCTGCTCATGTCTCACAGTGCCATCCATCGATGTGCACACCCCTGCAGTCTCTCAGGTGCTGCAGGGATTCTGGACAAGAGCTGATCAGAGAAGTTTGCTTTTCCATCCTTGTCCCACAATCAGGGCCAAGGCTACCAGCGTGCAGGGCCCATGCTCAAGAGGGTCTCCAGTTTGCTTTACTGCGCTGCTGTCATCTTCTTCAAATTCTTAACAATTTTCGAACAGAGAACCATACATTTTCATTTTGGATTGATCCCCTACAAGTTATGTCACTGTTTCGGCCTTCAAGAGAGATACAAGGAGATTTAAATACATTTGCAAATTGGAGGGAGAATCCGAATCTCTTTTCTTATTGACTAACCAAATCCCAGGCATTTATTATAATGTCATGTCATATTAGCAGTACCCCCAATAAAACTAGGTTGATTTCACTGGCCTGTAGACTATTGACATTAACAGAAAAGATGGTACTTGTACAAATGACATGTAAAACATTACAGGATGGCATACCATCCCAGGAAGACTCCTGAAAACTCCTCTCTGTCCTCTCCATCCCCCTCCATCCTGGGCTCTTCCCTACTCTCTCCCTACCCCCTTCTCCACTGGAGCTATGTCATTGACAACATTCCCTTGAAATCTCCTCCAACATATCTTGGCATACTGGGCCTTCCCCTCATCTCTTATTGCTCATCTGTGTTTGTTAAATATTATTTGGCACATAGGAAGCTCTTCAAAACAAGAGACTTGGATTGCAGGGGACGGGCTGGGGGGCTTGTGAGTTGTACAGGAATGAGGCTGTGCTGGGGCTTTCCTCTCTCCGGATCCCTCTCACATCAACACTGTGACACAGACAGGGACACAAATGTGTAGAGACAGGAAAGTGCAAGAGCCACAAAGCCTTTGGAAACAAGGCCTGGAAACTCAGCTAGACTTGACGACGTGGACTCTGGAGGAGGCTGGGAAGGAGGCTATTTGTTCTTGTTTGCTAAGCTCGTGTCACCTGCCTTGGCTCCACAACCAGAGCTGTCACCAAGGACCTCTAGCACTGGCTCAGATCTGGTAGCTCAGTGGTCTCTCAGTGGCTGGTCCTTAAGTAGCTTCCAGAGGGAAAAGGTAAAATAGTCACTTGAAGAGCATCCGTCTCCAGCCAGGGCCCTGCTGTCCTCACGCTGTGAAATGAGCATCTTTTCTGATGCCGTAGCACTTTTCTAGGACCTGTGGGTAGAGGAAGAGTAGATTTCTGATTGGGAATAAGACGAGGCACTCTCCCACTCTTGGGATAATGTTTCTGATCTTGACAATGACAATCTCATGCATCTGAACAGCATTTCCCATTTCTCAAGGCCCCAGGTAACCCAGCATCTTCTACAATCCTCTTGCCCCCCCTTGGAAGATAAGCAGGGTGACCCTTATGCCCATCTCCCTGAAGAGGCAGTGGAGGCTGAAACACGTTCCTGTTGTGCTGGCCGGGACCTCAGCCTCACGTGCATGGAGCACCTTTGGAGCCATAATCCTGGCCTCTGTTTAAAGATTGAGTTCTCACGGCAAAGTGTAAATGATGAGAAGTCTGTTTCCTGAGACAATGGGAACATGGACAGTCATTTCCTATTCCCCCCTAACTTGGGCCACCCCTTTTCTGACTCAACGCTGTTGCCTAGGTAGGAGACAGGGTGCCCAGGTAAGACAATTTGCAAAGGGGAGAAAGGAATGTTTACGGCTGTGGAAAAGGAGTCTGGAAAGGGAGGTGGGGCCTGAAGAGCAGAGAGAGGCACTGAGTGAAAAGAAAAGGGGAAAATTATTCCAATTCTAGCACTGCTGGAAAATGGGAAAGTTATTGCTGCACAAAGACCCTCTCGAACCGCCTGCCTTCCAAAATTTCTACCGCACTCTCTGCAGTTACTTGTGTATGGCAGAAGCAGCATCTTTGTATTATATGAACAGTCTGCTTCATAATCAAATACCATCTGTCGCTACATCTGAACTTGTTTTCAACATCTGTGCGTTCTGGTCTTAACAAAGCTTTAAAAACTAATTCAAAAACTTTCACAGATCACTGACTAAATATGTACATTGACCATCTTTCCACATTGGCTTAGAATGTTCCTTCCATAGGTGCCTCCCTCCACTCAAGACGACCTATACACTTGGAGGCTTTATTAAGCTTATTTCATAATGGCCTTGGGTAGCCAAGTGCAAGAGAGGGACACTTGCTTATGCACCGAGAGGACCCATCACATTCTTTCTTGGTGCCAATACGGTCCCTTTCTGCCAATGAGAAACCTGTAAGTTGATCAGCTACCATACCCCAATTACTCAAAATGACACTACAGATAAAACGGCAACCAAGGGGAGAATCAACTGGATGGCTCATCCGCAGCTAAAGTGTGTTTGAACAAATGGTGAAGTAAAACCATGAGAGCTCTCGGGAGAATAAGGACGCTGTTACTTTGCACATGCTTCAGAAATGTGAAGTACATCTTTACAGAACTTTTGGCCAACCCCCTGGCAGATGTTGACCGGTTTTGCTTATGTATACATCAGTTGCAGAACACTAAAACAGAGATTGGAAATTTTAATTTAGTCAAGGCAGTTGGGCTAAAATGATGGCTTTTGTTGAAACCATTAAATAGAGCTGCCTAATGAAGTACAGTACAGGGCTGGCACACAGAGCCCTGATGGGAGGCTACTGCTTCCAAGCAGGAGAGAGGGAAGGCACTGGCCAGCCACACGGGTTTCAGAACACAGGCAGCACGGTGTCCTCAGATAGAGCGGAGCACAAGGGCTTGGGGTGGTGGGAGAAGGCGGAGTAGGAAATGGGAGCAGAGCGCTATCTGTACACAACACTGATGCGAGGGCAATCTTAGTGAGGGCTCTGTGTGTGTGTGTGTGTTGGGGCAAATGAGTGCTGTGATTTTGGAAACATTCTCTTTTAAGTTTCAGCAGCACATTTGTTAGGACTCCTGGGCCAAGAGGGAAGTGTGGTGCAATGAGCAGGTGCACGGGCCCTTGAAGGGGACACAAGCATGCTGGGAGCACAGAGCAGGGAGGGCGAGAAAGTCGCAGGCCAGGGGAGCTCAGGGGAGGGTGGGAGGCCACTGGTTAATGAGTCTGGTGATTGATTCCGCCGCTTCACTACCCTTGCCCTTCCTGGACGGCTTGACAGCAGGAGCCATTAGGTGTGCCCAGGCTGTTTTCCCTTCCACATTCAGGGTCAACTGAGGCAAAGCAAAGCTAACCTCAGTATCGATGGAAACTCACTTTAGCCTGATGGGGCTGACTGATAATTATTTAGAGCACCGGACATTGACTTCCTGCACAGTGTTGAATCTATTAAGGAGCACGAGACTTGGTGTGTATCTTTCTATTGTTTTCCTGTGTTAGTGGGAAATTTTATTATCTTCCCACCTAATATCTTAGTGGTCAAGAATGGTTAAAAAGAATCAAACAATACTGTTCAGTGAAGATGACTATTATTATTAAAGTACAATTACTTATAACATATAAATAAGTGAAGTTGTATTCAGTAAACACCAATTGTTGACCAGGCATTACTGAAAACAGAGGGAGATTCAGATCTTGTTCATCTTCTGGTAGAAATAGGATGAGACAGTGGTTAGTTTTCATGAAGTGACTGCTTATTTCAAAAACTACTAAAGGAATGTCTTAATATTTGTTTGAAATTACTGTTGGAGATCAAGTGGATATTGGCGTGCTTCTTCCCAAGCTGGCTTATATGTACCGACGTGGCCCTGGGCATCAAACAAACAGAAACACGTATGCTGTTGAGTACAGGGAGGTGATAGGTCGTGGTGGTGTTCACTGTCTGTCAGGGAGAGTATGGGACTCCTAACTTTTTAAGTGAACCTGGCAAAACCTAGGACTAAACCCTGAACACTGAACACTGTATGTTCTAGAAAAGATTGCCAGCCTCTTCAGGGATAAGCGTCGCTTTATGACCTCTGACAGCCTGTGACATTCATTCTACACACAAATGATGTCTAGTGGACACAGGGGGTCACAGACTCCTTGAAATCAATCAGTAAATACAGAATGTCCTGGACCCCAGGGCTGGCAGCCACCACTGCAGGATATTGAGAGTTCTAACATCCACTTTTAATTCTGATTAACTCTAGAGCCTTCATAATTACAGAGCTCTGTTAATCCCACACAGCAAAATGTCTAGAAGTCAGTTCTATTTGGTTAAGAAACATTTATGATCCACTTGGGTAAATATTGAAATAAGGTTGAATTTCTTTATAACACACTCACTAACAGCCTTAGGGATATAAGCAAGAAAGTTCTGTATGGGACAGAGAAACCATCATGGAACCAAATATTTGCTAAAATCTCTATACCTAAGCTGTCACAAATAGGTTCTTTGCCCCTACCTACACAACTGAGATTTGTCTTTCATACTTTCCCCACTGTTCCTGTTAAGTGTTCCCCTTATACCTCAAAATGAAGGAGGCTCTCGGAGGCAGGGATAAAGGAAACTTGCAATCAGAGATATAATTTTCGTATCTTTTAAAGAGAGAACAGCAGATGCAATTTTGAAAGCCAAATCATTGGGAGGGGTGGGAGAAAAGAACTCAGGATTCACATGAAATTGATGGTCATCCTGATGTACAGCTTCTAGCCTGTTCTTTGCCCTTGGACACAGCAGCAGTAGATGCCTTTGCTCTTGAAGTTTCGCCCGTATTTCTGTAAGGATGTCTCCATCTTTGCTGTCACTTGGCAACTTATAAGCACATTGGGCTGAAGTGAGGGGTACACATTGTCAGTCCAGATGCAATTTTCTGTTGCAATTACCAAATATGAAATAATAGAAGCTGCTTTAGGTTTTAGTTTATAGGGATGTTGATGAAAGAGGAATATTTGAATCGCCACTTTCTTGCTGTACATTTTTGCTCCTTGAGTTTTTTCATCTTTATCTCAGACTAATCTCAGGTTAGACAAGATCAAATTTAAACACACTCAGAAACAAATTGAAATAGGTTTCACTTTGGAATGCATCTTCATTATGACACAAATGTCATTTAAATATGATTTCTACTGGTAGAAGATGACGGCAGAACATATGTGTAGTCTCTTCTCTGCTATGAGGTTTTGGCTTGCCTACAGGGCAGAACCATCCTCAATCCTATGCTGCCTTTCTCTGCGTTCCTTCAGGTTCTCTGAGCCCCCTACATTTCAGCCAGTGTTGGCTACTCGGTGGGCAGAAATCACTTCTGCAAAATCCATCTGTGCCAGGCCTTTCACAATGCCACGCACCCACTGAGCCATTGACACGTTGGCTCTATCGATGTGCCAAGGCAACGACAGCTCTTCACTGAACAGTCAAGTTTCTTCAACAATTGGCTAAAGAGATGTTTCAATTGAATTGACCAAATTCCACTGATTCCTATGACTTCATAGACTTGAAGACAAACATTTTAAGTCACACTGAATAAATAGTTATGGAATGAAATAGGAAGAAAGGGATCACTCCGGCCAGCATGAGCTTAGTAAAGACTCCTGGATTAGAGGAAGGAGGATTTTTCATTGATTTCAAAGAGGTAAGCCCATGTCATAGATTGTTCAGTTTCTCCCAGAAATTCAGTTTTGCTCAACATAAGGATGAAAAAAATGCAGGAAGAAGGACCACAGTTGACTTCTGAGGGAGCCTGGCACACAACACAATAAATCTTCATTTGATGAACAAGGAGCCCCAGGAATTGGACCGTTGAATTAGGTAGAGCTCGCTAGCATCATGGGTCCTACCAAGACAAGAGCGGTCATGTTCTCAGCCATGTGGTCTGACGAGGTCCCCATATTGAAACACTTATGACAAAGGATCAGGGTCCCACTTGAATTCCGGGAAACTTTTAGTGGTCTGGCCTCAGGGGTATTATTCCATTGGGAATTCATCCAATGCTGTGTTGTTTTACCATTTTCTACTGCTTCTATTCTATTTTTCAGGAAAATAAGGATGGAAAAAGAAGGGAAAACCCTGAGAAAGAAGGAAGACAGGGAGAGAGAGAAGAAAGGAAAGAAGGGGGGAAGAAAGAAAAATGAGCAACTCTTATACCTCTTCAGGGACCTCCAATTTCCTCCTGATTTCAAAGATGGCTCCTCCAATCCCCTTGTTCTCTGACGTGCTGAGCTGAAAGGCATTTGAGAAGTGGCAGAAAGAGGCAAACCTCGGCACTGCTGACAAGACACACAGCAGCATCTGGGGTGCTCCTCAGAGACCCGTGGCCAGGCTAACCTGCTCTCACTTTGCTGAGCTTGCAAAACCTGGAGAATGAGGTCACATTTGGCCATGACTATAAATAGACATCAGTGACAACTAAAACCAAGAGGGATCTCTGCCTCTGATTCACAGGCTGACATCGCGAAACAAAGGAATGGGGCATGCATCACTATCAAGAAATCTCCAGAAGAACCAAACGCGCTGGAAGGAAATTTTTGTGCCCTCCCTTTTTTGCTTCCCTTGAAGCCTTCGGATCTTAGAAATATCCCTTGGAGTTCAATATCAAGATGAGAAAGGATTCTGAGTACTTCTCTGCTGCCTGGGATTCCCGAAGAAAATATATTTAGCATTGTCTTACAGTGAAAGCAATCATGACACACCTCCAAGTTGCACGATCATGACACATCTCCAAGTTTCCCACAGGAGCAACTTTAATGCATTCTCTACTCACAGTGAGACCTAGCATGGCGGGCCACATCCCTTACCGTCCTCAGTGACTTATATCACACATCACTCATCATCTGACGAGACCCCACCCTTAGCAAACACTTAGCAGGGATGAAGTTGAGTGAAACAGCCTCCCCTGCTTCCAGCACAGCCTGTAGGAACTCAGGTCCAACCATCTGCAGCACCTGTTCATAGACAACTCAGCAGAGGTATTTGTCTTCCAAATCACAAAGAGAATTCACACAGAGAGCCAAGGTTCTTCCCTTTTATGGAGTGGTGGGATCTGCTGCCTGGGAGTCATCCTTCCATTTCTCCAGAAGCACAAGCTGCTGCTGCTCCGCGAGACTCTGAACTCTCCTTCACCTGAACAGCAGTGTCAAACCGCATTGGTGAGAAAACAGGAGCCGGAGCCCCGATTCCTAACATTAATAACAGTATCTGAGCAAAGTTTGTTCAATCAGAAAATGCAAGTAAAACTCTAAAAAATTGCCATCTGGACTAGGGAGAGATGTCATCTTTCAGACTATGCATAGCATCAGTGTTTTTCTTTTCACAAATTTAGCACTCTGCCCTTCCCCCGCTGCCTCCCTCTCGCTCCCCCTTCAGCCTCTCCACAGCTCAGCTCTGTCATTTGAGAAGCGCTGTCTTCACTTTTCTTCGTCTTTAATTTTTCATATCATTTGCAGGACAGATCACATATTTGTTGTGATTTATTCAATACCCATCTCTCCTCTGACTTGGGAAAAGGCTATCACCTTCCCCTCCTGCTCTGGGAGAATGTGCTAAGTCTACAGTTTGTGATTTTTGTCATAATCCATGTGCTTAAACAGTCAGGGGAGGCTGTCTAGAGATTTTGCAGGTCCCCAAAGCTGCCTTCTGCCCATCATCTGGCCACTCAGGATTAATTACACGGTGGGGCAAGGTGAGCCTAGGCTGAGGACTGTATGATGTGACCCTCATACAGGGTGAACATGGGAAATTCATTTATTCCCCTTTATTTAGTCCCTAAGAATGAAGGTATTTCGATTTGCTAAATACAGGGTGTATTACAGTGTTTAAGGTTTGCCCTAACATGCTGGAGACAGGTGAATAGTAGAACATGAAACTTTTCTCCTATTGCATGTAGTCATAAGGGGTCAGGGTCATTCAGTAGTAGGTATTGGCTCTGTCTCCAATACGGTAGAGTCTTCATCCTTAGAGATAGAGACAGACACAAAGAGACAAAGAGAAGAAATGAGAAAAATATACAAACACCCAAACTTTTAATGTATGTTAGTTGTCTATTAAGGTCTGTTTCAGTAAGAAATCTCAAGAAACAGAAAGGTCAGGGGCATCATTTGGATGTCAGCAAATATTTAGAAGACTCAGTCACATGCCGAGTCTTGCTAAGAAAGCCAGAAAGAATGAGCCTCCATCTTTCCCCTACTGTAGAACACCCAGGCGATGCCCATCCGAGGGTAGCAGAGCACACGAGGCACCAAGACAAGCTGTTTTGTGATAGGTGTCACCGTCCACTTGCTCATGATTAGACAGGCACAAGGCTTAGCCCTCTTTCTGGAGGGCAAAGTATGTGAAGGCAAAATCCATGCATCACCCTAACCGCAATGGTAGGGACCGACAGGAATGGGATTCCCTGAAAATTAATACATAGATGGTCACCAGGAATGGACAATTTCACAGGCTGGCCAGGCAGCTCTCTGCAATCCAAGGGAGGAGTGGCCATGGAGACCACTCAGCAATTCTGTCCACTACTGCCCTGTCCTTCTAGGGCACCAACACTTCTGCTGGCACCTATCAAGTGACAGATGTGCTCCACTGTCTCCTCAAGGTTACCCACATATAATAGTATTTTTTCTTTTTATTGAGACAGAGTCTCACTTTGTAACCCCCGGTAGACTGTAGTGGTGTCATAGCTCATAGCAACCTCAAACCCTTAGGCTCAAGCTATTCTCCTGCCTCAGCCTCTCTAGTAGCTGGGACTATAGGTGCCCACCACAATGCCTGGCTAATAATGGTATTTTTTTGCCCAAGACTACACATGATGTGCAAACTCCAATCTTCTCTGTACTCCTCACACTTTGGTTTGCCATCCGTTTTAAGTCTTTAACCCAGAAGGACCACCAGGCTTCCTGTCGCCCTTGCCCAGTTGGGCTTCCCTGTGGCTTGTATGCCTCAGCCATGCGTCTTCTGCCGAGGGATTAGAAGCAGAATCTCAGTCTCTTGAGGTTTCCTTTTGTCTGGTAGCTTAGGGTCTTCCCCCTTTATTTCCCCAGAATCCCTGACAATCCGTGTGAAGCACACAAAAATCAACCCACTACTGACTACATGGTCTTGGGCAAGTTGCCTAACCAGTCAATTCCTCCATTTTTCTTTTCTGTAAAAAGAAAGCAGTGCTGGCCCCTTTTTATCCTACACCAGAGGATTTTGTGATGCTCAAATAAGGTAAAATTATTCAAACATGTAGCAAGAGTGTAGAGTGTTTCACAAATGCAAACTGTGACTCCAACCCTGTTGTGATATTCACAGTACCCTTTACCATTTGTGAGTCTTTTTTTTTTTGCCACCTACAAGGCAGAAATTTGCTTTGAGATCTTGAGCAAAAGATATTGTCATACTACAAATTACCATGATCTAATTAGGCCTCCCTCCATAAATCTGTCATTTGAAAGCCATTCAGGCCTGCTCAGCCCAGCCCTTGATTTAAACTGCTCCAGGAGTCTAGCCGAAGATATGTCCAGGACAGAATCCAACACAATATTCTAGTCTCCTCCCCCTGCTCCCCTGAGGATGGGCTGTTCACCAATTTTGGCCACAGTAACAGTTATGTGGAAGAGAGATTCATTATAGTTTGGGCATAGATCTTAACCAGTGCCCATGCAACCTCATGACAACATTATTTAGCATTCAGATTGGATGTGAGCTCTTATTGGGAAAAGAATATTGCTAAAGATGAGCATTGCGGGGCCCTTGAAGCAGAGAGAAACAGGTAGGAATGAAGCGTGTTTTCTCTATTGAATTGACAGGTGTATCCAGCATCCCCTAAATATGATGAATACTTCGCAATGACATATAAACTAAAACTATGGTGTTTTTTTTTTTTTTTAAATTGCGTGTTCTGGCCAAATCAAATAATATTCATTCCTGGTTGTTCTGGTTGAAGAAGATAAAAAACGAGGTTTGGAGAATCCAAAGCAGTGGGTAATCCAAAACCCATTTTTACTGGGCTTTCAAATGTGTGTTTATACTTCTCTTTGATGACGTGTGTCCCTGAGGTTCTGGGCATCTCTACCAGCCAAAGCAGCAGCACCCCCCAAGTCCTCCGAGACCGAAAACCTGGTCCATCTTTCTCCTTCTCACCCCTCCCCCACTGCTGCTTTTCAGGCCTCGTACTTTTTGCCCCACAACCCCAAAACACACACCCAGTCCCCCCACCGTAATATCTTTCTACACTTCATTCCAGGCTGTTTGGGTTTCAAAGAACTGCTCTGTGTGCAAAGCAAACAGAAAGAGGTGGAATATCAACAAAGCATTATTAAACAGCTAATGGACTTTTATTCTCTGGAGGAGCTGATTCTGGACTGGGAAAACCCGGGCCGACACACACAAACTTACCAAGATGTTCTTCCCATAACTTTTCCTCTCCAGTTTGGAGCGGGGCGGGGAAGGATGTATCAACAGAATGCTCACGTAACAGATGGAGTGGTGGTGGGAAAAAAAAAAAATCCCAGGAGACAGATCAGGTGATTTTTATCAGGGATTGAGAGAGGAATCAGCACTTTGTGCAGCTGGAAAGGGACACGGGAAAGGAGTGATGTCACAGCGCCTGGAAAGGCCTGGGGCCCTCCCTGGCAGCTCTCGGTTCTAATCAGCTCACACCAACGTGAAGATTCCAGTATTTGTCTAGTGCTGAGGGATGAGGCGATTAGGGAGGAGGAGGGCAGGGAGAAATGAAAACAGAAGGATCAGAGGAGAGAAGGAGGACAGAGGGGGAGAGGAATTAGCCAATAAAGGGCCATTTCAGCTTCCCCTTTCCCGCGGGTTCAGATTAATGGGGGAGGCGCGCGCCCACACACATCAAGGATTCACAGAACCAGGCTTTTCAAGCAGAGCCTCACAGGAAGGAAAGTCGGAGGAAACCTGAGCAGGGGCTTGAAGCGGTACTAAGGAAAGGGGTCAAATTAATGTTTTCAAAATAAAAAAGGCTGAGAAGAGAACAGTGAACGGGGCTGGCCCTGGAGGTCACACAGCACATTCAAGTGTTTTATTGTTGTTATCAAAAAGATGCTGGGAAAGGAAGAGGAAGAAGGAAAAACGCTTTCAAGTTTTAAGTTCCTTTTTTCTTTCCTCAAAAAGAGGTATTTGAGAGACCGAGCTGAGGATTATTTTCGTCTATTTTGGGAGACGATGCTGGTGTCATTGGACTCCAACCAGCCGGGGAGTGAAGAGGCAGCAGCCGAGTTTGAGCCTGAATTTCTGAGGCTGCAATCGGTGGTGATGTGAGGAGCCAGGCACAGGGGGGCAGGGACGTGTGCAGGGGCTGGGGGGTGCCCGGCCCTGGTCCCCTCGCCACCCACCGACCAAGATCCAGGCGGAATTGTCATTTTTTGGCTGTTGCCTTCAGCTCTCTCCAGTCTCAAGAGGAAAAAAAAAAAAATCCCTTCCCAAAGAACGCGCTGGACTCAATGCCAACCTGAGACAGCTGCTGATGTTGAACGACAACATCAAGGACCCACTGTCCCTTCCTGCCCCCTCCCTCCTCCACCACCACAGAAAGAACTGTGAAAAGACCCAGAGTTGGTGGACGGCCAACAAGAACTAAAGAACTTGCAGCTGGTAAAACCACCTGTGCCTTGTCAAATTCCAGCCAAAACAACCCCTTCCCCAGAGTTTCCCATTAAGGAAAAGGGGAGAAAATCTGATAATAAGATGAGAATCAAGGGAGTGGAAAGTGAGTGCAGCGGCTTCTGACCATGCACTGAGCCAGTTGGGGAAGAGACATTGGGAGATTGTGCCAATGGAGGTCAAAAATCCGGCACTGTGTTCGTGAGAGAGAAAGAGCAACAACTGTGGGCAGCCATGCCAGGCGGTCCCAGCTCCAAATTCAGCTTTCCTGATGAGCAGCGCTTGCAACGCTAAGGCTGATGTCTGGATCCGTGTGGCAAATGGTGTCAGGAGGGTGGCGTGAGTCCCAACACGGGGTGTCCTCCCTCTTTCCAGTGGCAAAACCCAACCTGTGTGGTGGTTTAACACTCCCCAATTCCATCACTCATCTGTAGCACATTGTCTAACTGGGATTTCCTTCACTTTCAACTGCATTTCGTCTCCTTACCACAAACGATGCTGCCATATGTTTACTTATTATTCTTCTAGCTACAGTGTTTAAAAGTAATCACCCCTTCATCAGAGGCGCTAATAAATGCTGGTTCTAATATTAGAAAGTTCTCCTTGTCCTTTGCAGACTGACTGAATCTCTCATGTTATCCTTGGCCAGGTAACGTTGGCATGAGCAGGAGTGGAATTTTTACTGACATCCCAGCTGAAATCCACATCACAGTTGATAGCCATTAAAGCTTAGTTGTCATTCCCTGTATTAAAACTTCATTTTCGAGGTATTTATTTATTTAACTGATGGCTGCCACCCCCCATCTGGGTTTTCCTTTAAAGCTTCCAAGAGAATGCTGTCTGTGATCAGAAGGATGGTGGAAATAAATAAGCCTCATGGTCAGTGTCCACTGCAAACTCCAAAAGCCATCTCCTGTCATTGGTCATGGGAAAGAGTGGGACAACTGGTGATCACAGAAAAAGAGGGATTTTTTTCCCCCTAGTACTAAGATCTCCTATTTTAATGACAAAAGTCTTCATTATAACAAATTCTGTAATATTAACACATGTTTATTAAAAGCAACCCTCCTCAACAATAAGTTCGTGATATCCCTGCCCAAATGGATAGGTTAAGTCTAATAATGAAGGAAGTACCAAATAAACACAAATCAAGGGCTAGTCTATAAAATTACCGGATTGTATTCTTCCAAGGATGTCAAGATCAAGAAAGACACAGAAAGCCGAGGAACTGTTGCAGATTAAATGAGACTAAAGAGCCATGACAAGTAAATGAAATGCATGATCCTGGACCAGATCCTGGTCCAAGAAAAAAAAAAAAGTTCTAAAAGAATTCCTGGGAAATTTGATGAAATTTGAATATGGATTCTGCAATAGTGTAGCGTTAACATTTGATTTCCTGATTTGGGTATTTTATTGTGCAATAGTTATGTAAGAAAATGGCTTTGTACTTAGAAAACAAACTGAGATAGTAAGAGGTAAAGTGACGTGGGTATCACCAACTTCCTCTCAAATGCTTCAGAAAGAAAAGATTATGTGCATGCACAAAAGAGCTGTGTGTAGAAAGAAAGAATGGCAACTCACTGAGGCAAATCGGAAGCAGTTCATCTGAGTAAACTGGTATAAAAGTGCACCCTGTACTATTCTGACAACTTTAAGTTTGAAAGTATATTAAAAAACAAAATCTCCTCCAATTCTCTGCCTCAGAGATAACAATTTACATATTTGCAGTTCACTGCATATTTCTGTGGCAGGCAGCTTCCAAAATGGTCCCAAAGGCCTCCAGCCTCCTGGCATTCATGCCCTTGAGTGATACCCTCCCCTCAAGTGTGGGTGGAAGCTACTGACCGGCATACAGCAAGTCCTCCAACAACATCTTTTCATTCAAGGTTGTTTCATCGTAAGTGTTGATGAGAAAAAAATTAAAAGATTCTGTCAGGGACTCCGTCTCTATGGAATCTGCATGTTCTGCTCACGTCTGTGTGGGTTTTCTTTAGGTACTCTGGTGTGCTCCCACATCCTAAGGTCATGCAGGTTTGGTGACGTAGCCAAGTAGTGTGTCTACTTGGCTCCAGTGTGACTGGGTGTGGGTGGGTGTGAGCCCGCCCTCTGATGGGATGGCTCCTTCCTTGAGCCCTGACCTGAGCTGCTGGGAGAGGCTTGGCCAATCTTGACCTTGAACTGAGTTGGAAAATGAATGAATGAATAGATACAAACTATTGTCCAATAAAATTTGTCCCATCTATGATAATCATACAAATGCACAACAACAAATGCAGTCAGAAAGCATTCAGCAAGCTGCCCTGTTTGTGATGGTGATTTCGTTTTAATTACATGGTGGTAGGAGGTGTTGCTGATAACTTTCAATTTGCATACATTGATTCCTTGATTTAACGCACCACTGCTATGACCACATCATTCACTGATTCACCAAAACTTGGGAAAATAATTGTCTTACTTGTTTTAGTACTTTTTCTTAAATGGATGATAGCTCATATTTGTTTCAACGTTTGTTGCTCTAAGTGTTTTGGTCTTTATTTAGAAATTTGGTGATGTTTTTGTGACCAGAAATATGCTGTAGGAACTTAAATCTTGTTTATATCAATAAGCTGATGGTAAATGGGTTTTGTTACATGCTGTTTCACTTACAGTCAGAGTTTCCAAGAACCTGTCCATGACCTTAAGTGAGGACTTACTGCAAAAGTGATGAATGTCAAGATTAAGTTATGAAAGACTGAGACATCCATTGGCCTGCACTCTCTTTGGGGCACTTCTCACTTGTGAGAGAAACTATCTTCCATGCTGCAAGCTGCCTTATGGAGAAACCAAAGAACAGAGGGCCACCTCTAGCAAACAGCCATCGAGAAAGTGAGGCCCTCAGTGCAAAAGCAGCCAAGGAACCAACTCCTGCCAACAACTCCATGAGTGAGCTCGGAAGCTGACCCTGGAGATGACTGCACCCCAGCCACATCTTTATGGCAACTGTGTGAGAGACCCTGAGCTGGAGGACCCAGTTCAGCTGCACCAGGAATCCTGCCCTACAGAATGTGTGACATAATACATTTTTATTGTTTTAAGACACTATATCTTAGGGGAAAGTTTTGTATCTATTAATAATAGACAACTAAGGCTTGGCGCCTGTGGCTCAACTGGCTAAGGCGCCAGCCACATACACCTAAGGTGGCGGGTTCGAATCCAGTCCAGGCCCACCAAACAACAATGATGGCTGCAACCAAAAATTAGTCTGGCGTTGTGGCAGGCTCCTGTGGTCCCAGCTACTTGGGATGCTGAGGCAGGAGACTCGCTTGAGCCCAGGAGTTGGAGGTTGCTGTGAGCTGTGATGCCATAGCACTCTACCCAGGGGGACAGCTTGAGGCTCCATCTCAGAAAAAAAAAAATAATAGACAACTAATACATTCTCTAACTTTCTTTACTACCTTCTTTGTTTTCTTGGGAAGTAGGGTATCATAGATATTATATAGTACTATCTTATCTTTTAGTACATGGATTATTAAAAATTATTCATATTGTATGTTGCAAAGGGACCCCTGGCAGAGGAGGATGATGGGAATTAAGAGTCAGTCCATGCCCCATTCACAGAATTATGCTTCCCAGCATGTGCTTTGTTCACCCAGAGAAGGGGATATCTTTTCCTCCTTTTTTTTTTTTTTGAGACATAGTCGCTCTCTGTTCCCCTGGATAGAGTGCATGGCATCATAGCTCACAGCAACCTCAAAATCCTAGACTCAAGAGATCCTCCTGCCTCAGCCTCCCAAGTAACTGGGACTACAGGAGCCTGCTATCCTGCCCCGGCTAGTTTTTCTACTTTTAGTAAAGACAGGGTCTGGTTCTTGCTGAGGTTGCTCTCAAACTCCTGAGCTCAAGCAATCCACCCACCTCAGCTTCCCAGAGTGCTAGGATTGCAGATGTTAGCTACCCTGCCCAGCTGGGGATATTTTTTCCTAATTTACACAAAAGTGGCCTCTGGGATAGTTGCAGTCATATTAACAGTTACATAATATTCCATGGTACAAATGTACTATAATTTATTTAACCAATCTGATCTTGCTGGCCATTGAGATTGCTTCCTGTATTGTTATTGCAAACAACCCTGTAATAAGAAGGCTTCTTGTGTAGATCTTTGTATTACTATACCAAGATTTATGTAGGAAATGTTCTAAAATAGGATTCCTAGGCCACACATTGTGTCCATTTTCAATGTTTATAGATCCTGACACACTAAACTTGCCTAAAGTTGTTACCTGTTTATACTCCTAGCAAGCAGAAAGAAGTTGCTTATTTCCTTATCCCTCACTAACACTGGATGAGATCAATCTTTTAAATATTTGCTGATCTGATAAGTGAAAAATTTTATCTCACAGTTTTATAGATCACTGGTAACAAACCAAATACATCTAACTTTCTCTTCTCTGGGTCAGGACAATTTTATTGTTATACCGAGTCAGTCTTTTTCCTCAGATATGCAGGCAACTTTGAAATCAATCTGTTGGAGATCAGGGAATCGTACTCTACCCAACTGATGTCCATTCACTCACTCCTATCTCCTGCATGAAATGTGAGTAGGAGAAAGTAGAATGCCAAGTGAGTATAGTTAAGGATAAGGTTTCAGCAAAAGTCTTCCAGCACTAAACTTTCTGATCCCAAGTCTCAGAAATCTTGTTGACTCTCCACCACATTTGCGTCTCCCTCACCTCCCTTTGCAAATAAGATCACTTTCATTCAACTATTTTGATGTAGGTTGTGTGAGCAGGACCAAACGCTAAAGAATAACAAAAGTTTGGGACCTGCAGCATTATAATTCTTGCTCTTTTAGTAAGCAAATGTGTTAGTTAGTCCATGCCCTCTGAGAAGTACACACAAGATGAGATTACAGGTGCAAGAATTTTATTAGGCAAAAGGCCTAACGTAGAAAATGGCAAGGGAAATGGGATAGTTGGAAGACTGGCCAGTGATGCAACCCAAGGGAGGAAAGGAGAGTAGTTTGGGGAGAGGCATCCTAGCCTGCCATGTAATCTAAGAATGGCTCAGCAGGACCTCAGAGAATCCTCGGAGCAAAGTCAGACATCAGAGGAGCACAGTGTCTTCCAGGGTCCAAACTATCTCAGTATCCCTGCCACACTCAGTCATTGGCTGAGAGAAGCCAGTGCTGAGAGAAGAGTGCCCTTGGGTGAATGTGGTGATGGATTTCAGAGCGCAGCAGCTGGGGTCTTTGATCAATTATACTCCCTAAGGTTGGAGGCTGCACTAGGCTCATCACCAAAGTTACCACCACATGAACAATGAGCTCATCTGCAGACAGAGCCTCAGTAGAGTCAGAAAAATAGAAAACAGCGACTTAGTGCGTCATTTTTAGTTTCTTCTTTCCGCAATTTCCATACAACTACTTACCTTACAAAGAGTTAAAGACAGCATTTCTGTTTGGTTAACTTTATGAAGCCCCATAGGCTGAAAGATAAAGACCTGTCAAACAGAGAAATAGCTGGAATTCTGTATATAAGAAACAAGGAAATAAACAGGTATTGGGAAGTAGAAAAGAACAAAGAAGAAAGAAAAGAGGTCAGAAAGAAAGAGGGTAGAGGAACATGACAGTAACTGAGAAAGTCCCAAGGCAGGTGGCCAGGGAGAAATTTCCAATGAAAAGCTTGATGAAGAATGTTGAAAAATGCGTGGCATGTGTGGCTCAAAGGAGTAGGGCACTGGTCCCATATGCCGGAGGTGGCGGGTTCAAACCCAGCCCCAGCCAAAAGAAAAAAAAAAGAATATTGAAAAATAAGAATATCTCATCTTCAGAATGAGAATGATTTTTCTGCCAAACATCAGCAATCAAATATATAAATTGTCAATTTCCTACTAGGTTTTTAAGTGCTAGATTTGGGGGAGTTAAATACTAGTGCCTCTCTAAATGTATGCCTTAGATCTGTGGTCCCCCAACTCCCAACCAGTGCTGGTTCATGGCCTGTTAAGAAGGGGTCACACCGCAGGAGGTGAGCAGCAGGTGGGCAAGCAAAGCTTCATCTGTATTTACAGCCGCTCCCCATCGCTCACAGACTCTGCATTATGGTGAGCTACATAATTATTTCCTTATATGTTACAATCTAATAATAACATAAATAATGTGCACAATAAATGTAATGTGCTTGAATCATCCTGAAACCATCTCTACCCTATCCCCACCTAGTCTCTGAAAAAAAAGGCTTCTTCCAGGACACCAGTTTCTGGTGCCAAAAAGGTTGAGGACTGCTGTCTTAGATACTATGTTTTTGAGTCATTTCTGTTTGGTCTCCAGAACCAAATATTTTTTCATATGTTTATGTAAAATCCTAAAGAATAAACTGAAATTTTTGATTGAAACAAAATTTATTTTTATCAAATAATATTTCAGAGGCTCATAAGCCAGAAATTGGAAATATGCTGTGCAAACACTATCATAATTATTCAATCTGTGTATGTGTTTGTGCTGGTCAAATCTTTGCCTTCTTTTCTTACTCTTTAGATCAGGCTCTCTTTAGGAATATCTTTAAGAATGTAAATATTGTCAGCCCAGCACCTGTGGCTCAAGTGGCTAAGGCACCAACCACTTATACCTAAGGTGGCAGGTTCGAATCCAGCCCAGGCCCACCAAACAACAACGATGGCTGCAACCAAAAAATAGCCAGGTGTTGTAGCAGGTGCTTCTGGTTCCAACTATTGGGGAGGCTGAGGCGGGAGACTCAGTTGGAGGTTGCTGTGAGCTGTGATGCCATGGCACTCTACCCAGGGGGATAGATCGAGACTCTGTCTCAAAAAAAAAAAATGTAAATATTGTCTATAGCATTTCTCATAACAGGATCATTATTTGACTGTGATCATGCTGTCTGAATCCTGTAAGTCTGCATATAAAAGTAAAATATTGTATACACATGTTAATGCAAACACTGCAAGCTTCCCCTATCTGTTGCCTCCATCACCTCTTTGCTGCAATTGGTACTATTGATCAATCACTTACCAAGGGTCCCTTCTTCCTGGGCTTTCATTGTATTGACTTCTTGGCTCTCCTCCTAACTTCCTGCCTCTTCTGTCTTTGGCGTTCTATCATTTCTTAATTTTGGATACCATATATCAATCTTTCTAAAGGCTTATCACCCCTAACCTGACACTCCTATTTATAACCCCCAATCTTACTGAGTCCTGGCCTGGTATTTCCACCTTCCATTTCCATATGGTCCAAAGCATTCTCTTGCTATCGCTTATCACTGTCCCATCCATCAATAGCCCCACACTGTCTTTCATTCATTCAAAGGAAACTTTGATGAAAACGTTGACCTCTTGTTTATTCCTCTTCCCACACCTGACTGCTTTAGCAAATCATATTTCCTTTTCTTTGTGAAACAACATATCAGCTGCCTGTCTGACCACAGATTCTTTGACTTACTATAGATTTAAGTAAAAATTGGCTCAAATCTCTTTTTACCATTTAGGAGAAAACTTGGGGCTTTTCCCAATATTTTCCCCAGAGTTTTCTGGGGACCTTACATTTTAGCTAGTCATTCTGGTCCTTACTTGCTGTTTCTGATGAATTTTCAATCTGTCTCATAGTTCACCTGGTGTGGCTATTCATGTTTTATACCCTGTCTGGACCCCCAAATGGAAAATGGCTTTTTCCTTATTTTATCCCAACACCTCTCAACCAACAAAGTTACTATAGTCTTTGTACCAGACTGTTCTATAGTAATAGACTCTACTGAAGATTTTGATTCTGATGACAAAGGGCTCATTTGATTGCCCCTAGAACAGATAGCAAACTAAATATTTAAGTTCTCCATTCATGAGAGATATGTATTCTTTCACATCTTTAGGGAACAGTCACTGACCATTCTCTATACTGGACTCCAGCCCATATGATATTTCTGAGTTTTCTCTCTCTCATTTGGTCTCCTATCTTCTTCTCAGCCTTCTCACCTTCATCTACCAAAGTTCCTAGTCATTTTTTATTCAGGGACCAAGGGCTGAGGACTGTCCAAACAGTTTAAGTATCACATTATCTCCCCATTGAGACCTTTTTACAAGCTTCATATTGGAGTTATTTTTATAATTCTTATAGGACTACCACATAGTAGGCTGTCAATCTTAATACATTTATTTGGGGCTGGGTAATTTCCTTTGAAATAGAAATTTTTTTTTATTTTGTAATTTGTTTTCTGGTGCAAAAAACTAAACTGTGAATACTCATTCCTACTAGTAGTTCAAACTTGGAAATGTTCAAAAATCTATATTATATACGATACAAATTTGTTGGATTGATTTTTCACATTGAAATAATCAATTCCTTAGAAAATATTTAGTAGAAATTTTTTATTTGTCAATTCAGTAAATATTCATTCAGCTCCATCTGTGTATAAAAGTCTATGCCAGCAGCTTTGGGGGATCCAAAGCTAATTCATACATGGTCCTAACCCAAGATACCAGCAACCTATAGGGTGGCAAGGGATTAAACAGTTATGATAATAGCACATAGATGGCTGTGTTCTCTCAATTAGCACAGGCATGATCTGATGGTTTGATTAAAACCTCCAATGGGGACACAGTTATTTGGGCAAGACAGCAGTAGCCATGACCATGTCTTCCACTAGAGCCCTGTGTTGACATTGACATGTCATCATCATGGGCTTATATCAAGCTCATGATTTTGCTTTCTTTTCTTTTTCTTGAAAATATTTCAATTTTTATCACTTTCCCATTCATCATAGAGATGTTCATAAAATATCTCTACAGAGCCAATAGAACTTTGACTTAGATTTCACATGTCTATGCTTTTCTGAAAATTAATCATTTTTTTTTCTATCAACACAATTGACACTCTACTTCTACCCACTGAGGGATCAGAGAGGGCTCTGAAATTCAGTGAGAAGCATCACAGCCCCTCACATGCTACCAGCTTCATGATCTCAACTACTCAGACGACCTGACCACCTCCAGGTGAGAAAAGACCATTTGGTTGAACCCTAGTCGAATACTGGAAACCCCTTTGCCATGTCCCGATTGAGTGGCTGGCCACCTGTGTGTGACTGGATACTCCCACGAAAAAGACCCTCCTACTTCTTGAGGCTGCCCATTCTAATGTCACACATCTGTCTTAGAAAAGTCTTTCCTTGTAGTATATTAAAATCAGTCTCTCAGTATCTTCATTCGGGGGTCCCAATTCTACTCCTTGGAGTCATCTGGAACTGCAATCCCCAACCTCCTACCACAGACTGGTACCAGACTGTGGCCTACTAGGAACCAGACTGCACAGTGGGAGGTGAACAGCAGGAAAGCAAAGCTTCACCTGTACTCACAGCCACTCCCCATCATTTGCATCACAGCCTGAACTCCACCTCCTGTCCCATCAGCAATGGCATTAAATTCTCATAGGAGCATGAACTCATGTCGAGGGAACTATTAATAGGTTGCATGCTCTTTATAAGAATTTAACTCTCCCTTCATTCCCTATGTGTGGAAAGATTGTCTTCCATAAAACCAGTCCCTAGTGCCAAAATGTCTGGAGACAACTGATTTAGAACAAATTCAATCACTATTCCATACGACAGATACTGTATTTAGAGATAACTACAATGGTCCCTCATTGAGTCTTCTCTTCTCCAGACTAAAATCTTCTGTTCCTTCAACATTTTATTGGACTTGGTTTTGAGTCCTATTTCTAGCCTGCCCACCTTCTTTGGGACATACAAGTCTTCATCCGTTTCTTTCTGAAAGTATAGCATCCAGACATCACAATCATGTGTGTTCTAAATACCAGAGAATAAGACAAGATGACCAGCTCCGTAATTTTAAACATGAGCCACAATTAAAACCTCTTTAAAGCACATTGCTTGTTTGTGGCCATTCATAATTTTCTTTATCCATTGAGCTATAATTGGGTAAATTCACACCTATTAGGTACAGCGCACACTATCTGGGTGAAGGGCATACAATTTTGACTCAAACTGTACAAAAACAAAATACATAAACAAAACTTATGTACCACTTAATATTCCGAAATTAAAAAAAAAATGTGTAACTCTTTTTCACATAGGCTATGTGAAATAGCCATGTAGTAAGGCTTACCATATAGTAAGAGCTTAACAAATGTTAGTTATCCTTTTTGTAACAATTTGGTAAGTATGCTCTCTACAAGTTGGCCTAAACCATTTACTTAAACTTTAAAACAATAAATCAAAGAATGGTATAAGACAGAGTACATGACCTTCTCATCCAAATAACATCAATCTAGTACTTAAACATCTTGGGGTATAGACATTCAACCACTTACTAATCTACTCTTTGTCTTTAGGAAACCAAACTTTCCTTAGTTTTGTTTGGCTCTGGGCATACTGAGTTCCCCTAAAACACAAATATCACTCACTTATTTTGCCTTCCCAGGCATCTGCACATCCTTTCAGACCAGCAGAACCATACCTCCTCTTTTTCTCCCTCCACTTCTACTCCAACTACAATTCTTCTGCATATCCCTGATGGTGTCTCCTACTTGCTAAGACACATGTTCTTTCAGTTACTTTTTGCCATCTACCAGGTATTATTGCCAATTCTACTGGGTACTATTCCTTTTGGTGAGCCCAGCTTACCATCTCTGCTGTCTTCCCTTGCTTCTGCCAGGAACCACTACCATCTTCCATGGGGCCATGGTACTCTCCCATAAAGCACTGTTCCTGCTTTTGCCAACTCCGGTCCAACACTCTAGTGCTTATACTACAGTCCTTGATTTGCCATTGTAGGCTGGATCTATGGTTGGCTTGGTGAGACCAGCTCTCTCATGCTGTTCTGCTACAGTTTATTTGAAGGACCCAGTGCTGAGCTGCTTGAGCCTGATACCTTAATAAATTTTGGTGTGTACTATGGTTGGAAAGTGTTCTCTCCAAAATTTAGGTCTTGAAACTTAATGTTATGGTATTAAGAGGTAGAACATTTAAGAGGTGATTAGGCCATGAGGACTCTTCCCTTATCAATGGGATTAAGGACCTTAGAAATGAGGCAAAGTGTTCAGTTCCTTTGCCCTTCTGCCTCTAATGACACAGTGCTCCTCCCCTCCAGAAGATGCTGCAAGGAGGTACCATCTGGGAAGTGGAGAGCAGCCCTCACCAGACAACTGGACCTACTGTCATCTTGATCTTGGACTTCCCAGTCACCAGAACTGTGAGAAATAAATTTCGTTCTTTATGAATTACCCAACCTCAGGCATTATGTTATAGCAGCACAGACAGATGAAGACAGTGATTTTTTTTTTTCCAGTTCACATGTATAACCTCTCTCCCAGGGACCAAATACAAGCTCCTGTGGCTAGACCAGGAAGTAGGTCACATTTGCTCTTCCCTTTCAACCATAAGACTGTTTTCTTGCCAGGTTCATACCAGTTTCCTCTTCTCTGTGGATAATTTCTCTCTCAGAAGCTGACTCAGTCTATCTCCAGTCTTTATCAGGCAACAAAAGCTTGACCCTCAACTTGTGACCTCTACTAGACACACACACACAAACACATACACACACACAGTCTACCACCAACTATTTCTCTGTATGTCTCATAAAAAACTTTATCTATGTTGCCTTGTTTCAATCTTTACAACAATCCTTCCATAGAGGCAAAGATTACAATCTCTCTTGTATAAAGGAGGACACTAAAATTCTAAAAGTTTGCATAGCTTACCCAAAGTCACACATAAGATGATACTGACATAACTATGATTTTATCTGTGCTTTTACTTGCCATATTATTCTCTCTCTCTCTGCCTTCTTTCTCCATCTTATCCTCAAATATCAAGTAATAAGGCACCATGTCCAATCCCTCAGCTGCCAAACCCATATCTACTAATGTAATTTCCCTGTCAAAGACAGGCACCAAATTTTTCCAGTATGACTTGTTCTTTATGAACATACCTTGGCTTCTAGTGAATATGACTTTATTTCTTAGGGAATTCCCAAGGATTATCTGTTATAGCACCAACTATCAAACTCATTGGTCTACAGTTTCCCTCCTCTATACGTCTATTCTTTTTGAATGAACATAAAACTTGCTCAGAGATGGTCTTCTGATACCATTCATTCCTTTCTTTCTTTCTTTTTTTTTTTTCTTTTTGCAATTTTTGGCTGGGGCTGGGTTTGAACCCACCACCTCCAGTATATGGGGCTGGCGCCCTACTTCTTTGAGCCACAGGCGCTGCCCCATTCATTCCTTTCAATTCCTCAAAGATCTTGGACTATGCTCCAATGACCAAATTTATAAGTTCTATCATGACCCACAATCTAATTTTTCTTAGCAATAAGTTCTTTCTCTATGTATATACCTGAGAGAATCTGTACTTTCTACATTCAAGTCATTAAAATGACATACACATTAGATATGTAACATACCAGCTTAAGGGGATACAAGATCAAGATAGTATGGTACCTGATCTCAAGGGGTCCACAGTCTTATGCAGGAGATAGACATGTAAAAACTTGGTAGACATTCTGAGATATCACCTAACTCCAGTGAGATTAGCCCACATCACACAGTCTAAGTCTGCAGGTGCTGGCTTGGATGTGGAGAGAAGAGTACACTTTAATACTACTGGTGGTATTGCACACTAATACTGTCCTTATGGAAAGAAGTATGGAGAATTATTAAAGAACTAAAAATCAATCTTCCATTTGATCTTGTAATCCCATTACTAGGCATCTACCCAGAAGAACAGAAATCATTTCACCACAAAGATATTTGCACCAGAATGTTTATTGCAGCTCAATTCACAACTGCCAAGACATGGAATCAACCCAAGTACTCACCAACCCATGAGTGGATTAACAAACTGTGGTATATGTGTGCCAAGGAATACTATTCAGCCATTAGAAAAGATGAAGATCTTTTGTGTTTACCTGGATGGAGGTAAAACACATTCTTCTTAGTAAAGTATCTTAAGAATGGGGAAAAAAGTATCCAATGTGCTCACTAATATGAAACCAATATATAAACAACTACTACATGCCCAAACAAAAGATAAAACACAAATAAAGTCTAGTAAGGGGGAGGGGAGAGAAAGGAAAGGAGACAAGTGGAGGGGTGAGGAAGGAGGGCAACTGGTGGGATCTCCCCTAATGTGCACATTGTGAGGGTGTTCAACACCCCCCCGGGGGTAAAGGGCTCAACTACAACTTGAACTTTACTTTAGAATTGAAAATGATGTAACCTAACATTTGTACTCTCGTATTAATTTGAAATAAAAGGAATCTTAGTAGAAATCGGTGTGATTAAGGCAGAAACAACTTTGGTGAACATAGAAGAGGGCTCTGAGTAGACATGAGGGTTAATTCTAGCCTGAGCAGTGAGGGGAGGTTAAACAAAGGTAAAGTCTACCATGTTTGGTGCTGAAGGATGATAAGAAATTTGCTGGGTAAAACCTTATATGCAGAAAAGGTGAAAGGAACTCAGTTAATACAATTATTAATGAAAATCATATTCCTCACAAGCCATAGTCAAACAAATTCTTCACCCCAAGAGCTTCCATGGACTCTCTCCTACTATCATATTTACTACAAACTGCTCAGCCTAAGCTTCAAGACTTACACTAGTTTTATTCACAGATCCAATCAACTAATGAGTTGAATTTATTTATTGAGAACCCACAATGAGCCAGGCACTGTTCTAGGCACTAAAAATAATACAGCAGAAAACAATATAGAAAGCCTTACCTCAAACTTACTGACAACTTGTACCTCTGGAGCTTCCCTGCTAGCAAAGAGAGACAGACAATGAAGAAATAAATAAGGAAAATATATAGAAAGCTAGTTATCTGGAGAAAAGTGAACAGGAGAAGATGAACTGAAAATATGTGCTTATGAATTCAGTGGAACATGGGGGAGCAGAGAGAGAAAGAGGAGTCACGAGTGACTCAAAAAGAAAAACTTTTTTTTTTTGAGACAAAGTCTCACTCACTCCATTGCCCAGGCTAAAATGCTATGGAGTCATAGCTAATAGCAACCTCAAGCTCCTAGGCTCAAGTCATCCTCTTACCTCGGTCTCCCCAATAGCTGGGACTACAGGTGCCCACCACAAATCCCAGCTAATTCTTCTAATTATAGTAGAGATGGGATCTTGCTCAGGCTGGCTTTGCACTTCTGACCTCAAGCAATCCACCCATCTTGACCTCTCAGAGTGCTAGAACTACAGGTGTAAGCCACCACACCCAGCCCAACCTCAAAAATTTAGTCTTAGTTAGAAGTTTGGAGTTGTTATTTACTAAAATGAGGAAGACTGTTGAAGAAATAGATGTGGGGGTAGGAGAAGGTTGTTTTAACCTTGAGATTCATATTTCCAAGTGGAAATGTCAGGCAAGCAACTGGATTATAGGCATTCTAGGAAGAGTTCTAGGCTAGAAATATATGTTTGAAAATGTGTTACTTTGCTTAGACTGCTCTAACAAAATACTAACAACTATGCAACATTAACACCAAAAAATCGTTTTCTCACAGTTTTGGAGGCTAAAATTCCAAGATCAAGGTGGTAGCAGATTAGATTTCTCTTGAGGCTAGCAAGTTGCCTGCCTTCTCACTGTGTCCTCACATGATCACATCTCTGAACACACACATCCCTGGCTCTCTTTGTGTGTCCAAATGACCACCTACTATAGAGACACCCCTATATGGGTGGATTAGAGGTCACTCTAACATCCTCATTTTAACTTAATCACCTTTTAAAAGACCCTATCTCCAAAAACAATCACTTTGGGAGTTAGG
>NW_003852624.1:1005797-1007096 GCF_000181295.1 Otolemur garnettii
CTACCAGATTTGATGCAGTAGAACAGAAGAAATGGCCAATACAGAGTGATGTCCTGAGTAGCAAGATTCAAGACTGCTTGTAGTCCCAAGCTGCAAACGTGAAGGGATTTGCCACATGTAGGGACCTGAGAATCAATGGTAGTGACCACCACACAAAAGCAAGAAAGGAGGGTAGATGTGGTTGTAAAGTTTGTGAAATTATCCCTTCTGGGAACAGTAGGAGTGGTGATATTGACTATTTAAGGAAAGATGAAAGAGGGTGAAATAGTTGTCTCCTCCAGAAAGTGAATGGACTAAGGGATTATAGCAGAACTGGCAAGCAACACTGACAGCAAACAAACGGTTAGTCATGTGAATATAAACTGAGGTCATTCACCATAGGGTTTACCCTTCTCCAGCCGTGTTCAGCTGGGAAGCTTCAGGTACTGTATAGATTAAGAGTTAAATTTAACCAGGACTGGGGTTTTGCCAGACAAGTCAGATGAGGAGAAAAGATTCAAGATGAGAGTTAGAATAGTACATAAGAAAATTACTGTAATGATGGATCTTAGAATCTCAACCAGGGAAGAAGAGAAACAAGGACATAAGTCACTGTTAGGACAATAAAATGGTGGTAGTATCAAGGGATTTACATCCTGGTGGGGAAACTGGAATTGCTGGGGTCAGAGTAGTATGGGAAAGAGCTAGAAAGACAGAAGAGGTTAGTCAGAAATCTCTATCCTGATCTCTATCCTAAATGTCAGAATTCCAGAAACAGGGACTAAGATTTTTATCTATTTTTTAATTCCCAGAAGTACCTTTTAAGAAGTTCATACAACAGACATCTGTTGATGAGTGAACCATTATTGTGTTACCAACTGACAGTTCTTTTCAGAGGACAGCACAGGGGAAACTTCACTCCCAGCAGAGCAAGACCATCTGAGTTCAAGTGAAGGCTTTGCCTCTTCCTCTCTGTGGGCTGTTTTTTCACCATTGTGAGCATCACTTGGCTAATCTGTAAAATAAGGAAATAATAACTACCCTATGGTTACTGTAAAGATCAAATGCAATAAGGTATGTGACAGTGCTTTGTAAACTAAAAGGCTAATTAACAATAACCTGAAATAACTAAGGTCATGAATCACCCAGCAAAGGAAGAAACACAAGCCTCCAAGGACTTTTGAGGGGGACCTTTCCACTCCTTCCAACCTCTATGACTAAGCCAAACATCGCTCATCAGACTCCAGGTTCTGTCTGCAGGTTTCTCGTTGGCCCGGCTCATCAGACTCCAGGTTCTGTCTGCAGGTTTCTCATTGGCCC
>NW_003852624.1:1007341-1010877 GCF_000181295.1 Otolemur garnettii
CAGAGAGGAATGGAGAACGGGATGGGAATAGCATGTTTCAAGTGGCTTTTGTGCACCACTTTGCAAAAATATTTTTTAGCCTTTGTTTCACCACTATTTGACACTAATTTATAGGTGAGGAAGGAAACTCAGAAAGTTTAACTTATCTGACTCAACTAAACAATCAGGAAATGTTAGACCAGGAGATCAACCTCTTCTTTTTCTGAAACCGAAGCTCAATGCTTTCCTCGTAAAGTCTAGATATATAACTAATCCAAAGTAATCTCCTCTGCTCAAGAAAAATTAGTTTGGGGGGAGGATTTTCTGAACTCAGTATCTCCTTTCTCTGTGATGATTAAGCTCCCAGAAAAAGAGAGCATATAACCAAAGAAAAGAAGCATTTTGGAACACTTACTAAAATTGTAAGGGCAAGGAGTTACACCAAAGTGAAAACGACTGGAGGTTTTTAAAGTGAGTTGTCTTACAAGCCCTGCTTAGCTTCTTAAGGGCTCAGAACTTTTCCACTAAGAGGTTTAAGGAAACAAAATATGGGGATAAGGAGAAGTGTTCTAGCAGCCCGGACTCACGTTATCAGGACATCTCAGTGTTGAATAACGATTGGTCTGGATATCTGTTCTTGAATAAGCATCCACCCCAAAATATAGTGGGGCAACCCTCTGATTTGTTACTATTTCTCCTGGTTCTTAGGGCTGACTGGAGTGGTTCTTGCTTAGATTCTCTCCCTGCCTTGCAGGGGGGTGACACTGGGGCTGCAACCATCTAGTGCTCAGGGGGGCTGCACATCCAAAATGACCTCTATGGCTGGCTGACACTTGATGCTGACCATGCAGTTAGCACTGTGAATCAAGGCACCCCCACATGGTCCTACGTGTGGCTGGGTCTTTCCACAGTATGGTGGCTGGGTTGTAGGAGGGAGAATTCCAAAAATGAATGTCCAAGAAGTAGGAGACAGACACTGACCGCCAGGCCAGTTAAGGGCTCTGCCTGAAATGGACACACATCACTTCTGCGGTATTCTGTCAGTCAAAGTAATTACAGATCCCACTTAGATTCAAGAGGATCGAGAAATAAAGTCTCCTCTTTTGATGGGAGAGTGGCAGTAGTCACACGGCATAAGAAAGTGAGAAATGGGAGATATTGTTGCAGTCACCTTTGGAAAATACAGCCTGCCACAGACACCAACCCAATGACACACCTAAAGTTAGATTGCTTTGCGTCAGCCCAACTCCTGGCCCTGGAGTCCAACCCGGCTTTTGCCAGCCTCTCTGCCTACTCTCCCACCATCTGCTTGCTATGCTGCCGTTTACTGTCTCCTCTCTTTTCTTCCTTCGTATCTCAGAGTTCTGGCTGTTTGGCACATATCCCCTTGGGTCTCCCCACAGGGGCCTCCCCTTCTCATCAGGTTTCAGCTTATAGATCACCTCTTCTGGGAGACCTCCCCTGACTAACACACAACTCTGACTCTTTCACATCCTCCCTAGCTTGTATTCTTTCTTATCTCCTATCTCTGTCCCACTGCGAGCACACAAGTCCTGAGAGGATGGTGACTTTGTCTTGTTCATTGCTGCTGTAGCCCCAGTGCCTACACGAATCTCCACTGTATCATGGTCATTCAGTACATTTCTATTGAATGAATAAGTGAATGAATGAAGGAATATCCCTGCTGAGTGGTGACCAATGACTGCTAAGACCTTTCTTCTGACTAGTTTCCCAGGAAGCTCTCTTATCTGTAGACACATCTTAAACAATTCTTACATGCCATTAGAAACTTACCTGACTAGTCAAAACAGCCATTATGTATTAACTAATAAGACTGACTCAGGAGTTCTCAGGCTGTGTTTCTAAGTCATTTAGCTCTGTGACTCTAGCCCCCAGGAAAAGGCTGAGGGGCATGGTGTCTGTGGCTCAAAGGAGTAGGGCTCTTGCCCCATATGCTGAAGGTGGTGGGTTCAAACTCAGCCCTGGCCAAAAACTGCAAAAAAAGAAAAAAAAAGGGCTAAGGGGAGACCAGGGTAGAGAGGAAGAAGCTGGGAAGGTCAGGGCCCCACCGTCATTTTATTTATAGTAATAACCCTTTCATTTGTTTTCTCTATTGGGGTTCTAAATAAGATTTAGTTTGAAAACCGGTTCTACTGCTAAAAATAAGACTAGATGATCTCTTTCATTCTGTTCTACATAGTATTTTTCATGATGGTGATTTTCAAAGTGTGGCCTTCCAACCCCCTGTTCCAAAATCAGCATATGGGACATGTGTGGAAAAGCAGATCTTCTGGTTCCTATTGAATTAAAATTTCTGGCCATACGACCCAGTAATCTGTATTTTAACAAACACCTCAGAGAATTTTTAGATATTGTAAAATTTGAGAATCACTGCTTTCTGATGCGAAAACAATCTGATAAAATACAGAAATAAGCTGTCATCCCAAGTAGAGCTTTTTCTTTTGGGATGACCTCTTGCAAAGAAGAATGTCTTTTCTCAGCATTTACAGAATTTTTTGGAGGAGTAGGCATGGCTGGTTGACCTCAAGATATCCAGAGTGTATAATTTCTTTGCTAGAAGCCCTGATTATTCCCACTAATATGTCTCTGTAGCCTAATGATGGAAGCTAGTACATATATATGTGTACACACACACACACACACACACACACACACAATGTCTGTGGCCAGCATCACAGCCAACCTACCACCTCGCTCAGCTGAGTCCTGCCAATTAAGCACTTCTCAAGTGGTATAAGAGCAGGGCCCTTAAAATTCCAAGCATAAAACAGCTAATAAGAGTATCTTGTTTAACAAAGTAATAAAAAAAAAAAGCAAAGACCAAAAAAGGCTGCAAAGTTTTCTTTGTGATCATTGTTTAACACTGTATGTAATTAAATATTAATGAAAGTATGCTGCTTTCATTTTGTGAGCAATTTAATTCAATTAAAAATAAATGGGTCTCCTTGGCTCAGTGGGCATACTGATATACAGAACAGCCCTGCCCTTAACTCGGGCTCCACTGTGTTTAAATGCAGCACGGAGCAAAGCTACTGAAATACAACCCCAGGCCAGCATGGTTAACTCCTTAAGAGACAAGAGCAAACCTCAGCAAGTCAACTGAACATGGTGCTGCGCAGGGCCCACAGAGTACAAAGTGTGACATATCTGAATTAAAAAAATATGTTTATCAAGCATTTGCTATATAGGTGAAAAGACATTTAAGACATTTCATAGAAATCATAACTCAGGGGGCACAGTTCACTGGAAAAAGCTGGAGGAAGCTGGAATCATTCTGAATCTTGACCAGCGAGTTGATTAACACACACACACCCCCCATTTAATGTACGTGTATGGACATGGAGCCGTACTTCAGACTGGCATACTTCGTGCACTTGACGGCAATGGGGGAGAAAGAGACACTTTGCCCTCAAGGACCTCCCACTCGGTTATTAGGCACCACGGGCATCCAGAGATTCCCTGTTTACCATCTGGCTGGGAGGACACATAAAAATACCTGAGGGCACTTATTTTGTGATAAAAACATACAGGAACCT
>NW_003852624.1:1011148-1014677 GCF_000181295.1 Otolemur garnettii
CAGTCATCAGGGCCAGATGGCTTGTCTGGGCTCCAGGGACAGCTCTCAGGGACTGTGGGCGCTCACAGGCCCTGGAGGTAATGGATCCGCTCGGCCACAGAGATAACTGGAGCTGCTCTTTCATTTCACCCAGAAGAGCTGTTGTTTGGGAATGAACTCTGGGATTCCAGAGGCCACGTCTAATAATAACACTGTTATCAACGCTGCAAGGCTGAACCAAGCCTAAGAGTGTGTGTGTCTCTGGGTACTCAGGGGCCGGTGGCCAGGCCTGAAAGGAGAGCCGGGCCCTTGTGAATGGAGAGGAAAATGCCAATCTGTTGACAAAAAAGTTCGCTGCTAAAAACGAAACCCGGGCCAACATTTTACAACCTGGACGCATTGTTAATGTGGTGGTTTATCTGGCAGGAATAGGAAGCTGTGTTTGAAAACAATGTATCCTTTTTAGGTGCAAGGTCGGGGTCTGTGGGACCTCAGGGTTACTGCCAGTCCCCCACTGTCTAGGAGAACAGCTCCACAGCCCCTGGCTGCCAGGCATCCTGGGCCCACAGTGGAAGGAAGGCCCAGCACATGCAGGCCTCATCGACGGGCCTTCCCAGAAACACGGCAAATTGAGAGGAGGGATGTGGAAGGGTCTCTTTCAAAACTGGTCTCAGCAGGAAATAAAATACCAGATAATTGAGAGCTAGCACTGGGTGCAATGACAGACTCTATCCCAGAGTACTGTGTGACCTGTGCAAGAGAGTTAACTGCCCAGATCTTCAGCTTACTCATGCAGAAAGGGAATGAGAATAATACCAACTACACAGGGCTTCGGGCAGAGCTAAGTGAGCTGGTCTAAGTGAAGCATCCAGCAGGGATCCAGGAATCCGGCCAGCGGCCAGCACCCAGCACAGGGCCTTTGCAGTGCTGCTTCCTCGCCTAGAACACTCTTTTCTAGAAAGGCTTTTTCCCTTTCATAGTACTTACCACTATCTAGCATCCTACATCTTTTACTTTTTTTTTTTTTTTTTGCAGTTTTTAGCTGGGGCTGGGTTTGAACCCACCACCTTCGGCATACGGGGCCAGCACCCCTACTCCTTTGAGCCACAGGTGCCGCCCTTACTTTTTTTATCTTACGTATCGTCTCTCTCTCCCAAATCAGGGGTAAGTGCTGTGGGACGAGTGATTCTGAGTTTTGTTGACTGCTGAATCTCTAGAACTTAGAACAGGGCCCAGCAGATAATAATTGTTCAATAAACATTAACAATGATGATGTGGAAAAGGATCATAGCATCAAATACCCGCCACTGTACCTCCTGGTTTCAAACTTCATAAGGTCAGCATTCTCCATGAAATTATAAGCATCTTGAAGGAACTGAACCTCATAAGCGTAGATTCTTCCAGCTAAGGTGGACAGATTTAGCAAGTAAAATCATAGGACACCCTGGGCAAAGCAGGATGTGAATTTCAATTTCAGGGTGTGTCTGATTTCAATTTCAGACACTTTTTTTTTTTTCAATTTCAATTCAGAATGTGTCTGATTTCAATTTCAGACACATTTTTTTGGTATGACTACATCCAAAATATTGTATAGATATGCTAAGACATTATTCATTGTTTATCTGAAGTTAAAGTTTATTGAGCAACCTATATTTTATCATCTGGCAACTCTTTACAAAGTAAGCTCAAAATAAGTAGTTGCTACATGAATGAGTATATATTCAAAATCCAGAGAAATCAAAGTAAACATAAATAACAGGAAAGTCAGGCCCAATGGAATGCTGGCAATGTGTTAACAACCAACTTTTCAGGGAGGAAAAAATAAAAGCCTTGATTTACAACATTTGCCAATTTCCATGGTATACATGCTCCCACCACATCCAATTTCAGGCTGCTAAGCAGACAAGACTGAATGCAAAGTTGGAAAGAAATGATCATAGTCAGTCTTGGCGCCTGTGGCTCAAGGGGCTAAGGCTCCAACCACATACACCTAAACTGGCCCGCCAAACAACAGTGATGCCTGCAACCAAAAAATGGCCTGGTGTCATCGTGAGCACCTGTAGTACCAGCTACTTGGGAGGCAGAGACATGAGAATCACTTGAGCCCCGGATTTGGAAGTTGCTGTGAGCCGTGATGCACTCTACCCAGGGTGACAGCTTGAGGCTGTGTCTCAAGATAATAAAATTAAATATTTAAAAAAAAAAAAAAAGAAATGATCACAGTCAGCTTTGGCAAGCTAGTAGGAGCCACCTTCAGCCTAGAACTCACAGGATTAAAGATATAGACAACAAGCAAACAAGAAAAATGAAAAATAAAGACCAATCACCACTATATCGTGCCAAGGCCTTGCTGCCCCTTTCCTTATACAAATTATCTCAACTTTAAAATTCTGTGAGGTAGAAATTATGAGCCCCATTTACTTTTCACCAGTGAAGATAGTGGGGCCACAAAGAATTTTAAAATGGTCTAATTATAACTGGGCATGATGGCTCATTCCTATAATCCTAGCACCCTGGGAGGCTGAGGCAGGAGGATTGCTTGAGTTCAGGAGTTAGAGACCAGCCTGAGCAAGAATGAGACCCCCATCTCTACTAAAAATAGAAAAATTAGCTGGGCAAGGTGGAGCATACCTGTAATCCCAGCTACTCGGGAGACTGAGGCAAGAGGATCGCTTGAACCTAAGAGTTTGAGGTTGCTGTGCGGTCTAAGGCCACGGCACTTTAGCCTGGGCAACGGAGGGAAACTCTGTCTCAAGAAAAAAATAATAACTTTAGTAAGACAGCTAGTAAATCAGCCTGAGCTCTTTCCCTCAAACCATTCTGCCTGTGCAGTCCCTGGACATGGAAGCCAAAGGGGCCTCAGGGGTTAGAGGTCAGCAGGTCAACCTGCCTATTCCACAGGAGAGAAAACTGAGGCAGAGAATAGAAGGATTAGCAAACTCCTGCCGGAGCTGGGAGTAGAGCCTGCAGCAGTTGGCTCCACTAGTGTGTGTATGTGTATGTGTGTAGTTTGTAGAGAAATTCTCCCAGTGTGTTCTACTAACGTGAAAAGCCTAAGAAATAAACTTGGACACCCAAAAGGAGGCAGCAGGGAAGCATGCTGAGTCGTTGGGTTTTTTTAATGCCCGGCAAATGTGGAGTAGGGTTTCTGCTTTGCTGACCTTACCCAGGTGATGTGAAAACTTAGACCAGAATAGAGAATGCTTGTTCCAAAGACGTGGCCAAAGCAGTGCTGGCAGCCGAGTGACTGGGGGGCAGCAGGGGGCTGGGGCCTGAGGAAGGTTCTTTACCCAAATCAACAATGTGGACACACTACTCGAATCGGGAACCCACAAAGTCCTTCAACAACTCCCTGCCCGGGTCTGTCTTCACTGCTCCTGGAGGTTCCCCAGAGGACAGAACCATGAATGAGAACCTGGTTGGGCCAGTAACCACATGTGGCCACGGGCCAGTCACTTGACCACTCTCAAGTGTTTCCCCAGCCCCAAATTAAAAAAAAAACGAGATCTCTGGGGCATTTTCCAGCAACACCATCTGGGATGTTCCCTCT
>NW_003852624.1:1015193-1015981 GCF_000181295.1 Otolemur garnettii
CCTGGTGGGCGGCTCAGAGCCCTGGAGGGCAAGTGCGCCCTGAGACTTCCCAGCTCGCTAGAAACTATGACAGCAAATGAGAGCCCTCAAGGCTCATTAGACCTATTTATACAGTTCTTCGCTGAGAAAAAATTAAATCTCCCAAACACAGATAAATACACCCCTGTGACAAATGAAGTAGCTGGTCACGGTTAAACTCCAGCTCCACTGCTGACAAATGTACTAGTTGAGCCCCCCCAGGCAAGATCAACATATTTCATTATCTCGAATTCCCTTTAGTTGGGAGAAGGAGCACACAGGCTGCCACACGCGCGGAGGGTGGAGGCTCCGGAGGGAGGGCCGGAGGAGGAGCAGTGCTGTAGGGAAGGAAGAGCCGTGAAGGTCACCTGCTCGGCCAGGTAGCCAAACCCCAAGCCCTGCTGCGGGCTGAGCTCTGCCCCAGCTTTCTGCTGACCTCAAAGTTTTCTCAACCCACCTGTGCTGGCCACCAGCTCTCCACTGCCTACACAAAGTATCCTCAGAGACTCTGACAGCACAAGATGACATGAGAGTGTCCTCAGAATGGCTCACTTCCTGACCCTCTGAGTTTCTCAATAGGCCCTGTCTCTTCCAGGAACCACTTCTTTTCTGGGAAAGGTTGGCAGCATCAGAGAATGACCCTGGCAGGAAATGACCAGACACATCTGAAGCCCTTTGAGAAGAGAGAGTGATAAGATAGAAAAGGAAAAAGAGAAGACTTTGGCCGCCTCTTGGGAGTCTCCGTTCCTGCAGGGGCACCTGCATGGCCC
>NW_003852624.1:1017888-1079437 GCF_000181295.1 Otolemur garnettii
CCTAAATTCACGGCACCATTCTTTATGCACATCCTAATTTAACATTAACCGCTTTCTATTTATATATTCATTGGTTGAATGAATATTCATTAAACACTTTCTTTGTGCCAGGTGATATTCTGGGCAACTAGAACACAGCAGTGAACATAGTCAACAAAGTTCCTTTGCTCTTGGAGAGCTTCTATTTCAGCACACGGAGACTGATGATAAATAAACAAGTAAATACAAACCATGTCACAGAGTGAGACAAACCAGCAAGTGGAGGAAACTGAGCAGAGTGAGAATGGGGGGAACACAAAGAGATGGGAAGGGGCCAATTCACATGGGGTGGTTGTGTTATTATTTGTAATTACTCCCCCGGGATGCAGCCAAACCTGGCCAAGACAGGTGGCTATTTTTTTAGGGTGGTCAGGGAGCACCCTAAAGCAGAGACTCAAAAGAACAAGGAAGCAAGCCATGAAGTCATTTGGGGAAAGAGCTTTCCAGGAAAGAATGTGTAAAGGAGGTTAAGGCCTTGAGCTGGGAATGGGCCTGATGTGTCCAGGGGAAGCCAAGGGACCAGTACGATGGGAGTAAGGAGAGAGCATCAGATGACATTAGAGTTGGGAGCAAGAACAGATCCCACAGGCCTTCAGGGCCTCTGCACAGCTCTGGCGGTTAAGCTAAGTGAGATGGAAAGCCACTGGAAACTGGCTTGAGACTGTCCTGAGACCACATCCTTATTCAGGAGACAGACATGGTGGCAGAATGAGCAACTGAGAACTAAACAATGACCTGGGGAGAAAGGATGCCGGTGAGGGTCTGGGCACTGGGGTGGTGAGCAGCAGCCAGACCCCAGACTGAGGTGAGGATCTGGGCACTGGGGGTGGTGGGCAGTGGCCAGACCCCAGACTGAGGTGAGGATCTGGGCACTGGGGGTGGTGGGCAGCGGCCAGACCCCAGACTGAGGTGAGGATCTGGGCAGTGGGAGTGGTGAGCAGCAGCCAAACTCCAGATTGATTGGAAGGTAGGGCCAACAGGATTTGCCGATGGGTCAGATATTAGGTGTGAAAGAAAGGGCCAGTGATAACTCCAAGCCATATAGCCTTGAGCAGCTGGAAAGAGGGGGCTTATCATTCACTACGATGGGAAAACCACAGGAGAAGGTTCTAGACGAGAGTGGAAATCACGGGCATATTTCGAGAAATGTTAGGTTTGAGATATCTACCTGACGTCAAAGTGGATTAAGTAAAAAACTGGCTCTTATCTGAGTTCATAGCCAAGCTGTGAGATGTGAATTTGAAAGTTCTTGGAAGATGGTATTTGAAACCATGACCCTGGATGAAACTATCTTGGCAGAGATTAGCTACAGCAGAGATAAGGTCTTTACTAAAGATGGGGAAGGAACAGCCAGTGAGGAAAATGAATAATCAGAAGAGAACCATGTCCAGGCCAGGTGAAGAAAGTGTTTCAAGTTGAAGGAAGGGTTCAGCCCTGTGAAGTGCTGCTGGCAGAACACACGACAGACTGAGAAATGGCCACTGGGTTCGGCAATGTGGAAAGCACATTGGCCTCATTAAACCATCCTCCCTTCCTATTCTAATTTCGTTTTTATGTGACAGACAAATCTCTCGTTATCACCCTACAAATACTAAGTGATTAGAAACACTAAGTGATACTTTTTTAAAGTTCATTTTGATTGGTGGGGAGTTTCTTACTTGAACTCTTCAAGACTCAACACACCTTCCAAAGAATAGGTGAGGTAACAACTCTTAGAAGAGGCAATGCGTCTTCCAGCTCTTGGTGACCTTACAAGGCAGGATACTGTCAGGCTAGAATTCCCAGGAGAGGAGCCATCTCACCAGAAGAACATTATCACATGTATGTGGCTGAGACTGTTAGCAAGTCTCAATAGGAAATGGCCACCCCAGCATTGCCTGGACTCCCCCAAAGAGACCTAGTAACCCCAGTAAATGTACATCAACTCTAATTGTGTCACTTCCCCTCCCCCATCTTCTGACAATCAAAAGGTGGTCTTTGCTGTTAAATTTTACCTCGAAAATAGGACTAAAGGCTTGTCTAGACTTCTGGCTTTCCAGAAGCACATATAAACATATATACATGATGTGCCACACCTTTTTTTCTTGCCTATTCTGCAAAATCCAACCCAAATCTCAGGACCTACCTCTCAGTCTCTGTTTGCGCTTTCCTTAAATAATTCATTTAGAAATTCTCAAATGTCCTTGGCTAAATAAGGTCCAAATCACATGAAATGGGGATGTGACTCACTCAGCAAGGCCACACTTAGAATTCACTTAGTCCTTCAGCGTTAGGAGCAGGCGGGAGAGGTTATTTGATTGGGATGGGAATGGAGGCCCATTTCCAGATCCTGAAGGAAGTGCCATTCTCAAGCACGCTTCCTTCCTCCAAGAACAAGCAAAGTTGGCTCTGGGAAGAAGATAAAAGGACCTGCTGTACTTCCATCTGGAGACTTGTCTTCTAAATCCAGAAGTTTCCAGAAGCAACATGGCTGAGAATGCAGACTTTGATCAAAAATTGTCCTTGTGAGTATTTGCAACTTTCTCTTTCTAAAAACTGCACATTCTTCCAACGAGCTGGGCTACTTTCTCACACTTCTGCAGAGGCAGAAGAGTGTTCTCTTCATCCATTGCACCGATGCTGCTCTAGAAGGCTCCACCTTCACGAGGCGCAGCTCCTTCAGAAGATCCATGTTAGTGTTTGCAGACATACGTGACAATTTTAAAGTGTGGGAGAACTGTTGTAGGCTCATTAATACAGTAGCCTCACAGTCTGTATATTCTGGAGAGAAGCTTCTCAAACTGCAGGCCGCATTCATTCACTCAACAAATATTCATTGAGTCCCTATTGTTCCAGACACCACTCACGACCCCAGAGGGTACGGCAGTGAACAAAAATTATTTTTACTGTGCAGCTTATATTCCAATGGGACAAGACTAAAAACAAGCAAAATAAATAAGTGGAACATATAACTTAGATGGTGGGATGTGCCATGGAGAAAAATCAAACAGGGAAGGAAGATAGCAGTACCCTGAGAGCAAGGGAAGGGGAATTAGGTTGCAATTTTAAATGGGGTGGTCAGAGAAGAGCTCATTGAGAAGGTAATCTTTCGACAAAGACCAGTGAGGGTGTGAGATAGGCAGAAATCTGGGAGGAAAGCTCACCTTGAAGAAAGAACTGCAATAGCACACTTCCTGGGGCTGAAGAGAGCCTGGGTTGTTCAAGGTACACCAAGAAGATGAGTGTAGCCCAGGTAGAATGAACCTCAGGAAAAGGACTAGCAGAGAGGTAGTAGAGGCCTACATCAATCAGGCTCCTGAAAAGACTTGAGCTTTTTCTGTAAAGATATGACACCAGAGGATTGGGAGAAGCTACAATGATGTATTCTAACCTGTATTTTAATAAGAGCACTTGGCTGCTGTGTGGAAAATATATCACACAGGAATAAGGAAATTGGGGACACCATGTAGGAGACTTTTGCAATATTCCCCACTAAAACTGATGGTAGCAGTTTGGAGATTTGTCTTCTAAACCCAGAGGCTTCCAGAAACTTTCCAGAAGCAACATTGCTGAGAATGCAGACTGGGGTGCTTGTGAAAACTATGAATTCCAAGGCTAACCTTAGATCCACTGGACCTGAACGTGGAGTCTCACAATTAAGGTTTTCACAAGTACCCTCCCCCCACCATGTATTGCTTATGTGTAATAGGTTTTAAAGGAAAATGTCCTATGGTGTGCCAATTATCAATATAGTGATAATTCAGCTTCTAATTCATCCTTCACTGCCTGCTCTGCAAAAATGGGCTCTGGGCCCTTTACATATTTTTTCTGTGCCAGACCCATGTTAGGTTTTGTCAGTAGAGAGCTCTGGTGAAACAACACTGCAGTAGGAAGGAGAGTTCCATTCTGGTTCTGACATTCTGGCTGGGCAGGCTCCTGCAACATGGGCAGCTTTGTCAGTACCAGGCTCCCACAGGACATCCAGCTTCCCGAGCACCCAGGTCCTGGAGTGTGGACAACGTCTTCTGTGTCAGATTCCTGGAGTACAGGCAGCTTTTCCAGAGCCAACTGCTGAAACATGGGGTGGCTTTTCAAGCATCCCCTCTGCCCCTTGTCCCAGTGCATGCAGCTGCCACAGCATTCAACTGCTGGAGATAAGGTGGCTTCTCTAGCCCCAGGCTCCTGGAGTATGTGGCAGCCAGTGGTACTCTACATCTAGCAGTTTCCCTCATCACCTCAGGTAACTTCATGATAAGACCTCCAGAGAGATGCTCCCTTCTGATTTGCCTTCCTTAGCACCCTAGAGAGTTGATGTATAGTAAGTTCCAGAAGGCAAATTTCAAGCAAATTTCATTAGAACAGCTACTCCTTGTCCCTCCAGTGGACCATGTCCAGGCTTTCTTCAACCATGTCTAGATCTCAACCCTTGGTTGAATGGGGCAAGAGCAGAAGAGGATGTTCACTGGGCCTCTATCTCAACCCCAAGTGTAATGGCTGTTGCTTTTAACTGCTGTGCTATATTCTTAGAGTTCTCTTCACTTATTCCTTTATATTAAAGAATCATCAACTGTAATAGAGGATTAGAGTAATAAAGGGTTAGAACCCTTTATAAAGGAACCATAAAGTGGTTCCTTTATCCTGATGGGACCCTAACTGATAACATATAGCACCACATACTAGAGGAAATTCAGAACTCCTGTATTTAACCTGCCAAATTTGAATGTATGAAAGTGGTTGGACAATGAAGAGAAACTTTCCAGTTTTCTGCCCCCTGCTCGGTGGGGCTTTGTAAAAGGTTAATAATTATCTCCATCTGCATCATTCCTTGTCTTTATTCAACTGAAGGGCTGGGATGCAGAACTCAGTGGAGCACTTCTGCCTGAGGGGTGGGTAATGATAGCCAAGCCTTTCAAGATACATACAGTAGAGCTCTGTAAGTTGACCATCCAGGAGAGCATAACAAAGTGATCAACATATGGAGATAGTCAACACAAGGAACTAGGCCTACGGTATTGATACGTACATATGATACATATCTGGTCAATGTAGGGAGGTGGCCAATTACAGAGGCTGTACCACATGATAAATAATCCCTGAGCAGAGTCAGAGGCCTCCTGGAGGTCATCCCAGCACCATTTTCCTACCCACAAAGCAGATCCTTTTCTCCATTTTTCACCATGTTACAACTAAAGACACTGAGACCATCGGATCAGGGAGTATTATACTACGTAAAATACATCACTACAAACTTTTGAATCCAACACATTAATATTTGAACCGAGCATTATCACTAACTAGTAAGCAAATTACTTAACCTCTCTTGAGTCTCATTATATCATCTGTGAAATCTGCATAATAGAATTTACTTCGAGAGGGTTGTTGTAGGATTAAATGGAATTCTACAAGTAAAAAATTTCACCTGTGAATAGGATGGTGGTTGCACTTGTTGAAAAGTGAAAAATTCATTCTTACCTGCTTGCTCAGTCAATGTGCTGTCAAATACAAGTTGATTTGTAACCAAATCGAGTGGTCAGTTTAGGTTCCAATAGTCAGAGCTTATGCCACGATCACGGGTAGCTCTGGCGACATCTGCACTTTTCCCTCAACTTCAGTTCCTGCTTGCATCACCAACTCCAGACCCTAGAAACCATAAAGAAACCTCAACTCTTTTTTTTCCTTTTTTCCAGTTTTTGGCCGGGGCTGGGTTTGAACTCACCAGCCCCGGCATATGGGGCCGGCGCCCTCCCTACTCCTTTGAGCCACAGGCGCCACCCAGAAACCTCAACTCTTAAGACACATGACCTCAAGAGGGACTGCATCTAACAAATGCAATCAGTATAATCTATTTCTTTGTACCCTCAATGAATCCAAACAATCAAAAATAAAAAAGACTCATGACCTCTAGAGACAAGTCATCAGAAAAGTCTAGAAAGGAAAACACTGTCCAGTAGAAATATAGTATGAACCACCCAGGTAATTTTCAGTTTTCTAATAGCTATATTTTTTTTTTCCAGTTTTGGCCAGGGCTGGGTTTGAACCAGCCACCTCTAGTATATGGGACTGGCACTCTACTCCTTTGGGCCACAGGCGCTACCACTAATAGCTACATTTTAACAAGTAAAAATAACCAAGTAATATTCATTTTAATGGTATACTTTATCAAACTCCTTAGATACATAAATATTATTCTTTTTAAAGTAATCAATATGAAAAATACCATTGAGCAATCACGAATTCTTCCATACTAGGTCTCTGAAATCCACTGTGTTTTGTATACATAGGGCATGTCTTAATTCAGAACAACCACAGCAAGAGCCCAACGGCCACATGCAATAAGTAACCACTGCATTGGACAGAACAGTTCTAGACCATCTGGCCTACCCCCTCATTTTAAGAAAGAGATACAGAGAGTCAAAGAAGTTTTAACAATTGTCCTTCCTAAGCCACATAGCCAAACAGTAGAAAATTCAGGACAAATCCCAAGAAACCCGACATCTTATCTGGATTTGAAGCCCAACCCCACCCCATATTAAGTTGTGTGCCTCTCTGAGCTCCAACTTCCTTTTCTAGAAAAGGGAAATAATAATATGTTCCCAAGAGTTGTGATAAAGATTAAATAAGGTAATGATGTAAAGCACTTAGCCCACAGCAAGCACTGGCTAAATGGAGTTATAAGTTATCATAATTAATCACACTGCCTTTCCACTAACCTCAGCCTGATTTAGCAGGCGGCAGAGAAGGCATGGCCTTCCGCTGCATGCTAGTGGCTTTGGACGTGGCCTTAGTCTAACCAGCAAAAACAATATTAAGATGCCCACCAAAACTTTAGCATAGCTCTTCTTCCATTTCTCAGTTAGAAAACAGAAAGGTGATTTTCCCTTCAAATTTCTCTTCCTAAAGGAACCATGGTGAATTTTTAAAATGTCAGCAGCAAGAACAAACAGTGGAAGAGAATCATTAAATGCCCCACCCGTCCCAGTCTGTGGTGACGGTGACGACAGGCCCCTGACTCCCCTGGCTTCCCTATTGACTCTCCCTGTCCAGCCAGAAGCCACAGAGATCACTCAAAGGGAGACAATGTCATTTGTTGACATTTCCCAGGTGACAGCAAAGTTCCTTTTTAAGGATCTGATTCTTTGCATATAATTAGCAGGTCAAATTACCCTCAGGGAACTGAGGCTTGGCTTTCCTCATTGTCCAAAGGAGCCACCTCCTTCAGAGAAAGGGGTGGAATTTGAACCACATAAACTTCTCGGGGCCTTTCTTCATTTAAGAATCTCAAATAGAGTAGTAAATGCGGAAGCAGCAAAAGGTTCCAGGTTCTACTTCTCACTGGCCTTAGAAATTTGCATCCAAGGATACATACTCTTGAAGTTAGAGAAAATCAAGGTCAGCAAATAGAATATTTTGGCTTTTAACTAACAAGGGTCTATTATGCACTCTACCATTTGTAAAATATTTGTTTACAATTATTTTTAACTTTCAAGAAATGTACAGTCTATTTTGGAAGAAAATGTAGTCTATATCATATAGATGACAGTATAATATAACCTATGTTATATACCATATTAATTATTGATAATTATATAAATATATTGATTATATCTAAATCATTATATTTAATCATTAGATTAAATATAATCTAATACAGGATTGTTAATTAAAAGAACTAAAAATACGGTGCAGTAACTGCTTTAGAAATTTAGAGGTGTGAAATAATAGCAGGCTGGGGTGATGCTTAAAGGCTTTAGGGAGGAGGTAGATTTGGGACCATCAGTTGAATTTTAATGAGATCAAAGGCACTTCCTGGGTATCGTGGGGAAAGCCGGCTGGAGGAAAGACTCAAAGGAAGGAAAGTCCTCAGCATGTCCAGGGGACTGTGAGAGATGGATGAGGCTGATGCCAAGGGTTCATGACAGCAGTGGGCAAGAGGTTGGAGAGGTAGGTTGTGCCTTATTTCATCCAGGGGCAGTTTCAAAGCCCTACAAGGCCTCTGCCCTGAGCCTACATGAAGACACCAGGTCAGATCAGCCTCCTGGCACTGGAAGACTTGCTGGACATTTGGCTCTTCCTCCACACTGGTAGCCACACAGAGACCTGGCCAGCAATGGAGTGAGTGATGCAGATTTGACCTTGAAGTAAAGATTCAATAATAGCAACAAGAAGAATGAAGGTAAAAAGTGGAAGAAGATACACTGGAGGTTAACCAAGAAAATAATACATGAGGCATCCCTGCCATGGGATCTCTTAGGAATCTCAGAACTTTTAACAAATGTGCTGCTGTTAGCTGGGCTTAGCTTCCTGAAGAATATTTTGTGACGCGTCTCTAAAGTCTCTGAACTAATGAGGAGGTTTCCTCCATAAGAAGGCATTTTTAGCTTTATTGGCATTTATTCACCAAAGGCATTTTGTCTCACATTTTATTATATTGAGGCCTTCAGTTGGTTTTGCAAAATACACAGTCCTCACAGGAGCTGGTCCTGATTCCCCCGTCTCCTTTCTGTACTGTATCTCATTTAGGCCTACTCTGAAATAATGTGTGTGCCATTCAGACTTCTCTTTTCCTTGTGACAACAGTTTATCTCAAGTGTCTAGCAAGATTCTTTAAATAAAAAAACAAAACTCACTGGGGCGACGCCTGTAGCTCAGTGGGCAAGGTGCCAGCCCCATATACTGAGGGTAGCAGGTTCAAACCTGGCCCCAGCCAAACTGCAACAAAAAAATAAAAATAGCCAGGCATTGTGGTGGAAGCCTGTAGTCCCAGCTCCTGGGAAGGCTGAGTCAAGGGAATCACCAAAGCCCAGGAATTGGAGTTTGCTGTGAGCTGTGTGATGCCATGGTACTCTACCGAGGACAATAAAGTAAAACTCTATGTCTACAAAAAAAAAAAAAAAAAAAAAAAAAAAAAAAACTCACCTTGAACGCAAATTTATACCTTTAGTTGCCTTTAGCCTTAAAAATCTCCCCAACAAAGCTTCTTTCCCCTGACGAACTGCAGTATCTGTAAATGATACTGACTAAAAAAATCAAATTAAGGCCTTAGTTCAAGAATTCCATCGCATGCATGTGTCTTCCTTGCTCACAGCCTAACATCTTGCTTGAGCCATTAGCAATTTTCCTAAGAGCACACAACTTCCTTAACCCATACCTAAAACTTAGAAAAGCAGCTAACAGCCAAGGCAGGCCTTCCCATCCTCAGTCTTTCCCTCTGCTAGGAAACCGAAATCAGATGAGTTGCTGACATCTGGTGGTTGCTAAGCAGAGTGTAAGTGCAGTTGCAGAATGACTTTGCCTCTGATTCCAATAAACTCCCCCAGCCTCTGACTCCTGGAGGCCTCCCATTGAGCTTGGACAATTGTTTTATCCAAAGGAAAAGCAAAAATGCAAAGTAAGAAGTGACAGAAACAACTTCCCACATCTCTGAGAAGAATAAAAAGCCGACCTTCTGGGGAGACACCCAATGGTCCTTGGATTTGGATACAGATTAGATTTGAGCCCAAGAGACTGGATGAGTCATGAGAGGTGAAGAACACAGGGGAGTCCCTTTTGCTTAAAGGTTATATTCTTCTTGTGGCTGGAAATAACTTTCCTTTAATCATTTGCTCTTCGTCACTCAAATATTTTTAAAGTCCTCCCTGTATTGGGGACCATAAAATAGAAAGTGGTTTCTGAAGCAGCCTACATTCTCCATTTGCCTACCGCTAGGCGCACCGAGTCAAATCAGGAGCAGGGGTGGGGGAGGAAGCATACAAGACCCCAAATCTTTGCTCACAAAAGTTCTTAAAGTCCACCTTCAGGAAAAACTGCAGAATTCTTACTCTGGATGGGAAGAAGGCATCTACCAATAACGCTCTCAGAGCCTAAAAGTATGTCAGGTGGCTCCCAGCAATAGACAATGAGGAAGAAAGTGCCAGAAACTGTGCAGGCAGAAAGAAAACTGATCACTATTCAAAAATACTATTTGGGCTCGGCACCTGTGGCTCAAGTGGCTAAGCCGCCAGCCATATACACCTAAGGTGGCGGGTTCGAATCCCCAGCCCGGGCCTGCCAAACAACAATGATGGCTGCAACCAAAAAATAGCCGGGTGTTGTAGGGGGTACCTAAGGTCCCAACTACTTGGGAGGCTGAGGCAAGAGACTCAATTGAGCCCAGGAGTTGGAGGTTGCTGTGAGCTGTGATACCACAGTACTCTACCCAGGGTGATAGTTTGAGGCTCTGTTTCAAAAAAAAAAAAAAATAAAACTATTTGATTTCTTCATAGCACTTTAAATGAATGTATTTTATTCATTTGTTAGGATTGTTTTTGGGTTTTTTTTTTTTTGTTCCTGCCTTCTTTACTCAACACATCCTTCCTCTGAAAACTAGAAAATAAACTTGAGAACAGAGTTGTCTTGCCTGTCTTGTCCATTATACCCCTAGCACCTAACATATCGTATAGTTCATGGTCAAGTTCTCAAATATTGAACAAAAGAAAGACAACATGCTCCCATAGTTCCTCTTAAAACCAACAGGGAGTCCCTACTTTATTCTAGAAAGCCCACAGGAGCATGCCATCCCGGGGCACCAAGAAGCTGCATAATCGCTCTATCTTTGTGTCACTGACTGACAGCCCAGCCCAAAGAGCCACCGCCATCCAGAAGCCAGGAACCCGGCTACCTTCAAGGGTTCCTGGAGGATGATCCGTGTTAGTGCAGGTGAAGGCTGCCTGCAGCACAAGGTCTTCCAAATGTTCCAGGGCACTGGAGACAGAAATCTTTACGGGCAAGGTCGAGTACATTGCAACATATGTTCTTGGTGCTAGATGCTATCTGGGTGTGCATGAGGCTGTAGGGGCTGGGGGAAGTGTGCTGGAAAACTTTCCCTCTGTCTCCAGCTAAATGGTTTCCTGAGGAAATGAGAAATGGGGGTGGGGTGGGCGGGAAGGAATGAAAAAAATTCCAGTAAGGAAAAAAAAATTGACTTTTTTCTTTGGAATAGAGAGTGTTATTGGCAGATCTGAAATTCCAGGATCTCTGTGTATTACACATAAAACAGGCTTTTAAAATGTAAAAGAAAAAAGTGTCAAAATCTATGGGGTATGAGACACTAGAATAAACACTTATGAATCAAAGGTAATCTTTGGAGATGGAGGAGTTTGGGGAAGCTTGGCCCAGAATGGTCAGTCCCCTCCCCACTCCGCCCAGCCAAGCAGGTACTTTCTGGCCTCCATTAATACAGTTTATGGTTAAAGTGCTGAACCCCACGTGGACTGAAAGGGCCTTTTTATCTTTAAACGCACAGATGAGGAAGGAGGATCTCCTCCCACCCCAGCCTAGGCCAGTATGTGCGAGACCACACCAGGGGTTTTTCCACTATCAATCTCCCCTTGTTGTGGTTTGAGAGAAAAGAGAAGGACAGGGGGAAGGAGGTGTCATCGGAAAGGTAAAACTTCTCTTTGTTTTGGCAGACCTGGTAAGAATACATAACAGGGTCTGACTTTTCCTAAAAAATCTGGATGGAAATTTAGGGGTGTCAGGATTCATGTGGGGACTCTCTGAATCTCCCCTGCCCCACCCCGGATACTACCCATAACTCCACTGAGCTACCCGTGACCTCCAGTATCCCAGCCCACAGCACCCCAGGCTGTGCCTTCCCCTTAGAGCGCCGTCAGCAATAACAGCCACAGCCAGAACAGAAAGTCTTTATCAAGTGTCTTCTGCACACAGGAACATGAGAGATCAATGGTATTGATTGGTTTGGTTTTGCTCCCCATGTTCCCACAAGGGAAGACCAGCTCTGCAAACAACCAGCCCAGAATGAAACAAAGCAAAACACATAGGCTAGACAAGAGCTCGGGTTTTCAGATTTTTATGGAAAAAGTATCTTTGCAAATCGTCTGCTTGGAGTTATAGATGAGTCCTTTATTAGAAATTACCATAGAAAAAAATTCACAGCCACAACTCTGCCCTGTTGGAGTTTACAATCTAAGAATAACCAAACAGCCTTCTCAGGGAACATCAAGTAGGACTAAAAAAAAAGATTGTTTTTTGCTTTGTTTTCGTTGGATTTTATCACAGGGCCACGTAGTGGTAAAAATCACAAGCTTTCATGCCACACAAAACTGAGTTAGAATTCCAGTTCTCTTATACCTATTAACATATGGTCCTGAGCAAATTGTAACATTTCTCTCTGCCTCACTTTTCTCATCTATGAAATGGGAATAAAAAAGACAGCAACCACAAAGAGTTGTTGTAAGGAGAAAAGTCAAGTAATGTTCAAAACAATTTTAACATGGCAATGGTCACACAGCAAATTCTTAACAAATGGTTGCTCTTTGGTATTGGATACAAAGAAACAATATCATTTCCTGAGGGCCAGCTGTGTGCAAGACACTGTATTAAGCTCTGTGCATATATGACTTATTTCAGCCCATAAGAACCCTAGGTGGTGAGTAGTACTCCCATCCTCCTTTTATACTGGAGGAAACTGAGGCACGCTTGCCAGTGATCACACGGTTAGTAAATGGCAAACCCAGGCTGTCTCCAGAAGATTTCCTCAGAAAGGAAAATCTAGTTGTTAGTCTACATAGTTGAGTTGACATTTTTGCTGAGAAACCCTAGGTAAAGATTTCGTCACCGTCTCCTTCATCTGCTGACACTGGTCAGTGAATGGCCAATGTCAACTGGACTCTGCCTCCTTGGAAAGGTCCCAGGCTTGATCTGGATGACTGACCTCTATCAGCAGTTACCTTTGACCTGGCCTCCCCGCTGAAAACAAAAAGGGGGACAGTTACATAAAGTAATGTTGGCCTACATTCTTGACCTCCTGTCTTGTCCAGATCCTCAGAATGAACACTGAAGTTCACCAGGAAAGAGGCACAAAGTGATGTCCAACTCGCTTTTGTCCCTCAAGGCCTTGCCATTAGCCCAGCGTGGCCGACTATCAGTGGATATTGGTAGATTTGGTTTTGCTGCCTGCGTCCCCTCTAGCGAAGACCAGCTCCTTAAACATTAACCCAAAATGAAACAAAACAAAACACATAGGCTAGACGAAAGCTTAAAAATTCAGATTTGTATGGAAAAATAAATTTACGATAGGCTGGTTGAAACGACAAAAGAGTCCTTTCAAGGAATTAGTTTTCAGATACTAACCATCATCAAATAAGAGAGTATTGAGATTGGATTTAGTGAACAAGTAACAAAATCCTGTAATTATTCCTCTCCATTTGCATTGATAAAGTTTGGTTCCTATAATAGTTGAACATCAACCCCTATATACTTTTTTCTCTAGTTGTTTTAGGAGACATTGTCTCAAAAACACCCAAAAGTTTAATTGTTTTTAAATTTAAATTGTCTAAGTTAGTGGATATCTTACTATAGAACTTTTTTTGGTTACTAGTTTAAAAACTACTTGTTGTTTTTTTGGTTTTTTGGGTTTTTTTTTTCCAAAAGGATACCAAAAAAATCCACCAATTCAATCTTGTCTGGAGTCATTAATGTCAGACAAACAGTCTTGACTGAGATTCAGAGTCATCAAAACTGATTTAAACTCTTAGAATATATGGCCCATTCTTTATAATGTCCCCCCAGACTGCCACTGTAGAGTTCCCTGATAGGTGTCAGAAGCCCAAGTTCAAATGCAAAACTATCACAGAATTGTCTGATGACCAAAACATCAACTGCTTTGGTTTCCTTCCTCCAAACCATCTCCACAGGTACCTCAGAGATGATGATGAGATGGTGACAGTGATGATGCTGGGGGGGGGGGGTTTCAGCAACTGTTATTTATTGGGTTTTACCATGTGTCAAAGCATTATTCTAAGCCTTTGGCTTGAATTAACTAAAAAATATCCTCATGGAAACCCTAGACCAGAGGTTTCTTCCCAAATCCTTGTCTACTGTGTTCTCTTGAACACAGGACACCGTGACAAGTTGCATTTTCAAAAAATACCCTCAACAATGTCTTCCACCCTGCTGGCCCTTCATATAATGGGTTTTTGATCATTTTTCCATCAAGAAGAGGGAGCCATACTTCTTCCACTTGAACTTGGTGACTTCACCACTATGGCAGAAATGACTTCCAAGGCTGAGACAGTGCCTACCTGGTGCTTCTCAGAATTCTCATACTTGAACCCAGCCCTGGACGGAGCCGAGAGGAAGCCCGGGCCACAAGGAGAGACTCTGTGTAAAGGCTGCAGTCAACCCCCCAGTGGAGTTCCCCACCAACCCCAACATCAAGCACCAGATAGGTGAGTGAGAGTATCTTCAGGTAACTCCAGACCCAGCCGTTGAGTCACCACCAGCCTGCAAGTTCCCAGACATCAAGGTATTGTCCCTGCTATAGGCCCGCTCTGAATCCCTGATCCACAGCTGTCTACATAATAAAACAACTTGTCATTTCAGGTCCCGCAGTGTGGGGCATTTTATTACAGAACAATGCAGACTCTAGTCTCTCCCTTAGAGTCTAGGCAGGAATCAGACCCAGGAGCCTCATTCCTATTACTAACATTGGTGGGGCCTGTGGCAAGAATGCAGATAGAGGCCATATACCCTGCGTCTAAATAGTGAAAATCTACAGGTCCAGAAAACTATGTAAAATATGCTCTGTTCCCCGACACTGACAAACACGCCTTTCCAACAACTCTGAAACGTTCTAATTTCACGTGCAGTCCTCAGGGTTCCGTATGGGAAGCTGAGGGTTCTGGGAGAACTGGCCGTCAGCCTGCGGTTTGCCTCTTTCCTCTTCTCCATCCTCCATCTCCACCCCACATGGCATCACTGAAAGTTGAAGCTCCATCTTACCCGATCCCCACCTTCCCCTTCCGCGATTGCATATGTCCACCCTTTGGCATCCCTCAGTCCTAGAGGCCACACAATGACAGTGGCAGGATCCAACCTCAGGGTAAGGGCACAGCAGGAGAGAAGACAGCTGCCAATCTACCAAGGTGGAAACCCACAGGACCTCGGAGTGGGCTCAGCACAATTTGGGCAGGAAATTCCCTATACAACCTCAGGATGGACTCCTGCCTTTGTCCCCAAGGAGAAGAGCACTGCCTGAGGAAGGCCATGGGGACCTCTAGAGCACAGGGCCCAGAACAGAGCCCCACTCACCTGGGTCCAAGGCAGTACTGCACTCTTGACCCCTCCCCAGAACTGAGAAGATTCTGAAAGACATAGCCAACCTAACACCTTCCAAAAGTGGTTTAAGAAGAGGAAAGGAAGGGTAAGGGCTTCTAGAATCACTTTACATCTCCACCAGAGGCTCTACACCCACCCCCGAGCCAGGCTCAGGAAGGGGACTGGAGAGGTGTTGCTACATACTATCTCCAAAGTTCCTCACTCTCTCTGGAGCCTTCCTGTTTTTGACAGAGCATGACTTCCTGCTGTGTTCTCCAAGCCAGCTTTGCCATCAATAAAGCCAGAAAACATATCTGATCCTCATTGGCCTTCTTCAGTATAATTATCAGCTGGTTAGGACCTGAGGAAGCAGAGAGCCCTAGAGACCGATTTGCACCCCAAAGCTCCAATACCGAGCAACCCAGGTGTTTAAATCCTTCACTTTCTGAGCTCTGCATTTCAGACCTGAGGTGACAAGCAAACTGGCTGATTCTTCCAGGAATTATTGCATCAGATGAAGAGTAGAAAAGAAACAAAATCAATATTTGGAATTTTTTTTTTAGCTGTTTCAGTTACAGATAGATAAATATTCTAAAACGCAAAGGCAATGAGACGATAGAAACATCGGGAATTGGTACATGGAAAAAACCTTTCATAAAGGGGAAAGTAGGGTGTATTTGGGGGAGAAGGGCAGGATTAAAGACAGAGAACCAGAATCTCTAGCAATTACACGCACTGTCCCGCCCAGCACTCAGATTCCCGGCCCATACAGCCAGGAGGCAACAGGAGCATCATGACCCTGGTCTGTACTGCCAGTGAGTCCCAGAGAGAGCGTCCAAAACCTCACAAGTATGAAACTTGGCTCCCTGTCACCTTCCTGCCACCACCAGACTCTCTCCCAAAGCAAATTTCAAGTGACTAATTAACTTGCAAATGCATAGTAAGTTACAGCGGGCAGACGTTGATGAAGACGCGCATTACCGGACCCAAGCAAATTCAGCTGTATGACAGTGTTAAAGTTGTCTGTCAGACTACAGAACCATCTAGGGTTAAAATACATTATCAAGTTAGCGTAACAGTGAGGTAAAATTAACGGAATCATGTGAATAGAAGAATTTGTTTCTCATTAGCAAAGGACATCTACAATACATATGCACATACATATCCAGACGCATGTGTCCAGGATGAGCATACACACCTATGAGAGACACAGGCTGTCTAGGAGTTTGGGATCCCACTGGCATTACTGTTACACTAGTGGAGAACCCCTTCTCTAAAATGCCTGGGACCAGAACTATCTGGGTTAAAGATTTTTGTTTTTTAGATTAACAGACTTGGTTGGGTCCTAACTATGAAATTCACTGATACTTCATATTTGAGCCTAGACAATTAAGTTTGCAAACTTATCCTAGAAAAAGTGCTACATACCTCATTGCTGAATAGCACTATGGTCACCTTCAAAGTGCTCCCTTTGGAAAGCTGTGCACTGACGCCAGTGCCTACTCCACCCTGCAAAGCAATTTTGGAGCTCTTTTCCTAGAATAGCCATCAGGGCTGTTATCGTACAAGGTCGCACAATTAAGTTCGCGAACTTGTCCTAGAAAAAGTATTTTAAAGGGTGCACTAGACCCTGGCATTGGTATATAGCTTCGGAAGGGGAGCGACTGCGATTTTATTCAGCAATGAGGTGTGTAGCACTTTGTCTAGGATGACTTCACAAACTTAATTGTCCGACCTCTTACACCTTATACACATATCCTGAAGGTAATTTAATGCAATATTTTTAATAATTTTGCACATGAAGTAAAATTTGAGTTAAATACTTATGTGTGGGATTTTTTGCTTGTTGCATCATATTAGTACTCAAAACCTTCCACATCAGGGAGCATTTCGGATTTCAGATCTTCAGATTAAGAACACTCAGCCTATATAATCCATATAAATAAATGTTTTGAACGACCAAAGAATCAGGCATTTACTTTTACCCTTGAAATTTAGGCCCTATGAAGGCACCAAGAACTTGATATTTACTAGAGGGCACAGCCACCTATATCACTAGATTAAGCATCGGGGAAGTGTGGAGCAATGGTTAGTGACTTTCTCTCCCTCTTACTGAGATGCCTGGTTCTGCATCGTTATTGTCGTTTTTTAATCTCCTCTCATCCCCTCATCTGCTTTCTTCGGCTTTTCATCTCTCCCTTCCTCCTTTGGCATCATTGACAGGTTAGAAAGTTGCTGTCCCATGCTCTAACACCTTGTCCTCCAAACATGACCGTCCGGCTGCAGGGAGCTATGATCATGCCACTGTTCTCTAGCTCAGGCAACACAACAAGACAATCTCTAAAAAAAAAATCAAAATATTTGGTTCTCAGAGCAGCAGCAGCAGCAGCATCACCTGCAAGCTGTCAGCAGTGTAGAATCTCATTAACCACCATCCACCCCACCAAAAAGTTCTCATGACATCTGTGTGCCCATTAACCATTTAGGAAGCATTGTGCAGTCGCACATTCAAACATACATGCACACAACAAGCTTTCTTCTACCTCACTGACCAAACTTAATTATTGTGAGCTGATCATCAATTTATCCTATTATTTACACCACTTGCTTCTCTCTCTTCTTTAATCTGATTCTCTCTTGTTTTTATTTTGTCCCTCTCCAGCACCTCCTCACAAAGGCTAGGCATGGAAATTTAAGCAACAGTAGTTTCAAAACTATTCTTTGTAGCAAGTTGGGTGAAAAGCTTAGTGAGGAAGGAGTTACACAGTATATTCTTGAAAGGATTTATATCTGAGCACAACCCAGATGTCAGCTGCAGTCGCCCCGTCACATGAGATTTAGATTAAATTAGCTCAAGCTGACTGTGCGATGTCCAGCAGGAAGTTTAATGCCCTCCTCGAGACCAGTGCAAGTTCTGGAGGGCCCACTGCGCGGGGCTGCTCCTGGCTCTGAGTTCATTTTCAATAGGCCCTTGGCTTGCTCCCCTGTCTTCACCCAGCTTCTCTGCGCTCCGCACCACCGTGGACTTGGAAAGGCTGCTCTATCTTTGATGTCTCCCCTCCCAACAATATTTGGAAGCCTTCACTGAAGGTTTGAGGACATGGAGACGGTTCACCCCTCAAGTAGCATCAGACAGCTGTTGGACGTTTCTGTCCCTACTATCCGTCCATCTGTCACCAGCGCCCCACTCAGTAGCTCCAGGTCTTTCTGCACCTCCCACCTTGCTCCCCGCCCTCCTCCCCTCATTTCTGTTTTCCTCAATCCCCAGATTCTTGTTCTGCTTCTTATACATGATCCTTCAGCTATTTAATTTTGTTTTACAGCTGACCTCCTATTCATACCTCCAAATTTTCAAATTATGTTCCTGAACAAAGTTCCTTTCCTACAAAGCTTCTAGCTACAGCCATTTAAATGCTAATTCTGTCATCCCACTGTATAAGGAACACATGAGGGGGCTTTAGCATGTTGTGGTGAGGCTTGGTCACAAGACCCGGGACCCCTGAGTTGGTGGCATGAAGACGTCCTGGGAACAGTGTAGATCAGACGGTGAGAGCAAAGACTCAGAAAGAACTCATTTCTCACAGCCGTTCTAATCCCCGTCTGGCACCACACTGACCCAGGTCCCTCTGCCCTCTATTAACACAGTGAAGTGCCCAAATCAAACACAGTTATGCTCCCTTTCTCCATCCCAGATGTTGTATGTCTCCCACCACAGCTCTTGAAATGCGTAAGTGCATAGCTGAGGGCCTTCATGCAAATTCCTTATCCATTTCAAACCTTGGGCTCTACATCAATAAAATGGGTATAATATTACTTAACAGAGTGTTAAATGCAACTTTTCCAGTTCTCATCTCATTTTGGTTGAGCCTCCAAAGCTGAGGAGTTAAGCACCCACATGTTGTAAAGAGAGGGGGTCCAGCCATCCATGTGGGGTTCACTAACAGATGGCAAACTGGATCTGAGGCCTGCAGTCCATCACACTTTCTTGACCATATGTGACAGGAGACTAGAAGGTTGATTTGAATAAGACTAGAGAGCATAGATTTGTCCTTTCCTGCTAACCCATGCAGGGAGAGAAAGAAGTTTCCCTCCTCAAGCCAAGTGAGGAGATTGTGGGTTCCTATGAAGAGCAAAGTGATAAAGTTCTTGGGAGCAAATGGCCTATGTTTCCTGAACCTTTCCTTATAAAGCTCCCTGCAATGACAAAGCCAGTGGAGGGAATAGCCTGCACTTTCAGCCCCTGGGGGTGTGAAGAGGCTGAGTTTTCCTTTGAATCAATCTGAGTCATCTCCAGGGTTCTTGCCTAGAGGAACCACCATGCTCGCCTTGGCGGGAGGAGATGACTCCAACAGGAAGAGGCTGGAGTGTGCCTTTGGATCCAGAAGGGGGGGGCGGTTCTCACACAGTTATCTGCAAGGTGACTCACTGTGCCCAGGAAGGATACAGGGAGGGGTCTCACTGAGGGGAGCAGGGGAGCAGTGCCTCTAGACACCCCACAGAGATGCCCAAAGAGGAAAAGAGACCCCTCTGAGCCACAACTGGAGCCAACCCCAGGTTACACCACCAGCACCCATGGAAAGCTGGTCCTTTCCCTTTACTCCCTCCTTGCCTCTCTGGTGGAGCAGCCACATCAGATGTGGGTGACGGGGTTGGAGAAAAGAAATTAATCATGTTAGCCTTCTCTCTTCAGGAATGCGGAATCTCATCACTCGCCACCCACTCAAAACAAGAGCCTCCTCCAACCATACCTGCAGGAGGATTGTCGGCAATGGAATATAGGTGAGAGTAATATAAGCCACTTTAAGGTCAAGGCATGAAATCCCCTGTATGTCCCCTCCTCCCAGGGTGATCACGGAAGCCACAGGGAAAAGATGGCAGAACCACAGATCAAAGCAGCCTGGACCCCTGAGTCACTGTGTGGAGGAGAACTGCCCAGCCTTCAGTGGATATGTATGACAAAGGTTTATTATGCTGAAGCACAAAATGTTAGGGATTTTTGTTTTGCTTTGTTTTGTTTTTATTACTACCACATGAGTTAGCCTACCCTAATAATACAGGGAATTCTATGCCTGGGTCAGGCCTGATCTGGCCCTGCTGGGAGGGAATAAGCTTTGGGTTAGGTGAGGTATTAAAATTTTTATATTAGACTGGAAGACCATGCTTAGTACTGAATGATACACTTGGTTATTATATATTTTGAAATTTTAAAATAATTATAGATTCACAGAAAGTTGATGGCACTGCTGGCTGGTATTTGCAGGACTCTGCCTATACAATAAAAGGACACAGAACTATATAAGCACACTGTACCAATGTAATTTCCTGGCTTGATATTGCATGATAGTTATGGAAGCTGTAACCACTGGAAGATGTAACCGGGTGAAAGGTAGCTGAGACTTTATTATCTTTGCAACTTCCTGTGAATCTATAACAGTACCTAACCCCTCGGCACCATGAATTTGTTCTCTATCACTATAATTGTCTCATTTTAAGACTGTTATATCAATAAAAGTGACCCTTGTGAGGATAGCCTCACTTTTTTTTAATACTCAGCATAATACCCTTGAGATCTCTCCAAGTTTTTGCGTGTATCTGTAGACTGTCCCTTTCCATTGCAGAAAAGTGTGTGTGGTGATGGACGCACCACGTTTTATTTAAACATTTGCTTATGGTGGACATGGTGGTTTCGGTGTCAATTATTACAAGTAAAGCTACTACGAACAAGCATGCCCAGGTCCTACGTGGTCATGAGGAGGGTGATTGTTGGGTTGCCTAGTAGATACATGTTTACCTTTTTTTCTTTTAAAGAAACTGCCAAACCATTTTCTAAAGTGGCTGTAGCATTTTAAATCCCCTCCAGCGATGTGTAAGAGATTCAGCTTCTCTGTATCCTTGTGAGAATGTTGCAGTATTCATTTCTAATGGGGCCGTTTTCATTTCAGCTGTTCTAACAGGTGTATGGTGAAATCTTGTTATGATCTTCATTTTCATTCCCCGACGGCTAAGTGGTCTGGACATCATTTCACGTCCTCATTTATCATCTGTGGATCTTCTTCAGGGAAAGCTTTCTCCCTCCATGCCATGTGTCTATTTTATATGTGAACTGCTTATTTGCTTTTCAAAAAGTACCGAGGGTTTTTCATGTATTCAGTACACTAGTCCATGTTCAGACCCGCAGCTGGCAAATGTTTTCTCCCAGTCTATAGTTTGTTTTTCATCCAGTTTATCATTTTATTTTTCCTTTTATGGATCATGCTTTGGTATCGTGTCTAAGAACTCTTTCCAAAGCCCTGGGTCTCAAAAATGTTCTGTGTTCCTCTAAAAGTTTTATAGTTTGCATTTAAGTCTACGGTCCACTGAGAGTAAATTTTTGCACAAGGAATAAAGTTTGGGCTCATTTATTTTTTCCTACAGATGTTCAGTTGCTTCAACGCTGTGTTGAGATCACTCTCCTTCTTCCATTGAACTTCTGTCAAAAATCAATCTGTTGTGCTTGTATGAGGCTATTTCTGGGTTGTCTATTTTGTTCCCTTTATCTATGTGCCTGTCCCTTTGCCAGTATTACGGTCTTGATTGAGATTATTTTTAAGATGGAAAAATTACAAGCAAGGCTGTAGATGTGCCCAATGTACTACCCAGTAAGAAGGAAAGTGATCCAACCGCATGTAGATAGAGCAGTGGGGGAAAGTACATTTTCTTCTTGCTAAAATCTCACCAAGCCCAGTTTGCTCAATAAGTGATTATAATTATCAACTTCTTGGAGGTCTTTGGCAGTGTGTGTGTGTATGTATTTAATGCATCATATATGGGAAGCCACTGATATTGTACCTAGTACAATAAGTCCCCGAGTTTATTGCTTGTCATGAATATTTAACAATATTATTATCATCATTATCCAGGCTACCCTCTGATTTCCCTGCAGTGGTTATAGAGACAGACCATCATTTCTAGCTCTCAAATACTTCTCTTTCCTATACTCAGGAATTAAAAACTGCCTTAAGGAGGAAAGAATCTTGCTGGTAGTCGTGATGCTTGCCTTTCCCACCTTGAAAAAACGGAGAATTGATCTAAAGCAGCAGTTCTCAACAGGTCGTGACCCACACGAACTGTATTAAAGGGTCGTGGCATTAGGAAGATTGAGAACCACTGATCTAGAGAGAGGTGAAAGTCCCCGGGTAGCAGAGGTGAACAGGCTTTCCATCACGACCTTCACAGCTACCCACTCTCTTTGGGCTTTTCCCAGTAAAACCAGTAACCTCAGCACTTGGACACTGTGTTCCGGACCTGACCTCCTGGAGCGATTCATGGCATATTCAGGAGACAACATCAGCTAAGGCAAAAGCTGGAGGAGTGGAAAGAAGGAGAAAAGAAGGGAAATCGTTCATGTCCTTCCAACCCTCCTTAGACCGCTCCAGCCATAGAACTTCAAGATCTGAATTAGCTATCCCTGAAGCTTGGCCCAACCCACAGTGGTCTGACTGAGACCTCCCAGCGGAGGACAGGTCTGGGGATCTCAGAAATCAATGGCTTAACAAGGGCTGGGGTAGTGAGGGTTGCAGCAGCTGGGATGAGGAAAGGGGGGATTATTATTTTTAATTTTAGTACATCCATGTGTTAATAAAGGGGTTGAATGAGATGTGAGGATGCTGAGGGTTAGGGTGGGAAGCGGGTGAGAGAATTGTCCCTCATTTCTAAATGTTTGCCTGCGTGACCTTTGAAATCAGAGAATTCTTCAAGTCTGGCAATAGCAAACACTCTTCATCACGCCCTTCAGTGGCTGCTGACTGCAGACAGCTTTTTTCCCCCTTAACAATAGAAGAGATGGAAAAGAAAAGGCAAGCTTTTGGCCTCAGGGATTTTTTTTTTTTTTTTTAAACCACAGCTCTTTCCGCTCCAACCTACATCTAAGAGGAAGGGAAACTATCTTTTGTTATCACTCAATCTCCCTTAAATTTAAGAACAGCTGGGGATATTTTTCATGATTCATTAAATTCACATCATTCCAAAGAAATCTTCCTGCCGATTTATCTTTGCCTCAGCGGTTGGGGCTCCAGGAGTGTGAGGTTTCCTGAATGCTGTCAACCTGGTTCCACTGTTTTGGGCTGAGTCTGTGATCTTTCATGCTGGAATATCTTTTTTTTTTTTTTTTTTTGAGGGTGAAAGAGAGAGGGAAAGGAATCAGGGTATTGAAATGAATCTTTCCAGTCAATTTTTCCCTTTCTGGAGATAAAGAGAAAGTCGTATGGCTGTCACAGCTAAAGACTAAACCCCAGCTAATGTCCTCAGCAGGGAAGAATAATTAGTAAATTCTCTAATTAGAGTCCTGTTTACATTTCTCTTTTCATAGAGGCTAATCCTTGTGTTTAAAGAAGATATTCTGCCTTGATTAAAACCATTGGTTTTAATCGGCATCATAGTCGAATCCATATGGTAAATGCAAATGTGCTTGAGTTCCCTGAGTAGTCATTCATGGAGTCATTCATTTACGGAAGGCACACTATATACTAAGTACTATACTCCATGCTAAACGCAAATATGACACGATCTCTAGCCCCGGGGGCTAGGACAAGCATAACAAACAGGTTTCATCCTCCAAGCCGGCTGTCAGCTATTGGAGGTAGTTACCTAGAGCATTCTGAGGCCATGTCCTGGTTCACAAGAAAAAAGAGCTTTCCTGGATTATTGATGACAGTCATAAGGGTAGAGGGGTGGGGCATAGCAAAGAGAGGAAGACCTTGCCCAGGAGTGTGGAGCACTATGCCAAGGGCTTTCATACACTTCGGTGTAATCCTCACTCGGGGGCACAGGCAAGGCTGAGCGTGATCAGAGAAATGATTGATGAAACCCTGGTCTTTCTCCATCTAGAAACACTCATGGTTCTGTGCAGCACAGAAGCTCAGGCTTAGGCAACGTGATCCTGTGTGGATACTTATAGTTAAAAGGTCTTTATTATCATAAGTCATAGGGCTACCTCGGCATCAAAACACAAGGATTACAAGCTCTGGAGCCGGCTCTCTGGGTTACCTCGTGGCTCTGCTGTTTGTCGTTCAGTAAAATTAGGCAAATTACTTACCCTCTCTGTGCCTAAGTTTCCTCACCTGTAAAGTGGGGAGAACGGTACCTACTTGTTAAATTGTTAGGTGGATAATAAAAATGCCAATGGGGAAGGCCTCCGCCTGTGCCTGGCTCCTGGCGAGTGCCACTGTGTGTGATCCTTAGTGCCTTTGTGCTTGTGGTTGTGACTGCTATAGACCCAGCCTGGTCGGACAGTCAGCTGAACAGCTGAACTTTACTTCCCTTCTCCCCTTTTTGGTTTCTCCTCTCTAATAGCATTATGTCCAAGTAGAAAAAAAAAAAAAAGAAATAGGAAACAAAATATTTGCCTTCTCTATGTTTGGAGTTAATAGGAGCCTCGCATCCTGAGAGATTTACTGAGGGCTCTTCTATAAAAATCAAGTGTAACCACATCTGCCTTTTCTGGGATGAAGTACAACAAGCTTGCATTTCAACAAGCTTTCTAGGAATTCGAGAATGGCGATACAGTAACTGATAACTAAGCCATGAGCGCAGCACTATCCCTGAATAAGCACAAAATGAAAAGCTTAAGGAATCCTGGCAGTGACCTCGCTAGCACGAAGGGTGGAAGGTGATTCTGTTCCCTGCACGCTGTGTGTGCCCTTCCCACCTGCTGGCCAAGAATCCTACATTTGTGCCTTTTCCCCCCTGTGGGGAACACTGGAATCAAAAAGTTCGTTTCTGTCCCTCCACCCAAGCCTCACCAGGAAGACTCCTAACAAGCCTATCAGAAGAAGCAAATCATCGGCAAAGCCAGGCATTAGCATCAGGACGGAGAGTATGAGAGGCCTGCAGTGGAGACGTGCATGGGTCAGATGGTGAGATGTGAGAACGCTGGGTGGGCAAGTCACTTGAACTGATCTCTCAGTGGGAAGGAAGGAACAGAAATCCACAGGTGACCCACGAGAGACCAAGTACTCCGAAATCCTTGGTCTCGTTTAGTCCCCAGCAAACCTACCATTTCTGATGGATAAGGATAAAGACGCTAAGAGCCTCTGGGGCCAAAGATCCCTGAGGTGCAAACCCCTACCCTGGCAGACTCCAAAGCACTTTCCACTCGAATGTGCAATTTTCCTGGGAAGAGAAGACCCCGTGAAAAAGTGATAGGGAGGAGACCGCCAGGTGGATGGAGAATGCCAGGGAGGTTTGGAAAGGAAGGGCCTGCAGAAAGCACCCTGTGTGACAGCGGAGGGTGACGAGGTGAGATTACCCCTGTACAGACAGGTGTGCGGGGTTGTGTTTTATATGCGTGTCTGTTTATTTTTACTGAATCTTGTGAGGGGCCATAAGGACTTCATTTCACAATGGAAATTACCATTTGGAATCATTTTATTCTTGTCTTATGTATACTGACCTACAATAAACCGCTCATGCTCTAGAATGAGGCCAAACTTCACATCCAGCCTCGGGTTTCCACGCTCTGCCCCACTTCACTTTACCCAAACCTTCCCATTAGAAATGAAGGGGGCCAGTTTGGGTTTCTTTGTCTCTTTCAGTCTCCAAAACCTAAGCAAGAGGAGGAGGCAGGCAAAGCCATAGTCCATTAAGTGACAAAATGAGCCCCAACTGAACATATCTGAGTGCTACTATTCAAAACTGTCTAAAATCCCTGGCCCTTCATGTGCCCCTCTGCTTAAAATCCTTTAAACAGTTTTCCATTTCTCTAAGTTAAAGCTCAAATCTCTTAAGTATGTGATACAGTGATTTGGGACTCAGCCCTGTGAGAGGCATATCCACATTTGAATCCTAATCCCGTCATTTAGGAGCTGTGTGACCTTGGCCACGTTACTCAGTCTAAGGCTCAGTTTCGTCTTCTGTAAAGTGGAGTTAACAATTAGACTACCAGGAAGGCACTTGTGAGAATGAAGCGACAATGACCCATCTGAAGCCCATGGTTCTGTGGTCTGGTAAAACGGAAACTATGTTTATATTTTGACTTAGAAGCCCCATTGATGACCTTGCCCTATTATTACCCCTAAGCAATTTCTTAACTTGCCTTTCCCTGGCATTTCCAGCCATGTGGAACTTCAATGTACTGCCTCTGATGCATAGTTTTCTGTCGTCGGCCCCATGGCTTTGCACATGCCGTTCCCTCTGTCTAGGAAAGCGGTTCTCAACCTATGGGTTGCGACCCCTTTGTAATAATGCAAATACACTGCAGCATTAGGAAGGTTGAGAACCACTGGTCTAGGGCACTCGACTTCCTCCTCTGGACAGGACTAAGTAGGAGTTACCTTCCCGCCTTCCATTGAACGTCCTGCCTCCTTGTCCCTGGTAAGCTGAGTCCGGTGCCTTTGTGTTCCCACAGCCCCTTGTACATTCCACACCACAGCACTTTGCGACCGACCCCTAGAGAGTAGGGGCCATGAGGGCTCCCTGTGATGTCCCCACTGGTTGTCTAGCACCTGGCATATAGTTAGCACTTAGATATGCTTAAATATTTACAAATGAGCGACAGTCATTGCGGAATACACTTGGCACCAAGTCACCCTCCTGAGAGCCCAAGGAAATAGCGGGTGTTGCCCAAGCCCCTCATTCTTGAGTACTTATAACCACGGGGATGTCAGCCTTGCCATAGCCTCACAGTTCTCAAACACCTCTTTCTGAGTTCACTCAGTCCCTGGCAGAGGCCATACGAGAGCGATGGACAATATATCTTGTGGAGGCTATGCCCAGAGCCAGAAGGACCCTTGTTAAAAATTGCTTTAAAAAATTTCAAGAAGCTCTTGCTCTAAGTGGCCCAAGGTGATCTGTGAAAATGGGTCACTGTTGACTTGACACAGAATACCCCACAAAGTCATGAAAGTCAAGAGATTCAAATCTTCACGTTCACTTTAAGGATACGTGTGAAACTGCCCAGGCCATCAAGAGGATGCACTTGTGAAAAGCCACTAAGTATCTGAAAGATGTCATTTTGAAGAAACAGTGTGTACCTTTTCAATGTGACAGTCACGGAGCTGGTAGGTGTGCCCAGGCCAAACGGTGGGGCTGAACATAGGGTTGGTGACCCAGAAAGAGTGCTGAAGTTTTGCTACACATGCCTAAAAGCACAAAGAGGGAGTCATGCTGAACTTAAGGGTTTAGATGTAGATTCTCTGGTCACTGAGCATATCCGGTGAACAAAGCACCCAAGATGGGTCACTGAACTTACAGAGCTCACGGCCACATTATCCCATCCATGAGCTCCCCCTGCCACATTGAGATGATCCTTACTGAAAAGGAACAAATCGTCCCACCACCAGAAGAAGAGGTAGCATAAAAGTAAAAGATATCCCAGAAGAAACTGAAGAAGCAAAAACTTAAGGCAAGGGAATAGATGCAACACGAAATAAATGCAAATAACAGTAAAAGATATTGGTTGTCTTATTAGCAAACCTATTTCAAGTGTCTTCCCGAGATGGATCAAGTGACTTTTCTTAGAATTAGAGACCCATAGATTACTACGTGCCATTAAAAAACACGCATTATCCCAGGAAAGAACATTGCGATCCTTTTAAATCGCAAAACAATCCAGTGTACTGACATACATGCATTGGGCATCCCGAGTCTGTGATGCTCCAGGAATATCATGCCTCTGCTCAAATTGCAGAGTTTGAAGCTTTCTGAATTAGTGGTGCTTGGACTGTTTTATCAATTGGTGCACTACTGGGGGCTTTTGGATTTGGGTTTTTATTATTAAAAGAAAAAGCTGGTGTGAAAAAATAAAGAAATTCAAGATGATGAGAGCAGAGCATTAAACAAAGTGCAAGGTCCTTCGAAGCATGGCACAGGTCGCGTGCCCTCAAGGCCAGGCCTGGCCGCACCTTTCTCCACGACCTCATGCCCAGAAGAATCTGCCACACTCTTTCTTACGAGGGCACTGGGCACTTTCTGCATCTCCTCAGGAATCAAATGATTTTTTAAAATAGTCAACTAAGGTGTCCAACTTAAAACTAAGACACGAATCTCTAACGGTGGAATTTCTGGCCTCTGTGGCAAAGATAATTTTAGATGGAGCTTAAAGGGCGACCCCTCCTCGTTCAATTAAACTGGTTTGAACATCTCTTCTGCAGCCGTGTCTCTGGGCACCACCACTGACACCTTCCAGAAAGAACCTTAAATTCCACTATTTTGCTAATACTTAATCACCTACTAATTTTAATTTTAATATACATGGATGTATATATAGCATACACACAAACACACATATATATGTTTTGAATTGAGAAGATTTTTTTTCTAACTTCATTCTATCCATCAGTAGAATAATGACTATAATATTGAGTGGCTTGAGTCGATGTTTTGAAGCTTCAAATTAGCAAAGAGATTAGAAATCTTCCATCAAAAACATCTCTATGAGCAGATCCAGGCAATTACCACATCCATCACTGCAAATATGCACCGTTCCTGTGTGGTGGTAACATTCAGAATCTCTTCTTCTAGATAGTTTGAAATACATGCTGCCCTGCTATTTGCTACGATCGACCTGCTGTGTCGTAGAACGCCAGAAGATATTCTTCTTGTTTACTGATGAGGTTGTACCTGTCAATTATAAATATAAAACAATAATTAATTAGAATAATACCTTTATGTACACAAGTTAAACAGAGGACTCTAGAAACGCAAATATTAGGTCCTTGTAACAGATTCTTCACAATAATAGAATGCCACATGGTTTCAGAATTTACTGTAGTCGGCCAGGCACCTTGGCTCACACCTGTAATCCTAGCATTCTGAGAGGCCAAGGTGGGTGGATTGCTTGAGGTCAAGAGTTCAAGACTAGCCTGAGTGAGACCTTGTCTCTACTAAAAATAGAAAAACTAGCCAGGCATTCTGGCAGGCACCTGTTCCAGCTACTGGGGTGACAGGCAGGGGAATCTCTTGAGCCCAGGAGTTTGAGGTTGCTGCAAGCTAAGTTGCCACAGCACTGTACACAGAGTGACAGAGTGAGAATCTGTCTCAAAAAAAAAAAAGAAAGAAAGAAAGAAATTACCACAGTTCAGTGGTTGTCAACCCTATCTGTTCATTAGAATCACTTAGGGAAGCTTCTAAATACTGAGGCCTGGCCCCAGATCAACTGAGTCAAAATTCCCAGAAAGCTGGGGTATGAGTAACTCATGAAATCTTCCAGGTGGATCAAATGTGCCACAGGATAGGCATTCGTGAAATGCAAAGAAAAATGTTGTGAGTTCAACTTATAGGACAATGATGAAAATCATGTGCTGTTTAATACACTGGTAATTTAAATTCACACACAAGGAGGATAGCCTGCTCCCATAAACCATCATTATTATATATTTGAAAGCCATGAAATCCCTTTACAAAAGAGAAAGAGGAGAGAGAGAGACAGACTCTAGCTTAAGCCTGAAAATCATCAATAAAATATCAGTTTCATCCTATGGTACAAACCCCAATCTCCATCTAAGACTGCCTGACCCTAAAACATATCAGAAGCTTGTTCTAATCACAGGAGATAGATTCTGAATAGGACCACTCTTCTCACAGTGCCTAAGTCTGCAAGTCACTGTTTTTACTGCAGCTGAAAAATTAATTCCCTTTCAGAAATATTCTCATCGTCTCCTAAAAGGAAAAAAAAAGGCTTTTTTGATGTCGAGTGACAGGATTATAAAGTGACCTTCTGGGTCAGAAGGAGACTTTTCTTTTTCTCATCAAGGAAATCAATTTCTAAGTCCAAGTCTCTTAAAATAATATATTCTTGCGGCACGCACACAGCTTTTTTGATCTGCTATGAAAAGAATAAGAGGTAAAGAGGATCAGGGGTGGCGATAGAATATTATAATCTGCCACACTCACACATCAGCCTTTCACTAAGTAATTCCAGATAAATTGAGGATTTACATATTTAAGATTAAATGGGAGAAAGAGTAGCTGATGCATAAATACAGGAATACAAAGATACAACTGAAGCAAGTTCACTCTTAAAACTTGAAGTTACTTGGTGCTTATTTTATTGCTCTGAAGTTTAATGGTTATTACCGACTAACCAAGATAATCTCTTTCAGATCGATTGAACTCACAACCTGCCCTTAGGGAATTTTTTCCCCCTGTCCTCAGAAAATCCCAATTACACCGACAAGCAACAGTTAAATGCATACAAAGACGCCTAAATGCAGCAGATGGAAAACAGGAGGAAGCAGCTGGAAGTGTGTTTCCCTCAGAACTGTTTTTAACAGCCTGTGCACAAATAATGCCTCTCTAATTCAGAGATAAAAATCCAACATAAATATTGAGGAGGTGACTGGTCACAACAACAAGACCGCATACGAGGCTATTACCTTCCCTGGTTCTATTACCCTTGAATCGTTCTAGATACTCTCCCGCCCTGGAGCTTCCAAGAAATCCGGAAAATTGGATTTGACCTCAGAATCTTTACTGAGAGCTCAGTTCCAACTTGAACTTTTCCCTGATGCAGTTACCAAGAATCAGGTGCCTCAGTGACTTTTTAGGATCCTAAAAGAACCCCCAAAGGGAGACACCATTTCTCTCTAACTTGCCAACTGCTCAAAATACACCTTAACAAAGAAGCCCCTTTCCCTCCCCAAGACTCGGATCCCATGGTGCTGAGTGCTCTTCACCCTGGAGGTTTTCTTTAAATAACAACTGTGATCCAAGAATATGCTCTTTGCATGCATGAGGGGACTTCTGACCCACCATTAGGTAGGGGAATGAAATTTGGACCCTCTTTTTCATGACAACTACTAAGCTAGCTGATATTTCTTTGGGCTGTGCCTACTCATCATCTGTTCACTTATTCTTCAGGCATTTCTCAGCCACTCACCAAGCCCGACCTCTGTGGCAGGTGCTAAGAAAGAGAGTCAAGTGAATATGGCAGAAACCACTGAGAAGGGCAAGTGATTGGGACTTCTAATGTATTGTCAATGTTTTATCTCTTGACCTGCGTACTGGTTACTTGCTGTTCTCTTTGTAATAATTTATTAAGCATTAATAAATTGAATAAAAAAGCATTTGGGTTGTGTACACTTTTATAAATATGTGCTACTTTTCACAATAAAAAAATATGAAAGAAAGAAAAGGAAAACAAATATGAAGAGTCCAGTCAAGAAGTAGTCAATTGAATAGAGAAGATAAAATATGAAGTTACCTTATGCAATGCGAGGGGAGGTATGATCGATACCATAAGATAAATACCACTAGGATAGATTGCAGTTATCAGAAATAGTTGAAACAGGCTTTCAAAGATGAGCAAGAATTCATACCAGAGCTGGAGCTTGTGGGAGGTGGGCACCAATCAGGAAGACAGAGCAGGAACAAAGAAACTCTAGGGAGAAAGTGAGATTCCCTCTGGCAACGGAAAGCAGGTCATTTATAAAGGATAGAGAAATATGTATTGAGCCAGAAAGGGAAAGGCCCTCAAAATTAGGGAATAGGGATTCCTTTGAAATCTCAACTACTGATTCTATATTTTTATATAGTGGACAAAGGAGAACCATGGAAGAATAGTGAGCAAGAAAGCATTACATATTGGGATTACTTAGGAGAAATAATTTTGTAGTGATCTCCTGGATAAACTGAAGAGACCATGGAGACAAGAAGCCCATTAGGTTGTAGTAGATTATCCTTATCTCTCAGAACACCAAGGTGGGGAAGGGAGAGGAGGCTGTCTGGATCCTTAGGAACTCAAGGCTCTGACTCTGCATTGACTTCGATCCCTTTTTCACTATGACATACCCTCTGCCTTCCTGGAAATAAATTCCTTACTAATGCTGTCATTTATCTCCGCTAGGGTATCTTTCCTATATTCATTCTTAGGTCCTATAAAAGTTTTTAATGTGAGAAATACATATTCTTCCTTAAAAAAAAAAAACCCTAAATATGCAGCGGGACAGTACAAATGTAATCAGCTAATCTGAATTGCACAATATCAAAATTGCACTTTTTTCTTTCTGCTTCAAAGTTTAACTTTCCCCTTTCCCTTTCTTTGCTTTTAGCTGGGCAGTTCCTATGGGTGGCAGGTTGCTGGTGCACAGTGGAGACATGCACCTGCCTGTGTCTCCTTCTGAGTGTTCAGTGCTTCCTTACAAAAGTTTCCTTTAGTCCTTGAGTTTCCATTAACTCAATGCTGTTGGCCACCCTATTCTTCACAGCTGTAACCAGGGTGGCTGTTAGCATGCTAGGTAACAACCACACAATACTCACTTTCCGGTGAGGCTCTCTCTTTCTTAGGCCTGACCTCATCAGGATGGATCAGAAACAAGTACCATGCTTAAAATTCTATTTGGTGTGTTTACTCTTTAATTATGGTCAAAATGGGGCATTCAAAAGTGAATCAAAGGGGATAAAGAAATTACCTCCCCTATTTGTTTACCTACATGAAGTGCTTTCAGAAGACCCAGAATAAACTGCACGCAGGTTTATTACTTTTCTTACAGTAGAATTGTTGTTCACTACCTCATTCTGAAGTGGATGGTCTCAGATGGCTGGTCCACGGCATTTTGTTATTTATTTGGCCCTGGTACCTCGCACTGATCAAATAAGGACAGTTTGAGGAAGGTCAACGTTCAACTGGACTCCACAACAATAGGAAATAAACCTTCTCCCTCCTTTCACAAAGGTGTTTGCTCACACCCCACAGCTGGGAAGGTTTATGGCTGTCAGCTGGCTAGGAAATCAACCACCCATTTGCACATATGGCTGTCTCTGTTCCTGCCTGTGTTTGCCTGTGTTGCATTTATTTTGGGTGCTATAGCAACAGGTTTGGGATACAGACATGATCAACTCGAGTTCTTCTCCAGCCAGAGTTCAAAGCACCTCTAGTCTTTTGGTGGATCAGAAGGAATTATCTATTTAAATATCTGCCAGATGACCCAGAGCTGGCCAAAACAAGAGATAAGTTTCCGTCAGAACTTAGTAGGATCTTGGGAGGTCCTTTCAGAAGTACTTAGTGCATTAGGTTGGAAAAAGCTTCCCTGAGAGTCAGCAGCTAGGAGCAGAGGAGTTCTGAAGAACATTCCAGGACTGCAGTTTGTGAAATTTATGCCTGATGTTTCATGTTATCCCCACAAAATCCCAGTGAAGTACCTGTTATAGAGATAATCAACACCCATCCATTCACTAATCCCACCAATAGAAACGCCTATTATGTGCTGAGAGCTAATTCCTGCCCTCCGGGAGCTCAAAGTCTAGGGAGAGTGATATATAAGCAAACATACAATAAAAATAGATGCACATTCTAGTGTATACACACACACTCACATGAACAGCAACCATGGGAGGCCCATCTCTCGCTGTTTTTGTTTACTTTAGTATATATTCCCTTTTATTCCACCCTTATTCCCCTCTCCTCTCCATAGGCAAATTCTTAAAAGCTATCCTTTTATTGGAATGGGTTCTTACAAACTATATATTGCTGGTTCGTATGAATATGTTTTTAATTTTGCAAATGGTATTGCTACATGTCATATCCTCTTTTCTACTTTTTTCCCACTTCAGATCCATCCATATTGCTGGCATACATCTAATATTGATAGAATTGATTCCATCTTTTTTTTTTAGCCATAAGGTTTATGTTTTAAAAATTTGTTTAAGACCTTTCTTACCCCTAATCACAGAGATAATCTTTTGTATTTTCCTCTGTCTCAATATTGTCTCTATACAATCCAGGCTTCCCCACTGCCATGATTTGTAGTACTGCGTTTATTATGATATTATGTAAATATTATAAGACAGGTACTTTCAGAGTCTCCGCTGGTCACTCGGTGTGGGCAGCCTGACTTAGGTTACATGCTCTGTAGTCCATTTGATCACATTGCTTTCCTAAGATTAATAAAGCTCACTCTGAAGTTGCAGGACATTTGAGCTGGAAAGGAACCTGAGGGTCATTCCGGCTAACTCTTTCATTTTATATCCGACAAATAAGGCCCAGAAAGGATGTCTGTCTAGCCAGAGTCACAGAACAAGAGAGCCAGGGCTCAAATGCCTTCCTGGTCTACTATTTCCAGCCTCTGCTCCTTACATGGTACCTTAGAGCTCTCTTCGAATTAATTTGAGGCCTGGGGCACTGAAGTACACAGAAAAACCAGCACCTCATGTACATTTGGCGTTCTCATTTAAAACACGTGTTTGATTGAAGTTAAGGAGTACTGTTATCCAAGTCCAGCACTGCAGAGAAACAGGGAGTATGGAAAGGAAGAAAGAAGATTTTTGAGTCATCTCAGATGGGTGTTAACAAGCTCTATTTGATTTACTGGAGTGAACTTCAGAGTCTCACCGAACACTTCCTTGCTTTTCATTCTTGGACAAGTGAACCAAACTTATTTATCAGCAGACCGTAGATTATAATCAGGAAATGAGAGGATGGGGAGGGGTTTTAAAGACACCAAGAAGAAAAAAAAATTAAACAGATCGCAAGAAGCAAAAACAGAATCCAAACAGCACAACGGTGTGGCACCACGGTGTATGGACAGTCTTTCAAAGCATGACAGAGACAAATACTATATCTCAGCCAAATGACCAGCATTCAAGAAAATACTCAAATTCCCAAGGACAGGTTAATTATGTTGATTATATTCTGTTCTCTTGATGCCTAAAATAGTCATCAAAACTGAGGGCCAGCTGAGAGGACCCGGGGCTGTACCACTCCACTGCTACCCCAGGTAGCAACAAGCATACCTAGCACCTAGATCTTGATTTCTAATACTAGTCCCTGCAAAGAAACCAGGGACCCTTAGGGTAATGGCTGATTCCAGGACTCGGGCAGGAAATATACCATGAGAGTCTGGAGCAACTTGTAGTATAGGAAAATAAGTTAGAGGTCAAATAACAAGTAACACACAGGCACAGTGATGTGAGGGTGTATCAAGGGGACACAGGAGCCTACAGAAAAAGCCCCCAGTGGTCAGACCTGGAACAAGCCGGGCAAGAAAATAAATTAAGTAGTTCTGAACTACATCCCAACATATAAAATAAATGTCAATGAATCATAGCGATATACATAAATAATTGACTAAATAAATAAATGTGGGAGAGGAGACAAATTTTCCACACAGAAGCATTTCAAATAATTTATGTAGATGGATCACTCTCAAAGAGGAGGAGCCAAAACTGTCCTCTCCTTCAGCCTGGGCACACAGTGATACTCTTCCTTTCAAAGAGTACAGCGTGTGAAGAGGAGGGTGGAAAGAGTGACTTTACAGAGAGGAAACTTGGCCAACACTGTCTGTGCCAGGCAATCAAGGTTGACAGTGCACGGTCAGGTTGATGGTTTGCACCCCTGGTCAGATGTGATGAAAATATGCTTTACCACTGTGGGTTTCCTTCCCAACGCCCATGACCTCAGTCTAATCATGAGAAAATCATCAGAGACAAATCCCAACAGAGAAACGGTTCACAACACACCTGACCGATACACCTCGAAATTGTCAAGGTCATTACAAACAAGGGAAGCCTAAGAAATTGTCACAATCCAGAGGAGCCATGTGACAACTAAATGCTGTATGATATCCTGGATGGGAGCCTGGAATAGAAAAAAAGTACGTAGAAATTAGAAAACTCTGAATAAACAATGGGCTTTAGTGAACAATAATGCATCTATCTTGGTTCATTAATTGCAGCATATGTGCCTTGCTAATCTGAGATGTTAATAACAAGGTGTGAGAGTTACTGGAACTCTTTACACTCACTTTATGTTAAATCTAAAACTGTCCTAAGACATGATTTATTTAAAAAATGAAAAGTGAGGGCCTACAGGGTCGAGCCCTCATACATCCAAAAGTCTCAGATCCCCAGAAATAACGACTTCAGGGTTCTGTGGCCTCAGCTTTTGTCATATACAGTTTGAATGATGGTATTCTCCAATGGAGCTGTCAATAGAAAAGGGATAATCTATACTAGTGGATAATAATTCTGTGCTATGGGATCAAACTCAAGTTAAACTTCTAGAAACCTGGGGCGATCCTGCTCAGCAGAGTCTGCAGCACCCAGGACAGGCAGTACCTGGAGGGTGTTGGGCTATCTAATTTGAGGAATAAAGTAATAGAAATTCAAGATGACAGAATCAAGTCTGTTTAATATGGCAAGGACTGTTTTTTTGCAGATGAAAATTAACTCAGAGACGTGGAAGACAAACAGGTAACACTGAACCATTCAAAGATTCACAGAGACCCACTTCTCATCTATCAGAATGGCTATTACTAAAAGTTAATTAATAACAAAAGTAGGTGGGTTGTGGAATCATTGAAACCCTTGTTCACTGCTGATGGTGCAGCTGCTATGAAAAACATTTTGGTGGCTCCTCAACAAATTAAAAATAGTTTTAGCATATGATCTAGCAATTCCACTGCCAGGCATACACCCAGAAGAAATAAAATAGGGGCTTGGATACTCATACGCCCATTTTCAAAACAGCACTATTCACAGTTGCCAAAACTGGAAACGACCCAAATGACCACTGGCAGATGAAGGGCTACCCAACATGTGGCTTATAGATGCAATGGAATAGTACTCAGCCTTTAAAAAGGAAGGAAATTTCGACACATGCTAATACATGGATGAAACTTAAAGACATTGCACTAAGTGAAATAAGCCAGTCACAAAGGGAAAATACTATATGATTCCACTTACATGAAGTACCTAGAGCAGTCAAATTTACAAAGACAAGGAGTCAAATGGAGGATGCCAGGGGTTGGGGGAGAGGGGAATTGGGAATTGCCGTTCAATGGGCATGGAGTTTTCATTTTATGGGATGAAAAGTTATGGAGATGGATGATGGTAATGGTTGCTCAGTGATCTGAATGTACTTCATGTCACTGGGCTAGACACTTAATATGATTAAAATGGCAAATGTTATAGTATGTGTCTTTTAACACAATTTTTAAAATTAAAAAAGTGTATAGGTAGAACAAAATTCAGAGGGAGGCTGAAGCAAAAAATGCCCAGATAATATTAACCTGAAAGTTTGGCAGAGGGTCAAAAAAGAAATCTAGAAATCTGTAAGCCATTTCACAGAGCATTTACAAAACTGCCCAAGAACAGATGGTGCGTATTTTCATAGACGCTTCTTTAGCTATGTTCTTCACATATCTACTTTCACTGACATTAAAAATATTTAATTATAACAATAACCTCTAAGTGCTTAGTTAGTGCTTTTCCATTTACGAAGCGCCCTCACATCCGTTCTCATTTGCTGCTCACAACAACCCTCTGGGAGGAGGCAGGACGGAAAGCATTGCCCTTCTCCATAGGTGTGCCCACAGGCCCGCCAGTTACGGTGCTATTCAGGGGCCAAAGCACTGTGCATGCAGCCTGTGTGGGCACAGCTGCAGCCCCATAGCCCGGGTTCCGATCCTGACCACCTCCCTTCCCAGCTGCATGCCTTGTTGACTTAATCCTCTGCTGCTTCAGCTTTCTCATCTATAAAATGGGTTGTCCGATGATATCATGGGTTAATAAACAGAGCACAGTTGACAGCGTCTGGTACATAATGGATTCTCATGAATGTTAGCTGAGTAATTACAGTTGTGGACTCACAGAGGCATAAAACAAGTTGGAATCAGACGATGAACAGGGAGCACACAATGGGGTAAGAAATTTGGCCTGGGATGATCAGGGAATGTTTCACAAAGAAAGGGGTATGAGAGCTTTAAATATGGAAAAGGAGGCTTGGCACCTGTGGCTCAGCGGCTAGGGCGCCACCACATACACCAGAGTGGTGGGTTCAAACCCAGATGGGTCTGCCAAACAACAGTGACAACTGCAACCAAAACAAAATAGCCGGGCATTGTGGTGGGCACCTGTAGTCCCAGCTACTCAGGAGACTGAGGCAAGAGGATCACTTAAGTCCAAGAGTTTGAGGTTGCTGTGAGCTGTGACACCACAGCACTCTACTGAGGGCAACATAATGAGACCCTGTCTCAAAAAAAAATTAAAAAATTAAAAAAAATAATTACAGAAAAGGAGAATGAGGAAGGTGAGACTAAAATACGAGGAAGTAGCTGGCTGCAGACCTGTTCCCACCAATAACAACATCCCAAAGCCGTATAACCCTTACGGGTTCCCAAGCATTTCCTGCCCACCTTGCCACCATGCTCCAGGAAGCAGAGGCCTGGAAGGCAGGGGTGAGGCGGGGATGAGGCCGCCTGGGTCTCCATTTAAACCCTTGTCCTTGCTGGGCCTGGTGGCTAACACCTGTAATCCTAGAACACCTTTAGGAAGCTGAGGTGGATAGATTACTTAAGCTCAAGAGTTCAAGACCAGTCTCAGCAAGAGTGAGATCCCCATCTCTACTAAAAATAGAAAAATTAGCTGGGTATTGTGGCCAGAGCCTATAGTCCCAGCTACTCAGGAGGCCAAAGCAAGAAGATGACTTGAGTCCAAGAGTTTGAAGTTACTGTGAGCTATGACACCACAAAACCCAACCCAGGGCAACAGAGTGAGACTCTGTCTCATTAAAAACAAACCAAAAAAAACCCCTGTTGTCTGGAGATCTTAAACCTGCAGTGGATTAAACACAAGGTGGCCAGCATAGACTGTTTTTCCAACTTCTAGTCTAGGACCTTTCCATGGTGCCAGAGAGAAACACAAGCCTTTTCACCACCACGCTGGTTCATTTGTTCAACCAGTCTTACTGTAAATGGCTTGTGCGATGATGACATGAGTTAGACAATGAGCACAGGGATGAACACGACTCACCGTGGTGCTCCCATCCCAGCGAGGAGAGACAGAAAGGAAGCCGTGAACAAGCTAAGGGAGTAAAGACCCCGGCGTGCTAAAAGATGAAAACGGCCATGTGAAAGAAAAAAAGAAAGAAAGATAGAAGTGTCAGGGGAGAGGTGGGGCAACTTCAAGCATCAAGTAGGATTCCAGCTTGAGAAACTGAGATTATAAAGAGCCCTGAAGGCTCCGATGATTCTGAAATGCGTGCTCTACCTGGGGCTGCATTGCCTGCCCACATCTATCACCACTGTTCACCTGGGTGCCCCCACCTCTGTGCCCAAGGGAGTCGTCTCAGTGGACAGCATCTCCCACCCAGGGGCTGTGTGTGCCAAGTGGCCCACATTCTGTTCCCAATGCTTTGTGTTCCCCTTTGACAGAGAATCAGCATTTCATCCTCCAAACCCTGCCTCAGCTAGCCTCCTGTCTCTTCTGAATTCACTGCTCCCCTATAGATCTCGCTCTGCCCTAAAAATCTTTAGGAAGAACAAAATGAATGACGATTTTTCTTTCATCAGCAATAAGCAAGTCTTCCTGTGTTCACACTATGAAAGGAGGTGGTTTCATGTTTGGCCCATTGGAGTTCCTGTTCAGCTTTGGTTTTGTCCCAGTTTTAGGACAAAGAGAAGGTCGCTTTAGTTCCTAAGCAGGTGGTCAGTTTGGAGCTGCTTTACATACTAAAGCAAACAGGAGATTGCTGGGGTTGACCTTTGTCTTTACCCAAATGCAGAGCCTCCTTCTTTCCCACCAGGACTGTCCAGGTTAAGGAGCTGCCCAGTGGAGGGCTCCCCAAGGGTCCTCAGCCCTATGCTGGGTCCTTCTATGCATGAGCAGGTCACCAGCTGTCCACAGGTGGGCACAGCCATCTGGAAACAGAGGACATGTGCAGGCATCATCTCAGTGGCCTGGGCACTAACCAGGAGCAAAGCTGTAAAAAGAAAGTCAAAGGCAAATCTCTAAATCTCTATCCCCACCCTAACCTCCCAGACCGTAAAGCTCAATGAAACCTCCTCCTAACAGACCACAAAGGAAACCCAGCGCTGAGGAGTGGAACGGGCTTTCCTTCAGCATTTCTGGCCAAAGTCCTTGATTGGAACTGTCTCTATTTGGAATAGTCCTCTATTGGAACTGTCACAAGTCCTCTATTTTAGAGGACTCTGGTAAAGGTGCAGGGTGCCACAGGTAACACCCCAGTCAACTAACCTAACCAGAGGCTACATTTCAACCCTCCCTCTGCAGTCCGGTTTCTTAGAACTGTTCTATGGGAGTGAAAACTAAAGAGGACTTCCATCTTCCCCGACCCGCTGGCCTTCGCAGCTGGAATGTGCGGGGAATCACTACTGGCACCGAAAAGGTTAATTGTCTCCTGCTGCGAAGTAGAAGCTGAGAAAAGGGTCCTGAGCAGGGGAGGAATTATGGCAAATGAGGTTTTCTTTATAGTACTGCTCATTCTCAACATGCTGAAAGGGCATTAGTTCAGAGTCACTTTCTCTGGAATTACCAAATCTGCTCGGGAAGCCGTCATTAGGATATTAAACAAGACTTAATAAGTGAAAGTGATTTGCATGGCTGATAATCGTGGGCATTAATCAAGACGGCTTCTGTCTCTCTCCCTGCAATATGTTTCATGTTCCCCTGTAAAGCCCCTTTAATTCTGGAGGGCTTCTTAAAAGGGAAATATTACATTTAGAAGGCCATTTTTAAAATGATTTACTTAGCAAAGATCACTATAAATAATGTTCTCCTCCCTTCTCAGCTTTAAACTATCAGTATAATTAATACTCTGAGGTTTGTGTCAGGGATAGAGCCAGATGTGTTCCCATTTATCAGACGTGGGTCGCACTTATTCTAATAAATGCTTCAGCCTTTTAAAAGAACTTGAAGCCTGACCCCAAATCAAAGGACTACGTTTTGCACTCCTACTTGAAGCCACGCATTGCTCCCGGGGCTGACACCTTCAGCATTAACTTCTGTGCCACCCAAAAGTGTGCACGGTAGTAAAGTAATGCAAGCCGCTCTTGGAGGGCAACACTTGGAAACAAATAAAAGTAAAGCTATTTAAGAGTGCCACTGCTTTCTTTGTAAGGCAGCTGTCTCTTGTTAAAATCAGTGGCTTCAAGTGAAGGGACTTCTATCCTAGGGAAGCTTGCTTTATGACATTTAGAAAGAAGAGAAACAAGAGTTAATACTTTGGTTTTGGAGAGTGAAACATCAAGGGGTTTTGCTGGGTTTTTTTTTTTTTTTCCTTTTCTTTTTTTCTTTTTTTAATTCCTGGTTTTCAGCTTCACAAATGGATTATTTTTCAAGGCTTTCTGAACAAAAGATCAAGGCAATCTTGTTACTTTTCATGGTTTAAAACAGTGTGAGAAACATCAGTTTTCTGTATCTAAAGCAATGTAAAGTCAAGGGCAGGGGGAAGAGAAAGGAGAGAGGGATGAAGGAAGTCTCTATCCCAGACTCCTGCCTACAATTCAGGCCTGCACAGTCTCACCCTCCTCCCCTGCCTGCCTGTCTCCCTCCCCAGTCTGTCCCGTGACAGCCTTGCTGAAGCTGCCTGGGATGAGAGATGTATGTGTCTACATATGCTGAACATACACACATACACACAGAGCTCACACATGAAGACACACATGCACCCCCAAAGTTGTGCCACTGAGAGGTTTCAGATCTCTTGACATAATTTGATTGCTGCCTCTGCCCTACTTAGGTGATAGCGTCTACCCTCCTGCTCCCTTCAGTTCAGGCAGCCTCATTTGTTATGTCTCTGCTAAAATTAACTCCACGTTAATTTCTGGAGGCTTTGGAGTTTATTGCTAGGGAAAAAAAGGCTATTTGCTAGCAGTGACTGGGGACATGATGGTTTGCATGCACTAAGGCTCAGCACACTATTTAAATGGAGCTCAGGAGATGTGAAGCAGAGGAAACTTGATCCACCCTAATGGGCTGCAGCAGGAATTATATGCCCTACTTCACCACCTCCCTGCTTCACTAATCCCAGAGAGTTCTGGGAGCCATTTATCCAGAAGGGAGAAGACATGATTCCCGACTGAGGGCTTGCTCTCTTTTTCTTGTTTACTTTTCTTGCTTTCCTTCTTTATTTCTTCCTAGATCCCCCCATCCTCAAGCTACTTTGTCTATTTCTCTAGCCCAGCCAAGAGGAAATCTACTCCTATGATTGTGAGCCATCTCTGTGCGCTTCCCATTGTCATAACATGACAGCTACCTCTCCCTGGGCGCGTGGTACATGTCCGACATCGTGCGAAGAGAATGACAAGCATTGTCTCTAATCCTTTGGAAAAAAAGTTATTGTCCTTAATTTACAGTACAGATGACAAGTCACATTCGGCCCGAGAGCAACTAGGTGGCTGGTTCAAATTCACACAGCTATTGAGTGATGAAGCCAGAAGTTGAATCACGGTCCCGTTAGATCTATTTGATGCCAAATGTCACACACCTTTTCAAAACCACCACCCCCCCATCGCGACTCTTGTCTAGAAAGGATGGGTAGAGGCTGTTAAGAGGCAAGTCATTTCTTTTCAGACACTTCAGTGTGCCTATGAAATTTGGACACTGGAAATTTGGGGGCCACTTAATCTCGCACTTTCATTACAGTCACAGTCTCAAGTGTCCTATCTCTTCTGATTAGAGAGAAAAGCCATACGGTCATGGGCATGTTTTCCGTCAGAGCCTCAGGAGCTACGGTGTCACTTCTACTCACTTATCCACAGGGCCAATGACCAAGGTCAGACACCTTAAAAAGCAGAGTTTTTAAGTTTTTTCCCAAACTATTCCATGATGCCAGCCAAAAAACAGAACAAAACACAAACCGTTGAGATCTACTTTTTATTTATTAATCCTCTAAAAAGGACACGATCACCTCTTGATAATTCACGAGCTAGTTGAGTTGGAGGATTAACTAGTTCCCAGCACTTTCTCCCTCTTCCTCTCTACTAGCCACACGTTTGTCTGTTAAAGTTCAGAAGCACCAGATGGAAAAGATACAACATTATAGAAATGACCCACAAAGTAGACAGCTGTACTATTTATTAATTTTAAAATGATTGAAATGCCAGTTTTCTGTATCTGTGGAAAGGAAAAACAAAATATTAAAACTATTTAAAATAATTTAAGAGGTCTAAATACAGCAGTTATCCATCGCGGATTAAACACATGCGTGGAACCTCTGTTTCCTTCAGACTCTCCACTAATATAACAGAAAGGAGGATTTGGGGGTTTTTTCTTAACCCACAGCGACAAATAAAAAGGGGAGGGATCATATTTTGGAATCTGGAAAGCAGATGTCCAACTGATTAACTGACAGCAGATTCAAGAAAACTGTATCCTTGCCCCACAGTAAGGAAAGACACAGAAGCAGCTTGTTTAAGCTTAAACAACAAGCTTAAAGACACACCTTGGTGGGACCAGGTGCCTCTGGAAGTGGAGGAAAGACAGGACTAGAAGAGGGGGATCTGTTAGAACGAATCCACTCCTTACTCCACTGAGTTGGACAACTGCCCCTCCCTGGCCTCCACCAGCAGAAAGCTGAAGGCTTAGTCCCTGGAGAAGTCCCTCTGGAGCTGGAGGCTCCTCAGTGAAAAGAGAGAACAGAAGAAAGTTCATGTGATGAGTATGGAGAAGCCCCTGCCCTGCTCCCTACCCCTCCTTCTTTCCCACTCACCTCCCAGAATACTGACCGTAGAAAACTTAGAGACTTTTCTCCAAGGCATCTGACTGGCCTACGGGAATGGACCTAGGGGTACTGATATCTGAGTTTTCCCAAAGGAAATTCCCAGCCACACCACCCTGCAGGAACGTCCTCTAGCTACACAGTTTCCCAGCTGAGTCTGACAGTCTACCTGGGAACAAAAGAAACCCAAGGGAAGCCAGAGACCAAGACTGAACCAGAAAACGCAAGGCACTAATATCCTCACAGAGGGAAAAGAAACCAGAAGAGAGTGCTTGAAAAAGGAAATATTCCAAAATTCAGGGATAAAAAAAGGAAAGAAATGGAGATCTTGGAAAATTTTTAAAAATCTGACAGCAGTCAAAAAAAAATTCTGATCAGAAGTATTGATAAATACACCTGAAGTGATAACTCAGGAAGACACAAAAGCAAACGGATGAAAATAGCAGATTAAAAGAATTATAAAATTAAAAAGTCGGCCCAGAAGGGCAGACATCATAATAATTGAAGTCTTTTTCAAAGGCAGAGCAGAAAAAAAGAGAGAGAATAATACAATAATTGAAGACAATCCCTCAGGAGCGAAAGGATGTGATTTTTCCAGATTGACAGAGTCCACTCAGTGCTGGCAACAAGGAGGAAAATAGACACGCACCAGAGTATGTCTCCGTAAGTTTCAGCACACTGAAGGCGAAGAAAATGCCTATCAACTGCCAGACAGAAAAATCAGATTTCCTACAGAAGATTAAGCATCACAGCAGCATCAAATTTCTGATAATCTAACGATTCTGAAATCTAGAAAACAATAGAACATTTGGGAAGAAAATTGTTCCTAACCTAAAATTTTGTGTTCAGCCAAACAGGAAACTAAGTGTCGAGGTAGGATAAATACATTTTTGACCATGTAAGATCTCAGTCAATTACTTTTACCTACACTGTTTCTCAGGTAATCACGGGAGGATGTGCTCTCCCAGAATGAAGGGTCAAAAGAAAAAAGGAAAGATCCCATGAACACGGGTCCGACTCTTGAGAGGAGGGAGGGAAATAAGAGGCATGCAGCTGTTCCAGAAAACCAGTCCAGATCGGAGCAGATCAAATGACTCCGAATCTGGGCCGTGCCTGTGGCTCGAGGAGTAGGGCGCTGGCCCCATATACCGGGTGTGGGCGGGTTCAAACCTGACGCCAGCCAAAAAAACTGCAAAAAAAAAAGAAAATGAATTTCATAAAACACCTAACACGTTTGAAAATATTGAATGGAGATTTACTTAACTGGGAGGAAAAATCAGGAGGATGAATTAGTGATGAGCATATGAAGCATGAAATCAATTTTTAAGAATATAAGAATATACAAAATAGGGTGGAGCCTGTGGCTCAAAAGAGTAGGGCACCGGGCCTATATGCCAGAAGTGGAGGGTTCAAACCCAGCCCTGGCCAAAAACTGAAAAGAAAAAAAAAAAAGAGAGAATATACAAAATACTGCACAAAAAGAAATTCAACCCTAGGAAGCCACATGGAGCATGTGTGAATCACATTTGTATAACATGACAATGTAAACCCTGAATACTGCTCTAATCTAAATGGTGATATAACCATCTTGCAAGTTTGGAAGAAGGGCAGTATGAGAGATGAGGACTGGGGGGAACCCCTCATGTCTAGAGTGTGAAATCAATAGATAATGCCTAAAACTAAGAAACTGAGAAGTAGAAATACAAGCATGCTCTGTGAATATACACAGGTCAGTATCAGAAGAGTCAGTTTCAAGAGTTGAAAAAGGTCCAGCGTGGTGGCTCATGCCCCTAATACTAACACTCTGGGAGGCCAAAGCAGCAGGCTCGCTTGACCTCACAGCAACCTCAAACTCTTGGGCTTAAGTGATCCTCTTGCCTCAGCCTCCCAAGGAGCTGGGACTACAGGCGCCTGCCACAATGCCTGGCTATTTTGGGGTTGCAGTTGTCATTGTTGTTTGGAGGGCCCAGGCTGGATTCAAACCCAGGTCCAGTGTATGTGGCCTGTGCCCTAGCTGCTTAGTGACAGGTGCCGAGCCTATTCTGTTTCCTTCCCTGATGTGAATCTTGATCTACTTAACTGACTTCAACACCCACTAATGAATATTTTGCAATTCACAGTTGACAAACATTGATCTAGATCAGTGCTTTTCAACCTTTTTTAAATCTCACAGCACCTTGAATGGTAGTTCAACTCCCACAGCACACTTAAATTATGTTCCAAAACAAAAGAGTAAAAAAAAAAAAAAAAAATACTTACTGTGCTTTGAACATCTTTCGAAAATTATTCAATTAATGATCTTTAAAAATGTTCTTGGCACACCTAAGAGCCTCTCAGGGCACACCAGTTCACCATGGCACACGATTTGAAAATTGCTCTGTCCCCTTCCAGAACCGTTACATTCTTCACTGTAACATTGTAACATTGTGTGCGCACAATGATTCCTACTTCTTAGCAGTATTGTTGAAAGAAATATCACATAGAATAAGGCCCATTAGATCGGCTGTGTAATTAAACAAAGAGAGAAAACAAAACCAAGAAGAGCACAGAGACTATACTCACCTTCACCCCAGGAAAGAATTGCTTCTTTTCACCAATCCTTCTTTATTCATCAAGAAGCCATTGGGAAAAAAATTAACAAGTCAATAAAAAATAAGTCATCTTGGACCTGGTAAAGAAAGGCAGGACGAATCTGGGGAGCCTGCCACACAAGTATCTATTCCATGTTTTATGTGGAAAAAATAAGGAGAAATCAAGTGATAATTAAGGAGTCATCCTTTTCGAATCTTTGTTAATGTGCAAATGAAATGCTGACCATATACGATGCTTTTTAAAGCTTATGTTTAAAATTGAAGCTCATTCCCATTGTTAAGGAAGAAATGATAAATACGCAAAAACTTCTAAAGATAATTCCAGCTCATTTTTGTGCTTGTGACACCGTATTTACGGACTACCTCGATGAAACCAAGAGGAGCGGTGTGAAGAGAGCCCTGGCTGCCGGCTGGCTGCTTGGCCCCCAAGGAGCCTTCTGCTCTGTGAGCTGGAGATTAGGAGGCCCTGGCTCTCAGTGAACAGAAATGGAAACGAGACAATCTGAAATTCAACGACGAGCACCCCAAACGTCAAGCACGGGTAAGTAGATCTGCACACCCTTTCATAATTAATTTATCACCTATACTTTAGAAAGTTGTGTGACTCAGCCAAACACAAAACTGAAACATTGTTACAGATGGGCCTACAACAGGCATGGGATGGCCAGACAAGGGCTGCCTGGGTGTGAGTGACATGGGGTGGGGATTAGCAAGTTATCTGTAATGCGACATATTCAAAGAGGGGTTATTGACTGAGGTGTTTAAGTTGCTTTTTGTAACTTTAAACTGGTCCACTTCATTGTATTAGCCCTTCTCAAACAGCTCTTCAATTTCCTTCTACGATTTCAAATGAAAATAACCCCTAGAATACCTGATCCTCCATAAATGGTAATTCCTTTTCTTCTTCCCCACCATCATGATATTTTGAGAAAGGAAGGTAGATGGGATTCTGGGATAATGGCTTTACCTGGCAACCTATTCAACTACAGAGGAAAGAAAGGGTGAACATTTGGTGGGCCCTATGGCACCTGCAAAAATTGAGCAGTCATATAGGTTGGGAAATTGACATGGTAATGAGCTCGTTTGTATTCCCACTTATGGCCCTTCCACTGACTTCCTCTCAGACTGCTTAGCCAAATCCTTTTGATAAAATCTGACACAGCCTCCTCAATCTGGAGGTTTCTGTTTTTCTATTAAGGTGATCCCAAGACCCATTACCATTCACCATTTCTGCCATATCTATCCTCGGAGAGAAATTAAAAGAAGATGGGGAGCAGATTCAGAGAAATGAACACTAGGAGAAACATTAATACTCAAAAATTGAAAAACTTTCTTAATTCAAACTAATGAAGCATGAAAGTCAATCTGAATTAGTGTAAATTTTATGTAGAAAAGTTATTTTATAAAAACCATCTCAAATCCTTTCTGCAATAAATGGAATATAATAAATATTTTTAAAAATATTAATGATGGCATGAAACAAAAGTATTAACTCATGCCTAAGTAGAGAATCTGCTTTAATGAATAGCTAAGACTCTATTATCATGTCTAGTAATTATCTGTGTGCAGACAATTAAAATACTAAATCATCAGGCTCAGTTCTTCATAAACTACATGTCTATAAACCAACAGCAAGGATATTTTTACAGTGGATCTTAGCCAGAGCTGTTCATCAGAATTACCTGGGGTATTTTCAAAACACAAATCCCCAGACTCACTCCAAACATATCCCATCAGAGCACCTGGGGAAGGACAAGAAAAGGATGAAAAAAAAATTCCCAAGTTGATTCTTATGCACAACCTTAGCCATAAAAAAAAAATTATTGAACATTCACTGTCTCACAAATATTTTGCTTAGATAGTTTTACAGATGGGGAATCTAAAGGGGTGGCACAGAATATCTGATTCCCAGCTCAGGGTTTTGTCCTTTGCACCACATGCCCTATCACATCAAAAAAGCCCCAATGCACCTTCCAGTAAATAAGACTTAACTAGAAGTTAAGAAGTGGATGCTGATCCCAAATAAAAACGTGCTAATCCCTGGCTGCTCCGAGATCTGGGCACACAGCACACTTCCCGGGATGTGCGGAGCTGGGCCAGCTCGCTGTCCCCCTGGGAAGGAATGGCAGCAGAACGCCGACAGTTTGCAAGTCTCTCTTTCTGCACATGTGGTAGGAATTGTCACCCGCCCCACAGCTATATTTTATACCTAAACAAGCCTTTGTCCAAACATGCAGTGTTTCCTTGCGAGGACACATCTGGCCTGCTCCTTGAACTGGAGCTCTGAGATGAGCTGGCCGGATTCCAACTGAGAAGGCTTTTTATCTTTCTCGTGGTGACAGGCAGCATTTGGAAGGCCCAGAGATCAGGCACAGAAAGGTGTTGATGATGTCGTGGATGATGTGGCCGCAGTTATCTGAGCACATCGTCTTCCTCGAGTGCCACCACGTCCATGACATTATCACCTGACAAGACCCGACAGCAATCTATATTGTCTGCCACACCGAGTCGGAATCTCTCAGCCCGTCTGTAAAAGCCCTCCACCAATTTGCCATCTCATCTATCAGCTCTTCAACCCGATCCCTGACGTCCTCCCCAGAAGCGAGGCCCTGTTCTTAACCCCGCTGTGTGTGTTCACAGTAGACCCACTCTGGGAAAGCACCATCCCGGCGCACGTCAGTCACCCACCTTAAGCAGAGACAGCAGCAGTTTGTGGAAACAGGCAGTGCGCAGATCTGGGAGGCAGGCCACCTGGGTCACCCTGCCTGGGTCACCCTGGGTCACCCTGCCTCTGCGCATCCATTCAACATCTCTGAATCTCCATTTCCTTACCTGCAAATGGGAATGATGACACCCATCCTCTGAGCTCATGGCCATGAGAGTGGCTTCTGAGTGCGAGGACAGAATCAGACGAGATTATAGTCTGGGACAGTAATTCACATGCGAGGTCTCAGCCGAGGTTTCTTTTCATCTTCTCTCAGTACGGGGGTGAACCGCTAAGTGTGTGGCATCAGGTAGGTTGGTTACCCTTTCCCTGTGCTTACAGTCTCCTCGGTGACTAAAGGGACCTGGAGACTGAGGCTCTGTCACCTTCCAGCAGGACTTGCTGAGAGAGTATTTCCTCACAATGAACCTAACCCTCTTCCAACACTTAGGTTTAAACCCCTTCCCTTTTTTTGTTGTTGAGACAGAGTCTCCCTCAGCTGCCCTGGGTTGAGTGCCATGGCATCATCATAGCTCACAGCAACCTCAAACTCGGGCTAAAAATCTTGCCCCAGCCACCCAGGTAGCTGGATCTATAGGTGCTCGCCACAACACCTGGCTAGTTTTTCTATTTTTAGTAGAAATGGGATCTTGCTCTTGCTCAGGCTGGTCTCCAACTCCTGAGCTCAAGTGATCCACATGCCTCAGCCTCCCAGACTGCTAGGATTACAGGCATGAGCCCTCGCACCCGACCTAAGCCCCCTTATTATCTGCTTTTCTTGGGACAGAAAAAGCGTAGACAGTCACTACCTGCTGTAAAGGAGACCTTGGGACTGAAGACACCACGTGTCTGTAGTCATGTCACCTTGTATGGTTGTGGGTGGGGGGGAGAGGCAGGATGGGGAGGGGTCATTCTGAGTCCTCGAAACAAGGAAGGAAGAACAGCAAAGAGACACTGGAATCAGGGTCCCAACCCCGCCACTCACTGGGCCTCCCTCACACAGGGCACGGTTTTTGGCCTGTTGCTCAGTTGTGGCTTCTACAATGTGAGGGGTCAAACTTCAGAGGTTAGGTCAGTCTCTAAGTTCCCTCCAAACCAGAAGATTCTATGCCCAGATCAGCGCTCATTACCAACGCAGTAACTGCATTGCTACATGTCGTCCTGGGGAAGTTGCTCGCATCTGTGACGCGGACAACGTGCTGGGACTTTAAACTGTGGCTCTTTGGTGGTCAAAGAATTGAAAGGCACACCGCCAACCAACAACAAACACTAAAACAGTTGAGGGCGGGCCGGAATAAGCTCCTGGCTAGAACCACTCCCAGTACAAGAACAACCACCTCTCATAGTAACAAGTACAGAGAAAAGCCTGGGTCTCCACCCTAGAAGGCTACCAACCACCTGCCTTCCAAGAGGCACCCTCCGAGACTCACGGGAGTCTCCCAGGCCAGAGTCTCTCCACCAGAACCTCTCTTCCCAGCAGACAGGACAACCAGAATGAAATGGAAGAAGACACACCGTATGCTGAAACACTCAGGTTCACTGAAAGCCACAGAAAAGCTCTACAGAGCCAAAAGCTCGACGGTGGAAGGGTGGCAGAGACAGCTCCCCACCCCCTGCTCAGACTCCTACTTCTTGTATAGTTTATAAACTACATTCACCTATTGTGACTTTTTATTTTTAATCTTGATTTCTCATCTTAACTTCTCCCTGTGGGGTGCTCAGTACTGGTGCCATCTGACTTGTGGTTCCACCTGCCTTTAGATAAGTTCCTCCCTATGTTGAAATACCAATTTTCTCCCGCTCCACCACTCTATACTTTGTTCTGTTAATTTTTTTTTTTTTTTTTTTTTTTTTTTTTTTTTTTTTTTTTTTTGCGGTTTTTGGCCAGGGCTGGGTTTGAACCCTCCACCTCTGGCATATGGGGCTGGACCCTACTCCTTGAGCCACAGGCGCCGCCCCTGTTCTGTTAATTTTTAACTGTTTCCATCAGGGCCGGGTCCCCCTTCACTACCATACATCGCATGGTTTTTTGGTAAGGAAAACAAGCACACTTCTTTAAACAGTAGGAGGAAGCCCAGGGAACAGAGCCTTAGGAGAAGGCTCCTTCAGGCCTGAAGAGTGACTACATCCAAGTGCTCGTCCTGAACACCCAGCCTGGCCTCAGAGCCTCCCACTTTCTTCCCATATACACAATAACACAAAATTGCCTTTGCTGTGTGTGTTTCTCTCTCTCACTCTCTTTCTTTGCCAGAGTCCAGGAAAGAAATCCCGGGGGCTTGCTATTTTGGAGCCTGAAGAATCCTCATCTATAATCCTTTCACATAACCACCAATAAATAGAGCAATATTGAGCTTAGACCTAATTTTTATTTTTTTTAAAAGAGAATGTTCTATGTTCTTCAAAGCAATTTTTCTTTCAAAACTGTATTTTCAACTGGTCATTTTCACCACCTTCCCGTGCACCTCTTAATTTTTGTGGGACAGATTTATACACTCCAGATGCTGAGCTGGAGCCGATATAATTCCACCTGCCACATCTGGCTCTTTGGCACGCCAGGCCGGAAGCTTCAAAGTTGCATTTCTGCGCCATACGTGGTTAGACTGCTGGCTGCTGCTTTATCTCCTTGGATGTAATTTTCCTTTGATTCACCTATAATTCTGAAGAATTGATGCATTTGTATCCATTTTGAATAAGGTTCTATACAAATGCTTCATTTGATCTCTGAGCAGACCCTTTTATTCCCTCTTATGTGGCCTCGCCTTTAATTCAAGCATAAGCCTTAGAGCAACTCAGAACCACTGGGCCTGATTCTTTGCACAAGCAGTTTTGTTTGTTCCAAGTGCCCTGCTTCTTGTTCTTGGGGGAAGGAAAAAAAGGAGGTGGGGGAAGGGGGTCATTCAGGTTCCTGCGTTTGAGAGGGGAAGCCTTGGACAGACAGGTGCGGCCCAGCGATTTCTACCCCACCCCTTTGGCATTCAGACACAGCCTTAATATTAGACCCCCTATTTTTTTCAAACAACCCGATTCCCTCGGGAGGTACCGACTAGGACATATGAAGTGTTACTACAAAGCATCACTCCTTAGAGTGGGTTTTACAGAACATTCATCAGTGAGATGCTTTGACTAGCCCCCCGCAGAGATCACAGTTCACATTAACATTCTAAATGTTCTGAGAAGTCCTGCCGCATAGAAACACAGACTCATTTGATTTTCTTAAGCAGTTTCCCAATTTTGTTTGAATATAAACCTTTCTTCCACATAACACCCATTAGCCTCCCCTCAGAGCCCCGTCTATGGGTGCAGCCATGCAGGAACCTTCTTGAGTCTTTACTGAGAACACAGCACCGACACAACCCAGTGGCTCCTGCAGTCATGTGGGGAAGCTGGACATTTAAGGCCATCATGGTGTCATGACACAAAATAATTGTAACTGAAAGAGGGAATTAGCTGAAATAGGGACCAATTTTCCTGAGTGCCTCAAACACCAAAAACAACCAACCCAACCCCGGCTCTCAAACATCAGAGGAATTCCAGAAGAATTTTTCCAAAAGAAACAATATATAAAGAAAAGTAAATAAAAAATAAAGGTATAGTGTCCTAAGATATTTAATTGGAAAGAAATTTTATCTGAATGCCTAAATTCTGTTAATCTAAATTCCAGTTTATATACCTAAAAGTCTATACTAATCTTTTTACTTATATATGCTATGATCAATATATAGACATGATTATGATAGGACTGAAATGTTCCTGGATTTAACATTAGCAAATTTAACTATCACAAGGGAACTGAAAAGCTCATAACATGTTGTCTTCCAATTTGCTAAAACCAACTGATAACCTAATTGGACATCTCATATCTATGGAGTGAGTTAAAAGGACATCCATATGTATATGAAGTTTGGGTTTCTTTCTTCCATAGGCACAAAACTTTTTTTTTTTTTTTTTCAGTTTTTGGCCAGGGCTGGGTTTGAACCTGCCACCTCCGGCATATGGGGTCAGCGCCCTACTCCTTGAGCCACAGGACCTGCCCCATAGGCACAAATTTTATGGGAATTACAATACTTCCCAGATGAATTTATATTTAGACTCACTATTATAATGATATAATGTGATGTGGAGTTGCCAAACTTTTTTTTTTTTTGCAGTTTTTGGCTAGGACCAGGTTTGAACCCGCCACCTCTGGTATATGGGGCCGGTGCCCTACTCCTTTGAGCCACAAGTGCCACCCCAGGTTGTCAAACTTTTTAAAAGAACTCTGTAAACTATTTGTCTATTTCTAAAGTCATTAAGGATCTGACAAAGGCTTATATGTTTTTGTTATCCATTACTTCATTTTATTAGGAAAATTCTATGCCATACTTGTTTTTGTGAATTTGGTGATTTTTAAAGGACCGCAGATGTCTATCCCTCAAAATTTTTAACTATTTATCTGATTTGTAATTAGTATGTATCACAAATTCAATAAATACTAATACTAATCAGATAGTGTTTATCTAATTTGTGATAAATACTATCGCTTTTGTATTTCTTCCACAACCCAGATCAAATTAGTAGACATGAAATAACTGAAATATCAGGAATATATCATATAGGGGCTTCATATTAAACTGCATGATCTGTGATATTTGTTCAAAAGCATGAATAACAGTCTGCAGTAAAGCCTTTTAATAGTTTTTACAAAGTGCCAATGGTAATTGAAGTTTTCAAAATCAATTTTTTATTTACACCATTTGTAATTTGAGCGCTATAAATTCACAAACCTCTAACTCTTATGTAAAAAGTTGGAAGGCAAAATTATACCATCAAACTAATGGTGTGGCTGCTGTTTGGGCTACGACAACTATCCAAGTTCAACACATTGACAGAGAAGAACTCATAACGACAGTTACTCCATATATCCTTTATGGTTTACAAGATACAGCCAGACCATCTGGGTTCAAATCACATCTCTGGCTCTGACGAGCATGTAGTCTTAGGCAAGTCGCAATCTTTCTGGGCTTCAGTTTCTCGTCTGTAAAATGGGGACAATTAGAGTGCTTCCCCATAGGATTGCCATGATGATTAAAGAGTTAATGAACACCTCCACCTGAAGTATTTGCTGTTGCTGCTGCTTCTGCTGCTATCTCCACACCATCATCATCATCTCAGCCGATTCTCAAGGCAACAGTAGAACGGGCCCAGTGGCTCACACCTGTAAATCCAAGAGTTTTAGATGCCAAGGTGGAAGGATCACTTGGGGCCAGGAGTCGAGACCAGTTTGGTAACATAATAAGACCCCCATCTCTACAAAAACTAAAAAAGCAAATTACCTCGGCATGGTGGCATGGTCCTGTGGTCTCGCTACTTGAGAGGTTAAGCTCAGGAATTCCAGGCTGCAGCAAGATGTGATCATGCCACTGCACTCTAGCCTGGGTGACAAAGTGAGACCCTGTCTCAAAAAAAAAAAAAAAAAGCAAAAACACAACACTAGGAGGCAGGTAAGATATTACAATAATAAATGTATGTATGAGAGAAATGAGATTCAGGGAGGTTTAATGATTTGGTCAAGGTGACACAGCTAATAAAAGGCAAAATAACATCTCACAATGGCTCTTTAAGCTAAACAGAAGGAAGAAGTTCTACAGCTCTGCTGTACAGCGCGGTGACTATAGTTAATGAGAATGTATGGTATACTTGAAAAATTGCTAAGAGCGTAGATTTAAAAAAAAATTTTTTTTGAGACAGTTTCACTATGTCACCCTCAGTAGAGTGCCATAGCATCACAGCTCACAGCAACCTCAGACTCTTGCGCTCAAGCAATTATCTTGCCTCAGCCTCCCAAGTAGCTGGGACTACAGGTGCCCACCACAGCCCACCAGTAGCTATTTTTTTGGTTCTAGTTGTCATTGTTGTTTGGCAGGCCCAGGCTCTGGATTCAGACCCACCAGGTATGGTATATGGCTGGTGCCCTAGTTACTGAGCTACAGGGGCCAAGATAGATTTTTAAAATTCTTTTCTTCTCTTTTCTTTTTTTTAAAATATGGAATGCTTCACAAATTTGCATGTCATCCTTGGGCAGGATGCTAACAGGGGCCATGCTAATCTAAAAATTCTTATTACAAAAAATAAGTATGTGAGGAGATGGATATGTTAACATAATTAACATATGTATCAAGTTATCGATATATTAGCACATAGGGTGGCACCTGTGGCTCAGTGAGTAGGGTGCCGGCCCCATATACCGAGGGTGGCAGGTTCAAACCCACCAGGTCTGCTATATGGCTGGTGCACTAGCTGCTGAGCTACAGGCACTGAGACAGATTTTAAAAATTCTTATTACAAAAAATGGTAAGTATGTGAGGAGATGGATATGTTAACATAATCAACATATGTATTAAATTATCAATATATTAGCACATAGGGTGACACTTGTGGCTCAGTGAGTAGGGCACCAGCCCCATATACCAAGGGTGGCAGGTTCAAACCTGGCCCGAACTGCAACAAAAAAAATAGTTGGGCATTGTGGCGAGTGTCTGTAGTCCCAGCTACTTGGGAGGCTGAGGCAAGAGAATCGCCTAAGCCCCAGAAAAGTTGGAGGTTGCTGTGAGCTGTGATGCCACGCACTCTACCAAGGGCGAGAAGTGCATATATATATATGCACCTAATAGAATCATTTCACAATGTATGCATAGATCAAAACATCACAATGTACATCATTAATCCATATGCTTTTCATTTGCCAATTAAAATTGATTGACTGATTGATTGAAATTAAGGACAAAAATGGTTCCTCTAACCAAGAACACATCTATGATCCCCAGGGTCCAGGACAAGAGGACAAGTGGAAGCCTATACAGCCCATATACAGCCTGAATATTTAAAAGTTTTAAATTAAGCTAACAAACTTTTACATGCACTATGTTCTTGTTCCCTATCATGACAAACATTTCTTCATAATGACAAAATGCAAAAATAGATGCAAAGCTAAAATCTGTACACGTGCCTGCACACAACTGGGTAAAACAGCAAATAGCGAATGATCATTGAACATGTCTAGACACTATAGTGATGGGACAGAAATATTTGGATGAGTAGTAAAGATATACAAATCTATCTTTACATATAAACATTACATTCATTTAGAAAATGTATTTTTCTTACTTTCTTTTCATCAGAATCACAGATTAGCTCATCATAATCAAGATTTCCATAAAATCTCTGTTCTTTTGTCAGTAATAACAGATGACAACACCTTTCTTGAGCCATTGTCACTCTTGAGTGAATTGTTTCATTAATTTCAATTTAAAGAAACTATGAAATGTTGAAACTATGAAACATTAAAGAAAAGTTGAATGGTAAGTAGAACAGTCAGTAAAACACACATAAAGCCATGCTGGGTGTCAGAAATGCACTATGAATTTTACACACCTTGTAGAAACATGGTAATGGAGCCATGAAAATTATCTTCAGTGCAGAAAACATTATGAAAAGCTTGAAGCTCCTCATAAACATTATTATCACTCAGACTGCAGTTTTCATCATCTCTCTGAGCAGTATCAAGAGTGATACAGTATTTCTTAAATTCTTCTGAATTTTTCAACACTGAAAGATTAAAAGAAAAAAACCCCAATATCGCCATATGTTGCTCACCTTATTGAAATCTTTCAACCAAGACTATATCTTGTTGCTTCTTTTCTATAATCATGCAAATATTTTCCTTCCATTGATTAATTTTCTTTTTTGTTAAAATATCACTACTTTTGTTGATAAATCACTTGTTCCTTTCATTGCAGAAAAATGATTTTCTCTAAAACACAACCACATTCAAGTGGGGGGAAGAGAGAAGGGAAGGGGTTTGGCGTGCTGTCCCCTACTGGGCATAATGTCGGGGTGTAGGGCACATCTGGGTGAAGGGTTCAACCACAACTTGGACTTTACCTAACACACGCAAACATCGTAACCTAATTGTCTATAACCTCGTCTCAATCTGAATTTTTTTAAAAGAATCACAAATCTAAAAAAAAATTAGTGAGTTACCATTCTATCCATCATATGGGCAACAATGAAAACGTTTAACATAACCCGAGTTGACAAGAATGTGGAAGAATGGAGACTTTTGCTTTTGCATACTGCTTGTAGGAATAAAATTGATACAGCCATATCCTGAAGCGAATGTAACACGTGCTCAAGGAAATATGTGCACACAGGCACTCAATGCACATCTGTTTATTGTAGGAAAAATCAAGCAAAAAAATCCATGAGGTTATCTATAAATGAGGAGATGGATTAACTATGTATTAAAAAATTATTCTATCATTTTAAAAAGTGTTTAAAATAATAAAAATAAATTTAAAAAAATAAAGTAGGAAAACTTAGATCTAGAGCGGCGCCTATGGCTCAGTGGGTAGGGCATCAGCCCCATATACCAAGGGTGGCAGTTCAGACCCAGCCCCGGCCAAACTGCAACAACAACAACATAAAAAAAAAATTGCTGGGTGTTGTGGCAGGCGTCTATAGTCCCAGCTACTCGGGAGGCTGAGGCAAGAGAATCACCTAAGCCCGGGAGTTGGAGGTTGCTGTGAGCTATGACAACACAGAACTCAACCGAGGGCAACAGAGTCTCTGTCTCTAAAAAAAACAGAAAGCAAGAAAACTTAGATCTACCTGATTGTTTTGTAATCTTTTCTGACATTAACAGCAACTTGTAACTTATATTAAATAACCATACAAGCACAAATTCAAAATCAATTTGCTTTCTACCAAAGTCTACAATCTTCTTTTTATTTGAGGATATTCTATTATTTTGCCTAACACATCTAGCGAATTCTGTATCTTATTTAAATTAAACTATTTTTAACAACATTTATTTAGTATTCTTTCAGTAAGTCTAAGAGTAAGTCTAAGGTCAAATATTATATTTTTCATGAAGATGTTTCATCTCCAGACAGATCCAGAAAATGCAGCATGTAATCTTTGAAGTGTTCTGAAGACGGCATTATCATCAGTTGATGTCACGTCTCCTAGTAACAAACGCAAACTATGTGTGCATCATTCACAAAGAATGTGTCTGATTCTCAGAAATACCGGCATGTACACCTTCTAACAACCATATGAGTTCCGTCATCACAGCCTTGCTCTTGACAATCTTTTATATCAATGCCTAACATTGAAAGATGTTTTTCTTTAATTCTTCAGGTAAACCTGTATCTCAGGTATAAAATTATTGAAATTCTCATTTATTTTGATGTTCTTGTTTTTTTCTTTTGTTAGTTCAAGAATTACATATAATAGACGTCAGAGTCCAATGTAAGTTTGGTCTCTTGCACAATTTAGTTGGCCTGAATAATTTTTCTTTTTTCTGTTTCAGACACAATTTCTCCTTTCATTTCTTAATCTTCTGTAGCAGTCAGCTTTTGCTGCAGTGAGAAACAGCCCCAAAGTCTCCATGCCTTGGAAGAATGAATGCATTTTGCTCACCAAGGACTGAGGTAGAGCTGCGACCTTTACTAGCTGTTCTGGACACCTCTGGGCTTAGTTTGGTTACACACATCTTTCTATTCCATGCTAATGAAGGAGCATCCATTATCCAGGCATGAGGTTCTCATAGAGGAGGGTAGAAGATTGAGGGTTGATAGAGATAGAGCCAATCCACACAAGCACACTTAAAGCTCCTGCTTGGATGAGGCATATTTCATGTCCACTCACCTTTCCCTGCCAAGGCAAATCACACAGCCAAGCCAAACATCAGTGGGATGGAAAAACAGAATCAACTAGAGGACACCATGGCAAGGGTAGGGAGAGAATGAGTGATTGTCAGGGTACTATCTGCCAAGATCACTCTCTTGATCACAAATACTGCTTCCTTTCTCTGACCCAAAGTATCATCCTATCCAATCTTTGGGCTTAACATCTAGGATCTCATGATTTCTATCAATTCTAAGTGCAGGTTCTCTTGATCAAAAGACCTGAGAACTTGAAAAATAAATTGTCTTTCCTTCATACACTCAAAACACAATGATAGATCAGGAACAGAGCTATCACAATGAATATGTCTATTCAGAAAGGAGGGGAGTGGGAGGCACCACCTCCAGCCATTCTGAAATCCCATTGGCTAAATATTGCCAGCAGAAAATTCTCCTCTGTTAGGACCCTGTCCTCTCCCTGGGCCTCCTGTCCAAGGATTTGGACATTATTTGTGTCTCTGGCCTCCACTCTCTAGAAAGTCCTTCCTCTTTTATTATCATCCTTGGTTATACTGGAAAAGAACGTCAGAAAATCTGTTCACTTGGTAGTCAAGCAGCTTCTAAGCCAAGTTTCTGTCCCTATAAAGTTAGGTGATTTTATATCTTGATCATAGTGTTTGTGAATCCATGGTAAAGCATTTTTTATAACACAGGGCTCTTTAAAAGGTTGTAGGTTTTTGTTTTGTTTTATTTTGTTTTTATCTATTTGATTCCACTTCACTTCCTACATTAACAGCTATCTACACAATAATTTTCAACTCACGTATCTCACTGTATATATATTTTTCTCCCATAATTACTTATACTTTAAGCATATCAGGCTTCAGTGGAACCGTGCCCTTTTTTTTGCTCTGAGCTATTTTGTCCAGCTAAAATAATTTACTGGAAGCTACGTTGTTGTTGTTGTTAATTTAGTCAGACATCTGAACAGAAGGCGTGTCAGCCACATTCCTGAGTTGGTCTTGTTCCCGAGCTGTGTCTTAGTGGCAATGTAGCCCTCACCCTCAGGTTATATGTTAAAATGAGAATGTTTTAACTGGAAGGAAATAAGAAACAGTAGCAAGAGATCAAAGGAGGAAACCCCAGAATGTATGAATTCTTACTTTTGCCTTTCCTTCACCATTGCAAACAGGCCAATTCTTGTTCTCAGTTCATCTCTTTCTGCTAGTTTCTTATCAAATGCACCTAATAACAAGTAACGCTGGCAACAATCTGTCTCCAAGCTACCTCACACAGTGGGTATATTTTCCTCCTATGATAGTTTTACCAAGTGTTACACCCATGCACAACACAGGCTGTCATTTTTCTAGATTGCTATTATTGTCTCCTCTATGCCTAAAGCCGTCCCACATATGCCACAAAGTCTTGTTATGACAGAACCCGCTTCTGGTACCAATCCGCTATTTATCAGCTTTTGTGGCTGCAACATCAGTGCCTTCTAGCAACTAGCATTGAGTTCTTGTTCATATTACTTGAGAGCTATGGGTGAGATCAGTTCTGCTGAGCTCTACTGGGCTCTATTGGGTCCTTTGGAACTCTACTGGGATCTCATGGGCTCTAAAAATCCCCTCTATCTGGGACCCAGAATGAAGGACCACTCAATTCTGGGATATGTTTGTCTCATAGTGGAGGACAGATGATCAAAGGTATGTACAGCTGAACCACACAAGCACATCTGAAGCTTCAACTTGGACTCTATGTAGGTCATGGCCACAGGACAAAGTGAGCCCTATGGCCAGACCCAAAGTCAGCAGAGTAGGGAATATATCCTGCCTCTGAGAAAGCTTGGCAAGGATGAGAAGAAAACAAATACAGCTAGTCATCTCATTCTAAACTCTCCAATCCAGATAGCAATCATTGGTCTCATTTTTTTATCTGTATACACATAGTTACATTAAGTTCTTCAACCTTAAGGGCAGCCAGGAGAGGTTTAGTCCTGGTAGTGACAGACTTCAGCCTAAAAAAATGAGTCACAGGCATAACAACTTTCACTTTGGATACTTCTCTCCCTGTGGACCAGCTACAAACATTTTTGCAGACCCATACCAGTCCACAGACTGCACTTCTCCACAGTATGAATCCGAAAGGGGGTAGATTAAATATACAGGTTAACAGCAGCTATTTGCATCATGGTAACAAGATTAATTCCAATCCAGTGGGGAAATGGCCTCTCACTACTGGCTGTCAGGCAGAACTGGAGTGTGTCGGGATGTCTCACATGAAGGAGAAGGAATGAGAGGCTGAGATAGTAAAACAGAGACACAGAGAGTAGGTGGATGAATGTGGCAGAGAGGACAGACCCAGAGGGGCCCAGAGAAGATGCATTGCCAAGAAGAGGGCTGACTGTCTCAGAATGCTAGAGAGGAGGGAGCTGTGAGAAGGGAGTGTCAGTGCTGAGCAATTTCATTCTGTGATGAGGCTGACAAGGAATATTAGGCCTAATCAGTACGAGTCTGTTGTCAAGATGTGGATAATGTGCCTAGAAGATAGAACATATTCAAAGTCACTTCCATCTTAGCATTGAGGTATTCATCAGTTCCCTAGTTAAGGATGGCGGACGTGATGAGCGATGTTGCCATTTATTGGAATAGGAGGGAGCAAGGTCAAAAGGCCTGGGGAGAGGGCCCTGCCCAGCGTTCTCTGCCATAAAGTCCATGGTGGCTGAGGAATGATGAGAGAGCACCTGAATGTGGATAGAGCCAAAAGGCCCAGAAGACCAGAAGAGGATGTCAGCACAAGTGAGGCCCACCTCACAGCTCTGCGTGTGCCCAGCCCGAGGATGTCGGCACGAGTGAGGCCCACCTCACAGCTCTGCGTGTGCCCAGCCCGAGGATCTCAGCACGAGTGAGGCCCACCTCACAGCTCTGCGCGTGCCCAGCCCGAGGATGTCAGCACAAGTGAGGCCCACCTCACAGCTCTGCGTGTGCCCAGCCAGAGGATCTCAGTACGAGTGAGGCCCACCTCACAGCTCTGCGCGTGCCCAGCC
>NW_003852624.1:1079471-1082760 GCF_000181295.1 Otolemur garnettii
GAGTGAGGCCCACCTCACAGCTCTGCGCGTGCCCAGCCCGAGGATGTCAGCACGAGTGAGGCCCACCTCACAGCTCTGTGTGCACCTAGCCCAAGGAACATCCTATATGACTCTGCCCTTTAGCCATGTTGCAGGTGCTGGGAGCAGAGGAATAGCTAAAACACAGGCAATCACAAAGTAAGCGACACCAGAGATCTACTGTCCCATTCTCCACTGCAAGGAAATTTTTGATAAAAATAACCTAAAACACCACAGAGAGATACTGAAGAGGTGATCATTGTATTTTCTGACTGGCCTATACAGAGCCAAAGTCCACCTCACAAATGCCTTATACCAGGAAGGTGACCCAGAAATATGAAGACTGGCTTGGTAAACCATCATTGCCCTAATTTTAATCAGAGTATTTTAGCCCTAAAAAGGTGTCTTACAGATAATGAGACCACGTAACTTATCATCCAAACCAAGACAATTTGGGGGAGGGAGGGTTTGCTGGTAATCACTGCATGACAATGATCCCAAGCAAACCAGACAGGACTCCTAGGATGCTTGTTAAAAGTGTCCGAAGATGGTCCCCTCTCCATAGTTTCTGCATGTGCTCCTCTTCTTATCAAGAGATGCAGTCTATTTCCCCTGCCCTTGACTCCTAAACTAACCCTGCACTTGCTGTAACCACTTGAAGGCAGTGAAAATAATGCCTGTTATTTGCAGGCCTACCTTAAACTTGATAGAGGCTGCTTTTTCTCTCCAGACCTTTTTACCTTTTGTAAAAAAGTCCAGGCCCTGAAGGAGGTAAGCATGTGAGTGACCCCAAGCAAACCGTGTGGAGCTGAAGGACCTCCCCTTCCCCCCCTGAACTAAGGACTCACAAGAAATAATAAATTGCTGTCTTGAAATATTATCTTTTGGAATAGTTTGTTATACAGCAACAGACAACTGGTCACCCTCCTTAGAGGTAACAGTTCGCCATCCACATGTAGTACTGCTTAAACTAGCATTAGCACATAAAAGCTCCACATTCAATTTCATCACAATCTGATGATCCTGACCGAAGTATAAACTCAAGTAATCCAAAAACCCAGGTACAGTCCCAGATGTGTAAGTCGTGTGACCTTGAGCAGAGGCAGCTACATTTAGGAAGTGTTCCCTTAGTGATTTCTCTAGATGTACAAAGGAGACACCAACACGATAACATTTTCATTAACTCCTTCTTCTCTTTTTTGTTTCTTTCCCAGTAACTTGACCAAATATTTCTGATAACTAGAAACATTGGCTCTTCAGGTGTCTATTTGCAAACATACTCAGAGCTCTTTAAAATTCTTAGTAGTAAAGTTCTGAAAAACTTTCTGTTCATCAACAGCAGTGCGTTAGTCCTGCTACATGGTCATGACATTCAATAAGATGATTGTGGACTGGGCATGGTGGCCAAGAGGAAGGATTGCTTGAGCTCAAGAGTTGGAAATCAGTCTCAGCAACAGTGAGACCCTGTCTCTACCAAAAATAGAAAAAGAGCTGTGTGTTGTGGCAGCCATCGATAGTCCCAGCTACCTGAGAAGCTGAGGCAGGAGGATCATTTGAACCCAGGCATTTGCTATGAGCTAGGCTGACCCTGTGGCACTCTAGCCCAGGCAACAGAGTGAGACTCTGTCTCAAAAAACAAACAAACAAACAAACAAAAAACAACAACAAAAAACAAATAAGATGATTGTGGCAGGGAAAAAGTGACCTCTGCTGTAGGAGACAATTAGACTACCTGTATGGTGCTTTAAAAAATACCTAAAAGAAACCCAAAACTCTGAAAGTCCACAGTAACCTCTAGGAATTGAACTTTTTCCTATAGGCAAATGAAATTCTGTCTGAGAAGCGACAGTATTCAGAGACAAGCTATATTATATGCAGGTGCAAATCACTTCTATAAGTCCCTACACAGCAAAGCACAGGCACATCTTATAACAAGGGAGGAAGGCAAGTATGGCCTGATAAAATGTCTCTATGTATGAGTATTTTCAAAAGATTAGATATTTCTGGTTTGCTCTAAAGGTGATCCTCAAGTAGAAATCATTTGAGTAATGGCTTTAATGAACAGGTAAACATCATTTGAAATTAGCACATCTACAGTTACCGAGAGAACGGATACTTCTACCTACTTGTCAAATTCCTCAAAAATAGAACAAAAGCAAATTTACACGCAGATGCTTTTGCTATTGTTAGAATTTTCCAACAATAGATGCCTGACTTACTGCATCTAAAAAAAATAGCAGTTTTTACTATTTTGGTCAACCAATCTGAAAAAGGAACACAAAAGGAACTATAGAGGAATTACATTAATGATTCTCAGTGGAATCTACATATTGTCAGTCATTATTGGAAAGGCATTAGTGTGCTGAATGCTATGGGAAGAAGAAGTGCAGGATGCATGTATGTCGATCTGCCAAGCAAATGTCTACAGCATTAATGTCATCAATTTGCCATCTGAATATACCACTGCTGCATATGCATTGAAGTAAAAAGCCCCCAAATTACAAAAGCCAGAGGGAACCCTATAACTCTACCTGTCATATATGTTCCCTTTCTTCTGTACTATTACCTTCTCCCTCAGTGTTTATCTGATACAACTCAATTCTTCCATCTTCTTTGGCCCGTGGGCCCTTGATAATTTGCACACTTTATTCAGCTAACAAGGGATTGTGTTCATGGCCTCTGAGTCTTGAAGTCTGGAAAACCAACAAGAATTGCTCTGTAACGTAGTTAAGAAAGAGAACAGGGATGCTAGAGACTCCCAGTTTGCGGCTTGAATGTGGGCTCTGCCACATACCAAACATGTGATCTTGGGTTTTTTCAATCCCAGATTATTTCCCAAAAGCATTTTCTGGACTACAGTGCAAGGAGGGGGCACCAAAGCAGTGTATTACAATCACAATGAGTAGAGTAAACAGAAGTAAGAGTTCAAGGAAGCAGAATCACCCAGAATTTATAGAGCATAGTACAAGAGAGATAAAACCTAGAAAAACAACTGAAAGAATCGGTAGAAGACACCACTTGATCTACTGCTGAGAAATATGTTGTTGATATACAGGGTGAAAATCCACAAGGCCAAACAAAGAACAAGTAGGGAACTGTAAATTTTATAACTTTCAGAGCTCACACAGTGCTAAAGAGGCTCAAGTTCTATCCAGCCAAAATGAAGAGACCTGATTCATTCAGTAGAGATTCCAGAAGTATCTCACCTGAGTAGCTGAGCTAAATTAGCCTTAGATTAGAATAAAAACTACTCTGAATCAGCCCTCTTAAA
>NW_003852624.1:1083016-1092953 GCF_000181295.1 Otolemur garnettii
GGTAACCAGAAGAACACAAGCCAATAGCAACAGATGCAATAATGACAGAGATGGAGGAATTAGCAAACAAGGACATCGGAAACAGATATTACAAATAGGCCAAAGAATTTAAAGGAAAATATAGACACAATGAAGAAACAAATGGAAGGTAGTAAAAAAAAAAAAAAATAACTAAATGAAATATCTCTGGTTGAAAAATACATCTGAAATGGGAAATTCACTAGATAGGGTTCAGACACTACAGAAATAAAGTCAATGAATTTGAGGACAGACCAGTATGCTGTATCCAAAATGAAACACTGGAGGAAAAACCAGAGCTTCAGTGACTATAACACTGTATCACACAGAGTAATACAATACACATGTATCTGAAGTACCAGAAAGGCAAAAATATTTGAAGAAACAATGATCAGGAGTTCCCAGAACTTGATAAAGTGATAAACCTAGACATTAAGAAGCACAACAAACACCAGACAGGGTAAACATAAAGAAAACCACAAAAAAGGCACATTATAATCACACTGCTATAAATAAGTATAAAAGATGAAACCTTAAAAAGTAGCCAGTGGAAAAAGATACATCATACAAAAAAGAAATAAAGATAAGAACAAAGGAATAAAGATAAGAATGGTCATATACTTCATACTAGAAATAATGAAAGCTAGAAGATAATATAATAAATCTTTAAAATGCTGAAAGGGAAAAAAAAGTCAATCTAGAATTCTATAGTTAGTGAAAATATCCATTAAAATAAAGATGAAATAAAAACTTTTCTCAGAAAAACAAAAGAAACTTTCAGAATGAAGGCATAAAGGGCATTGGAAATGTTAAGTATTAGGTAAACGTGAAATAATTTTTTCATAATTTTATTTCTTTAGAATATAATTGCTTAAGAAAACAAAAATACACTGTAGCTTTTATAACATGTAGAAATACAATGTATATTAAAAACTAATACTAAGAAATAAAGAAGGAAGCATATTGTTATATGTTTCCTTTTTTTTTCTTTTCTTTTTTTTTTTTTTTTTGGCCAGGGCTAGGTTTGAATCCACCACTTCTAGCATATGGGGCCAGTGTCCTACTCCTTTGAGCCATAGGCGCTGCCTTGTTATACATTTCTCATATTAAGCATGAAGTAAAAATAGTAAGATAATATGTGAAGCTAGACTGTGATTAAAATACATTGAGCAAATCCTAAGGTAAACATAAAAACAAATAAAATGAAGAAGAGTAGCTAAGAAACAAATAATAGAGATAAAATGGAATATTCAAAAATAGTTAATTCCTGGAAAAGAGGGAAAAAGAAATAGAGAAAAAAAAGGACAAATAAAAAATGATATGATGGTGAGTTAAAACATACCTACATCACAAATTACATTAAATGTAAATGACCTAACTACTCCAATTAAAAGGGAGAAGCTGTCACTCTGAATTAAAAGCAGAACCCAAGTATGTGCTGGTTATAAGAAATGTACTTTAAATATAAAGAAACAAATAGGTAAAAATAAAAAAGATAAAAATTGTATACAGGAATATACTAATCATAATAAAGGTGGAGTAGCTATATTAATATCAAACAAAATAGATTTCTAGATGAAATATATTCCTAGAGTAAAGATGGTCATTTTATACAATAACTATCTTACGTACTCTGATGTTTCTAGCATAGTAATAAAGGAGCTGAATGGTGTGAAATGATGTTAAAGAAGATGAGTGAGGGGCCAGATCACATAGATCTTTTTTTTGTTTGTTTGTTTGTTTTGAGACAGAGCCTCAAGCTTTCCCCCTGTGTAGAGTGCCATGGCATCACAGCTCACAGCAACCTCCAACTCCTGGGCTCAAGCGAGTCTCCTGCCTCTGCCTCCCAAGTAGCTGGGACCACAGGTGCCCTCCACAAAGCCCGGCCATTTTTTGGTTGCAGCCATTGTTGTTGTTTTGGCGGGCCCAGGCTGGATTTGAACCCACCACCTTAGGTGTATGTGGCTGGCGCCTTAGCCACTTGAGCCACAGGTGCCGAGCCAATCACATAGATCTTTAGGGAACATATAATAATTCTTTAAGTGCAACACGAAGGTGTTAAAGGGGGTTAAGCAGAGTATAATTTCATTTGCAGTTTAAGAAAAGGGCCATTTTCTTTCTCACATTTTTTTAAAACATGGCTTTTTAGTCCCATTCTCTGGAAGGGTCTTTTCTTCCTTTTTCTCAGTCTCTGAGTCAAAGGCCACCGTACTACATACCTAATCATTCTGAGTTCCCTCCTAATAATCTCCCCTTCACAACCTGTAGGTGTCCCTCTCTAACTCTCTCAAACTGTAGACCTTTCTCGGCTCTCTCAACACATCCTCTGTTCATTTCTATGACAGTCCCCATTTATCCAGTGAATATTTATTGAGCATTTACTTTGTCAGGTACCATCCTGGGGATATAATGATGAACAAGACAGATCTATATTCTCATGGAGTTCATATTTCAGTGGAGGAAAGTAAATGCAATATAACTCTTCAAATAAGTAAATAAATAAAACAATTATAATTGTGGTCATTGTGGCAAGGAAAGGGTGGCCTGCTTAAAGGCCTCTGAAAGGAGGTCACAGTCCAGCTTATATATAAATAATAAGTGGAAGACAACCCTAGACACAAAAGAAGGAACCTGAGCAAAGAGACCTGAGACAAGAACAAGTTTGATTGTTCAAGAACAGCGAGCCAGTGTTGCTATTGGCTCTCTCCACGAGCAGTGGATCACAACTAAGTTTCAATCAGAAATAAACTTGCTTTGGCCTCCACGTGCGACTGTTGTGCTTTCTTTCTCAATTTGTTCAGAGTTAAGGCAGGGTAAACAGCTGCCATTTACTGGACTCTTCAAAGACTTCAACATTAGCAAATACATCTTGTAAGTACATTTTTTCCAATGTGTTTTTCTTCTTCCTGTAGTTTATGGCATTTCTTTTCCAGGTAAAACTTTCTATTTCTACATAATCAAGTTTATTATTCTTTTTCTCTTATGGTTTCAAGGTTTGGGTCATGACTAAACTTTCTCATTCTAAAATCTTAAAGCATTTCCCATGTATTTTCCTAGTATTTCTAAGATTTCATTTTCCACATTCAGATCTTTGATCTATTCTATCTAGTATTTTACTTTTGGTGTAAGAAGGTAGAGATCCAACTCTTTCCAAAGTTTCCATGCAGTCGTCGTGACAATTTTATCAAATGATCTATCTTTTCTGTACTGAATGTCACAGTTAACTTCATTAGAAATTACATTCCTTTATGTTTTGGGATCTATTTCTGGGGCCAAATTCTGCTTCATGAATGTGTGTGCTTAATTGTTTGCCATTACTTCACTGCTTAATTACTGTATCTTCATAATAAGTTTCTTTGTGGTATTTTCTTAGATATTTATATACGTTTACTCTTGTTTGTCTGAAGACATCATTATTTTGCTCTTTATCTTAAATAATGGTTTCTCTAAATCTACAGTTACATCATCACAGTTCTAGCCCCTCAGCATTGTAGAAGAGACTGTTCCACTGATTTCTGGTTTCCATTGCTGCTGTTAAAAGTGTACTTTTTAATTATCATCCCCTGGTGAGTGCTCTTCCCTCTTCTGTGGTTGCCTTTAAGAATTTCCTTTAGTCTTTGCTGTTTCGTCACAATCTGTTGAGTGGAGGATTTCTTCTCATTTGCTTGGTGTTAGTTGTGATCTCCAAACCTGAAGATTCATGTCTATCATCAATTCTGAAAATTAAGCAGTCATTTTTATCTCTCTTACATGGTCTTTACCCTTTCTTTTGAAATTCTAATGAAATGTATATAATAGTTTGGAAGCAAATGATCTTGTACCCCTAACACCAGGACAATTCCTCAGAAAAACCAACAAATGGACCCTGTGTAGAAAATGGGTTTGAGAGGAGCAATACTAGAGCCAGATGGACCACTAGGGAGGCTCCACCTTCCTGTGAAATAATGATGGCTGGCTGCAGAAAGTGCCCTGGCCTGGAGAGAATTGCTCTACCAGCTGCAAAGGTCACACCACCACCCCGCACTCCAATGTTTAACGCAAAGCAATTTTGACCCTGCTGGTATCTTAAAGTTTTTCAGAAGAGAAGAAGTCACCATCCTAATTCTTTACTCCCCTAATTTTCACCTGATTATCCCCTGGCATTTGGGGAAATCGCAAAACAAAGGGGGCATCTACTAATCTAGAGAAAAGCATTGGTAGGAGCAAGAGCCAGGACAGGGAGGCAGAAGGAGTCGGGCAAGGATATGCACCAAGTTGTGCCATTGGAGCCAGCTGCATCTACACCCTTAGGTTCCTCGAGGACCAGGGGACAGACGGGGAACAGATTTCTTTTGGTGTCCCTTACTCTTCCCTTATCTCAGAATCATTGGAGGCTCTTTTTCAGATTTCCACAACCTTTCCATTTGCCTTAGCCCACGAGTATGTCTCTGTCTTTCAAACAAAGACCTGAAAAAGAAATGGCAAGAACCTCTCAAATGCATCCTTTGGTGAATATACAGATTGTAGCTGTCCTCAAGGAAAAGGGTTCGTTAAGAAGAAGACTCTACATTCAGCCCTGGCCCATGCTTACTAAAAATTAAACAGGAAAAAAAAAAAAAAAAAAAAACTCTACAAAGCCATCTCCAGAAAGAGGGGAGTCCATCCCATGTCAAACCACAATCCTGGAAATTGAATGTTTAATTCATAGAGTAAATTACAAGAGATTACTTGTACAAGTAGCTGCAATGTCCTTAAAATCATTCTTTAACTGAGGAAAAGTTTTTTGACCTTTGGAGAAAATGCTTGCTTCTAGCTATGACTAAAAAGAGATTTCCTTCTTTCTCTGTTGTGTTAAGAATCTTTTCTTCTTATAAAGAAGGCACCACAGTGATTTATAACTGTCATAAAAGCCTGGAATCCTTTTGAGGTTAAGCTACTCAGCTATTCAACTTTTACTACAGAAACTTTGAAATTCAAAAAGAAAAAATAATGTAAGTTTTTGAAGGACATGTGTTGCTGTAGGTGATCCTGTTAATTAAAAGTGATTGCCTGCTAGGAAATCATACTTTAAAAAGTTTCATGAATTTATTAGAACCCTGAAGGTATCTTTGTATGCACAGAGCTTTACATGCCATTTATGCAATTTTGTTTCAGATCTGCTTAAAGCCTTGCTGACACTCCCAGAGCAGTGAACAGCTCTGCTAGCATGCGTATGTGTTTTGGCTAATTGAATTATGTGAAAATACATACTAATGAAGCGTTAGCAGAGGTGTTTGCTGAGTAGACTCCACGTCTAATTTCTTCCAAATTAGAAGCATCTTTTTGCAGTAGATTAATGTTTTAGGAAAGGCTGCCTTCTCATAGAAAAAAATTGCACATTGTCTAATATTGTGATTCATTTTTGCATGCTAAAAAGCTCTCTGCACACCTGATGTGCACATCGTACAGGACAAATCTAAAAAGCATTTTTGAATAATAAATTTTTTAAATGCACTACTCTGGAAAGACCAATGATGTGTAATTATCCAATCAAATTAATGAGCAAATTATTAATCTTCTCTTAAAACATTTGGGGGTTTTTTCTTCCCTTTAATACACTTTTAAGAATGATTATATTTAGTTTGATTTGGGTTTAATGGGATTATTATTTAATGGTCCTATTTGGATTATTTTTCAGCGTGCCTATTTGGAAATATTACCTTGTAACATTTGTTGTTGTAATTCTGTGATCCCCTGACGCTGGTGTTTGAGAAACACGCTCTGGAAACGCTGTGGTTGTTTTTCCCAGGAACCCAGGGAGCTTTCAAAGTCAGAGGACGCGCCTGTGTTTGCAGGAGAGGCGGGCAGGCAGCGCGATCCCCGCGCAGCGCTGCCTGGGCTGCGGGCGGGAGAGCGGGCAGGCGTCAGATAGCCTGGTAGGAACCGGGAGCCAGTGCGACTCTCAGGGTCGCCTTGCCAGTCACAGACGCCAGAGAGCGTGGTCATGCTCCGTGTGGTCTGTCGCAGGGGATGGGGCCAAGCTGGAGGAGCGGCCACGCACCCCAAAGAGTACCTCGGTTAACCTGTGAGCCCTTGGGGCCCCGGGGCCTTCGGGGAGAAGCAACCGTGAGAAAACTCACTCCCCTTTATGCGGGTGCTTTATGAACTCAGGGGCATTCTTCAGGAATAAATGCAATCTGAGACTCATCTGGAAATCGCCCATGCAGCCAAAACATCGGATGTTTGTAAAATAGTTTGAGGGACAACAGCCATGAAAAGCAATGTGGGGGGGGTGTGTGATATACATAAATATAAATATATATAACATTATGTAATAAATATACACCCAGTATTTATGATATAAAATTATACATGTATGCTATAAAGTTATAGACATACTATGTGAAATTATACACATGTGATGTATAATTATATACTTATTCCATAAAATTATACATGACAATGTATGTATACACACATGTATAATTTGCATGACCAAAGAGAAACTATCCTTTGTTATTAAAAGATGAATGTCTTACAGAGGTGGTGTGATTCTTGTAGGGCCATGAAATCCAGCCCAGAAAAGTTGCTTTTCCATTTCAGACTGCAGCTAGCAATCCCAGAAACTGCCACCAGTTCTCTTTATTTTCAACTTTTCCCCTCAGAGAGCCTGGAGCTCCCTCACCAACCCCACACCCTCACCTCCACCATCTCCACCATTTCCCAGAGTTCCCCCAGGCTGACATCTCTACAGTTTTTCAGATTACACATCGAGGCCATGTCATTTGTACTGCGGTACATCCTCATGTCAGTCCTCCCTGCCTGTGGTCTTCCCATAAATCTCTATCTTTTTTTTTTTTAAGGACAGTCATGTTTTCATATGTTTATAAGGGTCCTAAACCAAGGATCAAAAGAGGTCAGGTCAAATTTCCTGTTCTGCTACTTACTAGTCATGGGTTTTTGTTCATGTCACTGACTTTCTATCAGCCTTCTTTCCAAATCTGTAAAGTGGGCCAAAAAATACTTGTCCTGCCTACCTCAGATGGTCATGGAGATGATCAAACCCAGACTGTCAGCAAATCAGGTCCTGGGAAGCAGATTCTGAGGTCCAGATTAGTTTACAGATGTTAGGGAGTATTCTTGGGATCCATATCTGGGGAAGAAGAGGGAAGAGAAAGAAGCAAAGATGGGCTGAGGGAGAAGCTTAGCTGGGGTGCCGTCTCAACACAGTCCTCAATCCATCCTACCTGGAGCTCTGAAGCCACAGCAACCCTTCAGAGTTGCTCCTAGTTGGCATGAGGGGACCATACCTTTATCCTTATTTGAGCAGTCTTTAGATTCAGGGCATCCCTGGAAGGGATTTCTTCAGCACAGGCAATTGTGTGAATGCAGCTGACAGTCTGCGGTCTTACAGCTGCGGGAATCAGCGGCATCTAGGTGGCACCCATCAAAGTATCCCCCACACTGATCTTTCACTTTTAGTTGCTTACTTCCATAATATGTTTGATTAGTACACAGCCTTGTTGATAGAATGTATTGCTTTTCTGTGCTAGCCTTCAGAAATTATCTAGGAGTCAGAAAACCCAAGCTCTAGGTAGTAATTTGCACGTGTTTGAATTAGCTGAGCATCTTTAATAGTTTAGGTAGTAGGTCTCTGTCTGTCAGTCTCTCTCTCTCTGAAGAGTGCTATTTGGAGAATATCTTAAAGCTCCGCTTTGTAAACTGTTCTACAGTAACTTTCCCTCAAGCTCATTATTCTCCCAGACTTTGGACTGCCAGCACTGGGACTTGGACTTTACTTCCAGGGTCTGCAGCCACATATCACTTCTGCTTACTCACCTACCCACTCCAGGCTCCTGGACTCAGCTTAGATCAGAGCCCTGGCCCCCGTAGGTACCCACTAAGGGAAGTCAGATGATACTAATCTGCTGTGTTACTACCTTAAGCAAAGTCACTCAACATCTCTCTTCAACTGTAAAACAAGAAAGTCTGCCCTTTCAAATTGACCTCAAAAAAATATTAATTTCTATAACCAAACCAGGCAATGGAAATATAAATTGTCTAGTAAGGAGGGCCTACTATGAGCCAGATGCTGTGCTAGGCACCAGAGATGGGTCTGTAACTAATGCACTGTTCTTGCCCCAAGCAACAACTAGATGCCCAAATGCAAAGTCAAATATGATCATAAAAAGATAAAATTAGAATCAAGAATCATTATTGTCTTTTAAATAATGTGTGTTTTTAGTGATATATCTCTTTAAAGATGATCATTTTTATTTCTCCTATGTCTAGGGAAACCCATTTGAATTTTTTTAATTGACACATAATAATTGCACATATGTATGGGGCACACGGTGATGTTGGGAGATGAGAAGGTAGAACCACCAAATCGGGGTAATTAGCATATTCGTTACTTCAAACATGTATCATTTCTTTGTGTTGGGAATATTTAAATTCCTCTCTTTTAGCTATGTGAAAAGTATTTAACAAATTATCGTTAACTCAAGGCATCCTACAGAGCTATAGAACACTAGGACTTAACTTCTTTCCTCCAGCTGTATTTCTATATCCATCCCTCTTTCTCAACCCTTGCCAGCCTCTAGTAACCACCATTCTACTCTCTACTTCAATGAGATCCACTTTTTTCGCTTCCAGAAAGATGCCTAATTTTTCTTATGAGAAGCTCATGTAAATACATATCTACAAAGAAAAATTTTTTCTACATATTTTTAAACATAACATCCAGTCAGCTCCTTGAATCCACATGGAAATCCAATTTTGTACCCTTAGATCATTTCCAAATGAATAAAAGCCCTCTGCTAATCATATCTTTATATTTCATTTTAAATTCTCGAAGTATTTCCAGAGATATTAGCAAGTTGAAGCTGCACAAAACTCCTAGTGGGTAAACTGGAAAGTATTTAACTTATGACCCTGAAAATGAACCCAAGACACAGAAAAAGTTAAATGATGAAGATCACTTAATCAGTTTTTAAAAATTCAAAGAACAAACACGAAACTAAATCTAGTACTCCAATCACTTTCCACTGAGGAATGTGTATATTTGGAATTTTTCGTAATGATTTTTAATGACCTTAGTCACACATGCTACCTCTACTGCTGCCCCTTCCAAGAACTTGATAGCGAATCTCTCAACTGGTCTGCAACCTATATGGTTATTGAATAAAATGATTATTGATAGGTATCAGTTTATACTGATTAAAGAGGACTCCTATGAACACAGAGTTTCAATTTCTCAAGCCCCAGGATACAATTCAAACTTTCTATAATCTGGTCAACTTGCTAGTTGTTACTAATGGCTTGGAATTTTTAAAAATGATTTCCTATTTTAAGAAGTATTTTAAAATTCTCTTCCATATCTTGAAACATTCTATCTTAATAGGCAGCAGATAAGTAATTGCCTTTCAGTATCATCTCCTCTTGTCTTCAATACACAATTCATTGCTCAGAAAAAGCAGTATTATCTTACAACCTGAGGAGAGGGCATTTCTAGCCAGCAATCAAGAAACAGCAATTTCAACAGTAAGGCAGGGCATTCCACTACAACCCAGGGAATTTGCCCCTGTCTGTGTAGAGAGTGAACCCAGCTTGTAAATATATATCATATAGATATGTATTTACATGAACTTCTCATAGGAAAAATCAGCATCTTTATGGAAGCAAAAAAAGTGGATCTCATTGACGTAGAGAGTAGAATAGTGGTTACTAGAGGCTGGCAAAGGCAGAGAAAGGGAGATGAATATAAAATTACAGCTGGAGGAAAGAAGTTCTAGGGCCAGGGAGGGCCAGGGACTTTGCCAACAGGTGGCAGGGATGAGGAGGCTTTCAGGCTTGCGCCAGAGAGGTCTGTCTCCCGTGTCTTAAATTATGTGTACTATGACCTTTTCACAGAAAGGAATTGTAAAATTCCTGTATTACAATGTAAAATGAAAAAAAAAAA